>NC_081767.1:10437608-10743322 GCF_963082965.1 Carassius carassius | reverse complement strand
ACCAGTGATCTTGTGGGAGGTGGCTAAGGTAGTTTTGAGGGGAAAGATAATTTAATTTGCATCTGCAAAGGCGAGACTTGGAGAAGCCAAATGTAAAGAACTTGAAGAACAAATTAAACAGTTAGAACAGATACATAAAAGTCAACTATCTACAAATGATCTAACTCAGCTTAAGGAAGCCAGGAGGGCCTTGGGAGACTTGCTCACAAATAATACTGAGAGAAATTTAAGATTTTTAAAATAGCACTATTATGAGCATGGGAGTAGAGTAAGTTAATTATTAGCATTCCAAATAAAAAAAACAGATGAGCCTAACAGTTGTACAGAAAAATAACGACCTAGATAAGCCCTTTATGTATAAACCAGATGAGATATCAGGAGCTTTTGCCACTTTTTATAAGAAACTGTACTCAAATACGGACACATGTACAGAATTTGAAAGAAATTATGCCTACTTAGAAAAAAAAATAAACCTGCAAAGGGTATCAGAAGAAGCTTCACAAGCTATAGATCAACCCATTATGAGAGAAGAAATTGTAGAAACAATCATGGGGTCAAGGGATTTTAAAGAAAGCATATGCTTATGCATTTGAAAGGGGGGAATTCCCACCAAATTGGAAGGAGACAATAATTTTGGTTATTCATAAGGAGGGGAAGGACCCTACAGAGTGCAGTTCTTATAGACCCATTGCGCTTCAAAATTCGGACTGCAAAATATTGACCTCCATACTGGCAAAAAGTCACCGTGTCTCCTGGCCTTTTCCTTTTTAGTGTTTTGAGGAAATACAGTCTAGGCCCTGGCTTTGTTAAATGGGTCCAACTGTTGTGGTCATCTCCAAAAGCGTCAGTAAGGGTAAATGGGTGTTTCTCACAAAAATTTCTGTTGGGGAGGGGTTGCAGACAGGGGGACCCTCTTTCACCTCTTCTTTTGGCCCTTAGTATAGAGCCCCTTGCACAGCTAATACAAGATAGCACAGATATTAGTGGTATTGAAGTGAGGGGACAGGACCACAGGTTGTCGCTACAGTATATGCAGACGATGTAATTGTGTATATCTCAGATCCCACAAAGTCTGTTCCGAATTTAATAAAATGTACTGAGACTTTTGGATTTTTCATTCCGGTTACAAAATAAATGTGACTCAGACAGAAGCACTCCCCATGAACAATTTAATTTCCCCACAGATTAAATCTGCTTTCTCATTTAGATGGCCCAGGGAGGGAATTTGATATTTGGGAATAAATATACCCCCTGACCTTAGTTTATATCAAAGTAACTATATTAAATTAATAGATAAAATTAAGCACGATGTGAACTGCTGGAATGCACTTCCCCTTACTTTAATTGGCAGGGTGGAAGCTGTTAGGATAAATGTTCTCCCAAGGCTCCTCTTTCTTTTTCAAACTCTACCAATCTCTCCGCCTAAATCTACTTTTAGTCTTTTATATCGTATCATCTCAAGATTTATATGGCAGGGTAGGAGACCTAGAGTTAGATATAAAGTTTTACAACTGGCAAAAACTAAAGGGGGTATAGGACTACCCAACTTGAAGCATTACTGGTTAGTGTCACAGTTACATGCAATTGTGGCGGGATGCAGTTTTCTGGCTCATGCCTCCCTGGGTGACGCTTGATTTGCTGCAGCTGTGGGTGGTTCTGGGCAGGTAACTTTGAGCCAATCGCGAGGACTACTCCCCCTTTATAAACCGGGACTTTTCTTTGGATAAATGATGCCACCGGTACGCGACTTGTCTTGTTTACCTGCCCAGTGACCTGATGTCTGCCTGGTTACCTGTCTACCATAGCGCCGCAGGTATGGTTAGCTTTGTTTCTCTTTTCACTCGTTAACTCAATAAAGTGGGCTTATAAGGAATGTTTCATGTTGTAGAATCCCCGGTGCGGCAGCAGCCCTTTCACCAGCTGAGTGTGCGCTCTGCTATCAGCAATCAGAGCTCAGCGCCTGTGACGCAATGTTGTTAATCATAGGGAGTGCTATTTAACCGGGGGTGCGGCCGCCAGTTGGCTACATCGACGCTGAACAACTGCTGCTTTGCTTATACTCTTCACGTTACATGTTCACATATTTATGTCGTACCCGATTGCCTTTTCACACTGGACCAAAGAGGATTGAACTCAGTTGTGATGTTTTTCATTTGACCTTTTTATGTGATTTGTCTAGGGTTGATTGTTTATTTTTGATTTATTGTGTGATTGAGTCCCTGTTCATATTGCTAACCCCAGTATAATCTTGGGCCTTAGAACGGGTGACTGATTAGAATGTGGCAGTGCAGGGGCATATAGGACAGTAGCAGACTACGCCACGATGGGAGTTACACCCAAAGAATCTTGTTCTCTCGTTCTAACCAGGCACTCAAGTTCGTGGATGGATCAGCCAGAGACAGTGGTCCGTACAAAAATGCATTTTTTATTATTACTTAAAAACACACAATGATCACACCCCCGAGAGAAGAGGAGGACAGGGCGGAATCTTACCAGTGGGAGACTAGTGGCTCGAGCAATGAGCATCCTTAAAAGACACCCCAATCACACGTGTCGATTTCACACACACACACGCACCGCAAGGGAAATGGCCACACTCAGTGAACACAGCCACAGCACACACCAAGGGACCCACCACCGCAAGGGGCACTGCTCCCACTGGCAGTTCTCAGCACCTGGACAAAATGGACACTTGAAAGTTAAACAAACGAACATAACAATTACAACACAATGTCTAATCAGTCATCCGTTCTAAGGCCCAAGATTATACTGGGGTTAGCAATATGAACAGGGACTCAATCACACAATAAATCAAAAATAAACAATCAACCTTAGACAAATCACATAAAAAGGTCAAATGAAAAACATCACAACTGAGTTCAATCCTCTTTGGTCCAGTGTGAAAAGGCAATCGGGTACGACATAAATATGTGAACATGTAACGTGAAGAGTATAAGCAAAGCAGCAGTTGTTCAGCGTCGATGTAGCCAACTGGCGGCCGCACCCCCGGTTAAATAGCACTCCCTATGATTAACAACATTGCGTCACAGGCGCTGAGCTCTGATTGCTGATAGCAGAGCGCACACTCAGCTGGTGAAAGGGCTGCTGCCGCACCGGGGATTCTACAACATGAAACATTCCTTATAAGCCCACTTTATAGAGTTAACGAGTGAAAAGAGAAACAAAGCTAACCATACCTGCGGCGCTATGGTAGACAGGTAACCAGGCAGACATCAGGTCACTGGGCAGGTAAACAAGACAAGTCGCGTACCGGTGGCATCATTTATCCAAAGAAAAGTCCCGGTTTATAAAGGGGGAGTAGTCCTCGCGATTGGCTCAAAGTTACCTGCCCAGAACCACCCACAGCTGCAGCAAATCAAGCGTCACCCAGGGAGGCATGAGCCAGAAAACTGCATCCCGCCACACAATGATAGTGTGGCTATCAGATGACACAAGTACAAGATGGCTCAATATAGAAAAAAGTTACAGTCCTGATATGCCTTTGTCAGTGATCCCCTTTAATAGGCTTAAATCCACCAGAGAATTTTTGGGAGAATGGTCGAACACAACATGCGTAGCTTGGAAGGAAATACAACAAATATTTGAGCCAACAAGCGATCTCTCTGTTTTGAGTTTAATTACTTATTTTCGAGATTTTCTTCCATTGAGACTTGATACAGGATTCAAACACTGGAAACTTTTTAACCTTCATCATGTACACCAATTATTTAGTAATAACAACTTCAAATCATTTGAACAACTGAGAATAGAGTTTAAACTACCAAGAACAGACTTTTTCAGGTACCTACAATTAAGGAGTTCCATACTAAAACACCCAAACTGGAACAGATTAATAGAGCCCTCTCTTTTAGAATGGTATTTATTAAAAATTCAGGGTGGAGAACATATGAGGAAACCAATAACCAAGGTTTATAAAATCATTGCTTCAATGACAAGAGATAATTCATTCTATGTGAAAGACAAGTGGACTAGGGAGCTATGGCTCGAAATAAGTGAAGAAGTTTGGTTGGAGGTATGTACCAAGGCTCATAAAGTCACGAATGCCAATTTGTTGAAGGAATTTCAATGGAAAATAAATAATTAGATTTTTCAGAACACCACAAGTTGTGGCTAAAATTAATCCAAATCAATCAAGTCAGTGTTGGAGGGGGTGTGGAGAGACAATGTGTTACGGAATACCACAGGAGGCTGAGGATAACAGAAAGATGGGTAGTGCTGGGTAAAGTGATGTGGAGGTTGGCTGTGATGAATGGATCCGTAGAAGAGGGGTAAAGACGACAAAGAAGGGAGGTGTACCACACACACGCACGGAGATGGCTGGTAACTTCTGTAGATCGCTGGAGAGAGGTAAGTAGTCCTTAGAGTTAACATAAAGTTAAGACCTTGTTGCGAACGAGACCAGACGCTGACTGGGTGCGTGTGTGTGTGGTATTTCTGGTGCAGAGGTGATTGGATGTTGATGAGGGTCAGGTGGAAGTGCTCAGTACTCAGGTGAGGGCGTGCGCTGTGATTAAATGGAGGTGGAACCTGGCGTGTCTATAACACAATGGCTACTCACTCACATATTTTTTGGCAATGCCCTTTGTTGGATAACTTTTGGAAATCCATTTTTACATATATAAACAAAGTATTGAATGTTGATCTGATAAGAGACCCTCTGATAGCAATCCTAGGGATTAAACCAGTTGTGATACACAGTAGGAAAAATATGTTACTGATAGCAGCAAAGAAAGCAATTACAATAAAGTGGCTTAAAAATGAGTCACCAAACCAAGCTGAATGGCTAACAATTTTGAGAAATATTTACACTATGGAAAAAATTACATATTCGTTGAGATTACAGAGGGAACTTTTTATTGAAAGATGGGCACCATTATTGACTGTGATGGAGGACCATTAGAACTAACTGGTTATATTTGCCAGGGGAACTTAAATACAACCCATGTCTTGTTAAAAGTTGATTTTTGTTTTGTTCAAATCGTTTACTTTAAATGTTGTTAATTTTCTTATTTACTCTTTTCCTTGTTTCTTTGGACATATTTTTCTGTGGAATTGATCATACATGTAAGGATGCGTGAATGTTATGATCCCCTGTAAAGGATATTGTTTCTGTGTGCAAGTCATTTTTGTAAAAGGAGATCTGAAGAACATTCAAAAAAAAAAAAAATAATAAGTAACAAAAAAAAAAAAGATTTGCAAGCCACTAATGGCTCTCCTATGATGTCTTGCCTTTCCATTGGGCTGATTACACATGTGATTCAGAGAGTGGTTATGCAGATGGCATCCCCAAAGCGCTTTGACGCAGCATCTCGTTCCCTCAAGGAACCATAGTTACATACATAACCTGAGACGTTTTTCACTAACCACGCATATACAGTACATGGTTTTATCAAAAACACAATCATGTACATACATGCTATTTACATATTACTGAAGCTCAATTTGTACTGAATACAGTGTTATCAGACTTTAGCCATAACAGTGGTTATGATAAAAGACTTCATAAGAACCCCCCCCCACACTCACCATCAGTACCAACACTGTGGCAGCAGAGTCATTCAGGTTCCTGGGCACCACCATTTCTCAGGACCTGAAGTGAGACAATCACATTGACTCTGTTGTGAAAAAGGCCCAGCAGAGGCTGTATTTCCTTCACCAGCTGAGGAAGTTAAACCTGTCACAAGAGCTGCTCATACAGTTTTACTCAGCCATCATTGTGTCCATCCTGTGTTCATTTTTAACTGTTTGGTTTGGCTCAGCTACCAAATCAGATATCAGAAGACAACAGGATTGCTAAAAGATGATTATTGGTGCCTCTTGCCTACCCTTCAAGAGCTTTACACCTCCAGAGTGAGGAAAAGGGCTAGTAAAATCAGTATGGACCCCACAAACCAAGCACACTCCCTCTTTGAACTGTTGCCCTCTGGCCAGCGCTACAGAGCACTTTGCACCAAAATATCCAGACAAGAACAGGTTTTAAAATTTTTTTCAGGCCATATTCCAACTGAACACATACATCTCAGGACGGTACATCTGTAAATAACCCATCAAAACTTTAATCTGTAAATAGTACATATGCACATTCACTTTTCTATGTACTGACATTTTCTTTTTCTTTATATTTTATTACTATATTCTTATTTATAAATTATTGTCGATTCTCTTTATTAATAGTGTTTTTATTACCTTAAATAGTATGTATGTCTGCACTATATTCCTTGTGTGTGTAAACACACTTGACAATAAAGCTCTTTCTGATTTGAATTCTTATTCTGAGTAGAACTGACTGACTAAAAGAGTTACCTGCATAAAATACATATTAAAGGTGTGTTTGTCCACGGGCTTGATTTCTGAGGCTGAGACTAATGCTGTACACAAGCAGCGCTGTGCTTACAAACACACTTTTAATCAAAATGTTGGAGAGGCTTTAATTTAACAGAAAATGAAACATAAAATGTCAAAAACAGGTATAAAGTGTCCAAGGAGAAATTATGTTTAAAATAAACAGGGGATCTGGTGTCCTTATTGTGAAAGAAGGGCAGTGTTCAGGAAGGAGGGGTCCAGTTAGGGGGCAGAATACAGCAGCCACATGCACTCCCCTCTCTGGTCCAGGTTGCGAGGGGAGGCGGCTTCGTCACAGCAGCTCTTCTTTCGCGGCGCTTCAGGGGAATAATGTCCTGGCATCCGGGCCCATCCACCACGTCACAGGTGTGGCTCCATTCAAGACACCAAGTCTGACAGTTTGTTTCTCTGGCTGCATGGGAGTCCTTCTACGCTCCCCCCTGGACCCAGGTAAAAGATTCCGGTCTCTCAAGAAGCGGCATGCTGATCACACATCACCAGACCTGGCCGTTTCTGCAACCCTCCTGTCTCACACACCCACTCCTGACAGGAGCCTGGTGAAGGGTGGCGATTAAGGGAGAGGGTGAAAATGATAACTTGGGGGAGCCAATCAATCTGTCACAAAGTCTATTCTGCAGTTAAGTCAATTGAATACAGATTAATCTCCTGTAACAATATTAAAACTGGAAGCGGGGACAATCAAATAAGACTTTAATACTCAAATAAAGACAAAACAGTGTGGCAGCCCCTTATGGACGACTGCTGTGCACAAACAAAACCAAAGCATAAAATAAATCCAGGCCTGGTCCTCTCTCGTCCTTCACTGTTGTCGCTCCTGCTTTATATCCTTCCATCTCCTCCGTGGGACTCGAAACCGGTGGGTCGAGCAGGTGTTGCTCATTTCCAATCACTCCACCAGCCATGCTCCGTTCCCACGGCTCTCGGCCCTGCCCCACTTGCCACATACCCCAGTTGCCCCTCGCAGGCCGGGGGGTACTCCCGAGACTGCGCTCTACTCCCCCCCCCCCCCACCCTCCGAGGGGGGGGACCGCTCACGGTGACCTGTGGGAACCTGGGGGTAGGACAGATGTGGAGAGAGAAAAGGAGATGGAAGGATGAGGAGCGACAGAGGCGAGAGAGGGGAGAGAAGAGAGAAAGAAAAAAAAATCTGATTCCCAGACACGCTGCCGCTCGGCCATCCACCAGCTGGGTGATCTCCTCCGCGGCACCTGGCGGTAGCACTGGATGGCACTCGGCGGATGGCACGACATTCCTCCGCCACCCGGTGGACGCCGACGGCTCCTCCGGTTTTGGGCAGACGGCATTAGTCCCCCGTTCCCTGCTCCTCCCCATTCAGGCGGACGGCAGCAGGCTCCGGCTCTCTGACGTACGGGGCTGACTCCTCCGCTCCCTCACGGACGGCAGCCGCCACTCCACATCACGGGCGGCCGGCAGCGAGCTTGTCTGTCCCCGGCAACTCACTCCAGCCCACCGCCTCGATCATCTGCGGCGGCACACTCCCTAACCGCGGGTTCACTCCCAGGTTTCGGCACCAATGTAACAATATTAAAACTTCATAATCATTGTTAAGAAGGAGGCGGGAACCGGCGGACAATCAATAAAGACTTTAATACTCGGCCCCGCCCCACTCGCCACACAGCCAATTAAAGTCTAACTAGGCATACTAGAGACTTCAAGGCAGGTGTGTTTAGGCCAGTTGGAGTTAAACCCTGCAGGACACCGGACCTCAAGAACCAAGTTCGGAGACCCTTGATATAAAGATATTGCTGGCACTAACCTGCAGCCTTCTACTTTATACATTTCTTAAAGTATCACATATGTGGAAAAAATAATAATAAGTGTATCTGGCAACCAGCTCCAAAAACAAATTGCTCAAGGGACGAGGTCAAAGATGTAACCTTTTCACCATTTCCCTCACACATAAATACATTCTTCTCTTACATACACATATTTTCTTCAGACATACATGCATTTTCTTCTTACAAGTATTTAATATTTATAACATCAGTGTTTACTTTGAATAAATTTACATAAGAGCAAAATCCATAAAATAAATGAATATAAGAGGAAAATTTAAGAATGTGTGTTAAAATGTGTGACTAAATGTGTGTGTGTGTGTGTGTGTGTGTGTGCGTGCGTGTGTGTGTGAAAGGAGAATATAAAGGTGTGAATGTGCCTTTATATTCTATATACATATGCATCATGCGTTATGGCATGTACGAGCCTTCATATCTGACCACATTTCTTTTAATTCTTTATTATTTAACCTTTTTTATCATTTTTGTTTTACACATTTGTAAATAGTGTAAATAATAATAATAAATAATAATTATTGCTAATTAAAATTACAGAATTATTATTTTTATAATTTTTATAATTCTGGTGCATAGTTAAATGATATATCATCAGTTGCAAATAACCTGCCTGCCTGAATTTCTCTCAGTACTTGACTAGTGTTGAAAATACAGAAATTTACTTAATCTAATAATACCTACAGATAGTTATTAAAATAATTTGAATTGCAAAGCTGAAAATGTAATATTCCTACTTTCCTGAATCTACTTAATCATAGTCTTCACAATATCACAGATTTTTATATTTTTTGTTTTTCTGTTTACATCAGTTTTGTCTCTGTTTGGAAATTTACCAGATAGGCAGATGCTGTCAACTAATTAAGAAATAAAACAAGAAATCGAGCTGAGTAAAACAAAGGTGCTATAAGGTTTTGAAATCCATTTGAAACCTCCTTTCCTGCTCAAATCCGGTCTTCTCTTAATTAGGAAAGGTGTTAATTGCAACACATTAATAGAACTGTTAGGTTCTAGGTCTCTGGCACAAATGTCTTTTATGTAGGTGTGTGAATTCGTAGGTCAAATAGTCAGATGCCCACCCACACAAGCAGTGGTGCCCTTTTCCACCTTTCAGCAGTGCATGAGTCTCAGGTGGACTTTGATGTGTTATTCCACTAAGACTTGTCCATGCTTTTTTTGAGTAAGAGTTCAAGAAAGAAGTATAGTAATTATCTTATCTGCATTGAGAGGCTTTGTCCGGACCACAGACTGCATTTTTTTATGTTAATATAATTGTAGTATGCCATTTCAATACAGACAATTATTAATTTAGAAATTTCATATACATGTAAATACATTCCAAGATAAGCATACATAAATGACACACTTCATTTTTAATTATATTAAATGAAGATTGGAAGATAACTTTTTGCTACTTTAGCAGTATAGTTTCCATGATTTTCAAAAACATTTTTAAAGTTAATTTCATTTATTTATTTTATTTTACTTATTATTATTTTTTTTTGGGGGGGGGCAATTTATATTTTAACATTCCACTTGCTTTCAAATCCCTGCAGAGGACCTCCATCATGGGCTTCTGAAATGTGAATTGATGTACACCTAAGCAATCTTGCTGTAATATCTGCATTTGAGGCATCTAAGGTCCTTCCAAAGCAACTGGAGAACATCAGTGTGGATGACTGGCACTCGAAATCCCCAAGTGGAGGGTAAGAATTCACACATGACTTATTGGGTCTTTGTCCTCTGTTTTGTAGTCCTCCACAACATCCATAAGGCTTCGAGGAAATTACACACTCCGTTAGATTCTATTGAACCTCTTGTATCGAAGCCATTTAAGTCAAGTGGAGTTTACTGTGAAATCAAAGCAAGGAAAACAAGTTACATGTCAACAGATATTTCCTATCACTGGGAAATTTATAATTCTATAGTTCTGTAATTCTGTTAATAAAAAGGTATGAGCACTTGCTGTGTAATTTTAATGTAGGAGTGGGTCTGGACATGGCCCAAATATGTTAATTTGCAAACTGAATGTGCAATGATTCATATGATATTGCTTCCAGTTTTAGTCGCACAAAACGTGGAAAAATGTGTTATGCTGCTTGATTTTGCAAACTGGTATTTATTATCATAATTATAAGCATACTGAATTGTAGGACAAATAGTCTTACAGTTTACTTGTATATTGTTCCCGTGGCTCAAGTCGTAACGCATTGCGTTAGCAGCACAAGGTTGTGGGTTCAGTTCCCAGGGAACAAATGTTAGGTAAAAACTGTTATCCTGAATGCACTGTAAGTCGCTTTGGATAAAAGCGTCTGCTAAATGCATAAATTATTAATTTTAATGTTCTTCTGCACATTTTTTAAATGGAAGAAGTTTGGAACAACCAGGACTTTTCCTATTGGACAGGCAGAGGTCTCTTCTCAGTGCATGACACATAAAAGCCTGCTTGAAAGTCTGCTTGCTCTGGTCTGATGACTCTTAATTCCAAGTGTCATGTCTGGAGGGAACCAGGCACTGCTCATCATCTGTGCAACAGATTTATTTATTTATTTTTCAGCGGCAGGGATAGAAGAATTGGCCGGGGTAGATGGAAAGATGAATGTAGCAAAATACAGATATATCCTTTATGAAACCCTAGTCCAGAGTGCTCAGGACCTCAGACCAGACTGAAGGTTCAACTTCCAGCTGGAGATTCACCTTAAACCCACAGCCGAGACAACACAAGCATGGCTTATGGATGACTCTGATGAAAGTCCTTGAGTGGCATAGCAAAAGCCTGGACTTGAACCCAATCAAACCTCCCCGGAGAGACTTTAAAATGGCTGTCCAAAAAAACATTCCCAATTCAGCCTGACAGAACTTGAGAAAATCTCCAGAGAAGATTGACAGGAAATACCCAAATCCAAGAGTGCAAAGCTTGTTACATCATACAGAACCCAAAAAAGACTTGAGGCTATAATTGATGCCAAAGGTGCTTAAACTAAGAAGTTAAGAGTCATTTTTATTTTATTTTCAGGCTTATCACAAATACGGAGTTTAGCTCAATGTGAAAATGAGACATAAGCAGAACATAAAATGTGTGTGTGTGTGTGTGGGGGGGGGGGGGGGGGGGTTAAAAGGTCTGAAAAAAAATAGTAACTAGTAATAGTATGTTTGTGTTTATAATTTGTTCGTGTTTTGTATTGCTTTTTGTATTGCTATTTGTATATTCTACTATATATGCTGTAAGGCGTCCTTGAGTGTCCTGAAAGGTTCATTTAGGTTACAGGATTTTGTACAACTAAACATATATTTTTTTACACTCACTTGAGGTGGTTTTTGACTTGTGCAAAAAAGAGTTAATGGGAATAATGGGCCCTCTCTCCATTTTCTCACTGCAGAGCTGCAAAATACAAATTGGCTGAGAATGAGTATCAGGGTGAGATCATGTCATAGACTTAGTAATGGTTCAATCACATGTTATGATGACACAAGGATTCTTCAATTATGGAACTTATGTTTCACAACTTTTTCAGTGGGTCTTTCTGAGAAAAAAAATTAAATATAAAAATTATTCTTAATTAGTGCTAGATATGTGTTTAATGAACATTTAAAGTGAATTTAGCTTTATATACATTGCAGACTACCTTAACAATCTTCCATTTCCTTCATAACCTTCTCAGGGTTTTAAAGAGCACCACAGGCATTATGAGACTAAGCATGAGTGGGTAGTTTTAAACCTGGCTGAGGAGAGCAATTTTTTATTTATTTATTTTTTATCGAGATAAGAACAGGGATAACAGCATGGTACATGCTGAAAAACAGTTATTTTAAAGCATGTGTAGTGGTGGAATTGAGAATCTACCTCATAAGTTCTCTTATATCAGAATCTAAATCATCAGTATGCTGTAGGAGTGCACAAGAGAAAATCTCTTTGTTGACACACATAGGACATTTAACAGCTGGCCAGCCCTGTAGTTGTTTACAAGGACTATAATTAGGTTTTCAACATACAACCAGCATATCTGACCTTTTCGCAAGAGTCAGCCGTCCACTTGGCTGGGTGACCTTTACCAGTGTAGGAGAATGTCTATGCCACAGCGTTTCTGTACAGTCATTTAGGTCAAGCCTGAGGGCAAATTTCTTCTTACTGGAATCTTTAGAGAATTCAAACCTACTACAGGTTTTTTTCAGAAATGGGAAAAAAATCCCAAATAAAGGACTCACCACCATGTCGTTACAAACTTGTATTAATTTCTTTCTTCTGTAGAGCATTATTCTATAAATCAAACAATGAGTGTAACAATGTATTTATTGATTATTTTTATTATAAGTAGTAGTATTATTTATGCCACTGACTTTTGTTTTATGGAACATTTATCTAAATATCTTCTGTGTTCTATAGAACAAAGAAATGCATAAAGACTTGGAACGACATAAATTATTTATATATTCATTGTGAATTTCTGGATGATCTATTCCTCTAAAACACTACATTAGGGGAAGTGAAATACTTGAATAATTGTACATCATTACACAGTAAAAAAAACGTTGGGTTGATTTTTTTAACCTAACCGTTGGGTTACACATATTGGGTCAATGTGTTGGCTTATCTTAAAATTTGTTGGGTCATTTTTTTTCGTCCTTGGGTTATTTTTATTTTTAAAAATGTTTCCCGCTTCACTCCATTCAAATTTTAACGGTCCAGTCAGAGACCTTCAGCGGAAGCCTGCCTGATTATGAAGGGTAAGTAATTGTTAATATAATCGTATGATGTATATAACTGTTTGAACATTAAGTAATGTGTCTGATACGTTAATTGTTATTTTTTTATACCTTAAAAAAGTTTTTATTCCCTTTAGTCCGTGTGTTTCCCCCAGAGAATCAGATGGATTGTAAATGAATGCTATTCCTTTTAGTTCGCCAGCATTAATGCATTAAAAGATTAGCTGCAAAACCTTTTAGACAAGTATTATTTAAAATTAATAAAAATGTACGGTGAAAGTTTTTACGAAATCATTAGAATTAAGCTAGAAAAGCCACACGGACCATTTATTGGATCGGACCAGTGAAAGAAGCTGCTCAAGCGAGCTGAGCTCACACATCAGTCATGCAACAGACAACAGACTCCGCGAGAATCGTTTGAATGAACCTGCAATTTTCTGTTATAAAAGTTCAAAACCTAGACGAAAGAATAGCGCGCAGTCGTGAGGCAATCCGCTCTTTTAGCGGAGATTTATACCAGTGCCCCAAATTTACTGGGTACCTCTTGGGCTAGTTTAAAACATGCAACAACAATTATGGGAAAGAGTACTGACTTGACAGTTGTCCAGAAGACAATCATCAACACCCTCCACAATGAGGGTAAGCCATAGAAGGTCATTGCTGAAAGTGCTGGCTGTTCACAGAGTGCTGTATCAAAATATATTAATAGAAAGTTGACTGGAAGGAAATAGTGCCATAGGAAAAGGTGCATAAGCAGAAGGGATGACCACAGCCTTGGGAAGATTGTCAGGAAAAGTCGATTCAAGAACTTGGGAGAGCTTCACAAGGAGTGGACTGAAGCCAGAGTCAGCACATCAAGAATCACCATGCTCAGTCGTCTTCAGGAAAAGGGCTACAGCTGTCACATTCCTAGTATCAAGCCATTCCTGAACAACAACAACAACAACAAAAAAACTCATTAGCATTTATCTGGGGTTAGGAGAAAAATAACTGGACTGTTGCTTAGTGGTCCAAAATCCTCTTTTCAGATGAAAGTAAATTTAGCATTTCATTAGCAAATCAAGTTCTGGAGGAAGAATGGAGAGGCACATAATCCTTAGTCCAGTGTGAAGTTTCCGAAGTCAGTACCGATTTGGAGTGACGTCTGCTGGTGTTGCGCCATTGTTTTTTTTATCAAGTCCAAAGTCAATGCAGCCATCTACCAGGAGATTTTGGAACACTTTATGCTTCCATTTGCTGACAAGCTTTATGGAGATGCTGATTTCCTTTTCCAGCAGGACTTTAGCACCTGCCCACAGTGCCAAAACCAATTCCAAGTGGTTTGATGACCATATTACTGTGCTTATTGTCCAGCCAACTCACCTGACCTGAACCTCACAGAGAATCTATGGGGTATTGTGAAGAGGAAGATAAGTAACATCTGACAAACAATAAAGAGGAGTTGAAGGCCGCTATCAAAGCAACCTGGGCTCCAATAATGCCTCAGCAGTGCTTTGGAGATCTTGAACCTTTCTGTTTTGTACATCTTTTTTTTTTTTTTTTTGATTGAGCTATAAAAAAATATTTAAAAATTTTGAGTAACTGAATTTTTTATTTTCCTAACCTGTAAGTCATAACCATCAGAATAAAAAAAATAAAAATAAAATAATAAAATATATTTTAAATAATAATACAAATGGAAATATTTCAGTTTGTGTGCAATGAATCTAGAATATAAGAAGGTTTGCTTTTTTTGAAAAAATAAAAATAAAATAATATATATATATATATATATATATATATATATATATATATATATATATATATAAGAACTTTTCCATGATATTCATGAATTTGTGCCAACACAAGAGTTCTCGGTCATGGAGGTTATTATTTGAACCTGTCTTGTGTGTTTTTATTAATTCAATGGTTTGGGCAAAACATCAACAAGCAATTAGTGCTCTATAGGCCACCTGGGCAACAAACGTGCAGGATGGATAGAAGAAAAAAGAGAGAGAAAGAGTCAGTTGTCAGTCAGCTTCAGAAATACCACTGATTAAAATGTAAGACTCTGAATTGAATCATCAAATATCTTTGAAGAAACAGGCAGGTCTCCAGCAGAAGAACAAAAAGGGTTGGCAACTACTATGAACCACTGCTTAGGGCACTCAAAAAAAAAAAAAAAAACAGAGTTCAGGGCTGGGACTAAAGTGAGTTATCAGGTGTCAAGTCATGTCTGCAGATCCTCAGCTTTCATGTTGGGGGTCTTTGTCACTTCTTCAAGGGTGTCCTTGTTTGGCAGGCTTTGTGGACTGATGGAGGCTTTTTTAATAAAGCCTTATGACAGCTTAACAGTCCTCCAGCTGAGATAAATTTCAACAACTCTGAAATCTGATCTTTAGAAGTGTCTTTTGATCAGACGTTATTTCATCTGAACAAAACTCTTTTGTGACAACAATCACATGGTAAAGCACATCAAATCCACAAGTGATATGTTTAACGGTCAGACTGAAAATGTTCTCTTTTCAAGGTCAGATCTTTGAGGTTAACATTTTACCATCAGTTATTGTTTTAACCAGTTTGACCCACCAGTTGTTTAAAAGAAATACCCTCTAGAAACAAGCTGTCAACTGAAATAACAGAATAAACAAACATAAACATGCCAATCATACTACGGCATATAAAAAATAACAATTTTCATCTTCCTGCTATGAAATCATTACACAGAATATGTTTTAACTATCAATGCTTCTATTGGTGGCCTGTCAGAGGAGGCAAGGAATGCTTAAAAAAATGACTCAAAATATACCTGCTAATGTTGCATATTATCAGCCTTCAAATAAATGGAGGACTCAAATGCATTGAACAAATATAATAAAGTTTAACGAAAGAAGGATGACCATCTGATGACCAGAAAAGGAAATGGCTTTGCTACCAACTCCTCGTCTTTGGATCCTGAGCACAAGTAACATGCAGGCAAGTCACATAAGAAAAAAACACATGAATGAGAGCACAGACATGTAACATCAACACGACATGAACAGTGATCAACTGACAGCAAGGTGTAGGCACAGATGGGAATATGGTAAAGTTAGCGAGCGACAGGTGTGGAAGATCAGCTTGTGATTGTGCACTCAGCATTAAAAGGCAATGCTGATTACTCAAAACTGATCGCTTTTTTTTTTAATGAAACCAAAATATTCAAAATATAAAATTCTAATTATATAAAAGATCCCAAAATGACAGCATCATGTATAAACATGGCATTATAGAGTGATTCTCTATGTTGCTGTTTTGAAGCACTTTTAAGTAACTTGTAATGCTTAAGAGTTTATATTTTTTATCTGAAAATGATTTGTTTGCTGATTGCCATTGTTGTTTTGTATGCTGAATCTATGCATGTTTAGTGGTCTGACAGTATTTGTTGCAAAAGTTTTGCAATTCTGTAGTGCCACTAATTTAATCCAGCTTTATTAATCATTTGTCAGTGATGATTAATGTAAGAATGACATGGATTTTCAAGCGAATACAAGTGAACTGTGCATATATATATATATATATATATATATATATATATATATATATGTATATATTTGTTTTATTTTTATTTATTTTTTTACTTTTTTTTTTCATAGTATACACAACAGTGGATAATTTTTGTGCATTATTACAATATTTGTGTCTGGGACACCAACAGCCCAGAGACTGTAGTGTCACTAATTATTTGTTTTATAAAAGAACAGGTATATATATATATATATATATATATATATATATATATATATATATATAATACAGACAGTTGATCCTTGTGAGTCATTTCCTCATCACAGTAGTTTATTTTATTTTATTTAAATTTAGCATAGCTACTACTGTAAGAAATACAAACATAATTACTAAGCAGTATGAATACAATACAAAAATTAATTATTAAAAAACATAATTAAAAGAAAGAAAATGGTTACATTTGTTAGCTCTAAGTGGTTTGTCATCATATATTTTGGCTGACGTCTGA
The DNA here is from genome assembly GCF_963082965.1 of Carassius carassius. Classification (NCBI taxonomy): domain Eukaryota; kingdom Metazoa; phylum Chordata; class Actinopteri; order Cypriniformes; family Cyprinidae; genus Carassius; species Carassius carassius. The sequence continues at coordinate 10,726,429 of NC_081767.1, read as the reverse complement.
TGGATGTTTACACCGCTAATGTACTGTGAGACAAAGGAAACATATTTTGGTCAATTGCCTCTTCATTTTTTACAGAGAGAACTATATTAGTCATTGCATTGTCGACTTCTTTTCAATTTGCTTGCAAAGGACCTCAGGCGCTGACTGAAAAAGTCAGCGTCCTTCTTTTAACTTAATTTATATACAGCCCTGAGCAGGAGAGGATGTCATCAACATGTTAAGTTTATTTTACCTGACCAAAAAAAGCTAACTATATCATATAAAATTGTATTTATATGCATTCATAGGATTTATGTACAAATATGTAATTTGCTTGTTGTTACATCAAATTTGAATTTCTTATTGATTTAAGCACATTGCATGTTTTGCTTTGGCTTAGCTACTGTACCTGGTCTCATGGCACCGGATTATAAGGCGCACCTTCAATGAATGACCTATTTTAGAACTGTTTTCATATATAGGGAGCACCAGGGTTATAAGGCTAATAGAATAGAAGATACTGCAGTCAAACGTTTGACTGGGTTTGCGTTATGCATCCACTAGATGAAGCTGTGCTAAAGGGAATGTCAACATTTTGACAGAGTCAAATGAATCGCCTTGATTCATATATAAGGCGCACTGTTGTTTTTTGAGACAGAGATCCAAGTGCTGCCTTATTGTCACAGTGTCTGGGTTGTGTTCCCTGGGTTTCCACTAGGTGTCCTCAGTTCCCACGGTGTTTATCATATTATCACTTCCTGTCTCCTTATTTGGTCACCTTCCTCCTTGTTTAGTTAATTGATTGTTCCCCACCTGTCTCCTGTTTCCCCATTATCCTTTGTGTATTTATACCTGGTCTGTCTGAGTCTTAGTCACGGAGTCCTTGTTGTTTGTGAGATACAGTTCGTAGTCTTGCCCTTGCCGTGTGTTCTGTTCTGTTCTGTTCTGTTCTGTTCTGTTCTGTTCTGTTCTGTTCTGTTCTGTTCTGTTCTGTTCTGTTTTCTTGTTGGTTTGGATTCTCTGGTTTTGACCCTGCCTGGACTGTTTACCCTTTGGATTTGCCCTTTAATAAAGTCACATACCTGCACTTGGATCTCTCCTCGTTTTCTGTATCACCGTACGTGACAGAAGGACTCCGTCACACTGAGATCCAGCGGTATGTCTTTTTCCCGTTCCCCAGCCAAGATGGCGGAGCGGAGAGCTAAGTATCTCCGGCTGATCGCCCTCCGCCAAGAGGGCAATGAGGTGGGTGCCCTGGCACAGGTGTTCTGGTCCCTGGCCGAGGGTATGGGATACAACGATGCGGCCCTGAAGGATTATTTCAACAGCGGGCTGGATGATCCAGTTTCTCAGGAGGAGATGGGGCATTTAGAGACACTGGAATTCTGGGAATTCGTGTACGTCTTGCAGCATAGGCTTCCGTGGGATGCCCCAGCCACTCCTGTCTCTTCCGCCAAGATGGCCGCTAACCCAGCGCCAATGCCCAAGTCAGTCACCGATCCAGATTCATGGCCCAAGATGGCCGCCAGCCCAGCGCCACAGCACAAGATGGCCGCCAGCCCAGCACCACAGCACAAGATGGCCGACTCAACGCCTGAGTCTCCAGACAAGGTGCCACCGACTCGCCATCATAGAGGGCGGAGGAGGAGACAGGCGTCTACCGTTCCTCAAAGCCCGGAGAATGTTCCCGAGCGGACCGCTGCCGTCCAGGAGGACATTCCCGAGGCGGGGCCGATGCTGTTCCGGAGGCGGTGCCCGATGCCGAGGCGGTGCCCGATGCTGTTCCGGAGGCGGTGCCCGATGCTGTTCCGGAGGCCGAGGCGGTGCCCGATGCCGAAGCGGTGCCCGATGCCGTTCCGGAGGCCGAGGCGGTGCCCGATGCCGAGGCGGTGCCCGATGCCGTTCCGGAGGCCGAGGCGGTGCCCGATGCCGAAGCGGTGCCCGATGCCGAGGCGGTGCCCGATGCTGTTCCGGAGGCCGAGGCGGTGCCCGATGCCGAGGCGGTGCCCGATGCTGTTCCGGAGGCCGAGGCGGTGCCCGATGCTGTTCCGGAGGCCTAGGCGGTGCCCGATGCCGAGGCGGTGCCCGATGCCGAGGCGGTGCCCGATGCTGTTCCGGAGGCCTAGGCGGTGCCCGATGCCGAGGCGGTGCCCGATGCTGTTCCGGAGGCCGAGGCGGTGCCCGATGCTGTTCCGGAGGCCGAGGCGGTGCCCGATGCTGTTCCGGAGGCCGAGGCGGTGCCCGATGCTGTTCCGGAGGCCGAGGCGGTGCCCGATGCTGTTCCGGAGGCCGAGGCGGTGCCCGATGCTGTTCCGGAGGCCGAGGCGGTGCCCGATGCCGAGGCGGTGCCCGAGGCCGCTCCCGATGCGGTGCCCGAGACCGGTCTAGAGTCAGGGCTAGTTCCTGTTGACCTTCCATAGTCGAGTCAGGTTCCAGTTGACCCTCCAGAGTCGAGTCAGATGTTTGTGGACCCTCCAGAGTCAGGGTTAGTTACCGTTTACCCTCTAGAGTTAGGGCTAGCTCCTGTTGATCATCCAGAATCGAATCATGTTCCAGTTGTTACTCTTGAATCAAGTCGTGTTCCTGTTGACCCTCCAAGGTCGAGTCAAGTTCCTGTTGACCTTCCAGAGTCGAGTCAGGTGACTGTTGAATTTTCAGAGTTGAGTGAGGTTCCGGTTGACCTTCCAGAGGCTAGTCAGTTGCTTGTGGACCCTCCAGATTCAGGGTTAGTCACCGTTGACCTCCCAGAGTCAGGGCTAGTCACCGATGACCTCCCAGAGTCAGGACTAGTCACCGATGACCTCCCAGAGTCAGGGCTAGTCACCGATGACCTCCCAGAGTCAGGGCTAGTCACCGATGACCTCCCAGAGTCAGGGCTAGTCACCGATGACCTCCCAGAGTCAGGGCTAGTCACCGATGACCTCCCAGAGTCAGGGCTAGTCACCGATGACCTCCCAGAGTCAGGGCCAGTCACCGATGACCATCCAGAGTCAGGGCCAGTCACTGATGACCTTCCAGAGCCAGGGCTAGGTACCATGGACTTTCAAGAGACAAGGCTAGTCATCGTTGACCTTTCAGAGTCAGGTCAAGTCACTGGGTGGCCTTCTGCTCCGCCCTGTTGGACTCCGGCATCGACCACTCCGCTCTGACCACACGGACATGGTGGTCTTCTGCTCCGCCCTGGGGGGCGCTTGCCCTTACTACACGGTTGTGGTGGTCCTCTGCTCTGCCCTGGGGGGCTTCCGCTCTGACCACGCGGACGTGGTGGTCCTCTGCTCCGCCCTGGGGGGCTTCCGCTCTGACCACACGGACGTGGTAGTCTTCTGCTCCGCCCTGGGGGGCTTCCGCTCTGACCACACGGACATGGTGGTCTTCTGCTCCGCCCTGGGGGGCACTTGCCCTGACTACACGGTTGTGGAGGTCTTCCGCTCCGCCCTGGAGGACTCTGGCCGTGACCACAAGGGTGTGGTGGTCTTCTGCTCCGCCCTGGGGGCTTCATGTTGTTTTTCCCTTTTGTTTTTGTGTTAATGTCTGTCCCTGTTCCTTTCTGTTGGTCTGGCCCTCCGTCCCTCCCCCTGAACCTCCTCCGGTCCTCCTCCCTCCTGGTCTTTCTGTGTTGTGTTTACATTCTGGTGCCTGTTCCCCATGTTTTCTTTTCTGGCCCTCTGTCCCTCCCCCTGAGCCTCCACCTGTCCGCCTCCCTCCTGGTCTCTGTTTTGTGTCTGTCTTGGAGCGTCTGGGAGCCGCTCCGTAGAAGGGGGGTACTGTCACAGTGTCTGGGTTGTGTTCCCTGGGTTTCCACTAGGTGTCCTCAGTTCCCACGGTGTTTATCATATTATCACTTCCTGTCTCCTTATTTGGTCACCTTCCTCCTTGTTTAGTTAATTGATTGTTCCCCACCTGTCTCCTGTTTCCCCATTATCCTTTGTGTATTTATACCTGGTCTGTCTGAGTCTTAGTCACGGAGTCCTTGTTGTTTGTGAGATACAGTTCGTAGTCTTGCCCTTGCCGTGTGTTCTGTTCTGTTTTCTTGTTGGTTTGGATTCTCTGGTTTTGACCCTGCCTGGACTGTTTACCCTTTGGATTTGCCCTTTAATAAAGTCACATACCTGCACTTGGATCTCTGCTCGTTTTCTGTATCACCGTACGTGACACTTATAGTGTGGAAAATACGGTACCTGGGTACACTTTTAGCGAGACACAAAATACTTCCCAATAAGTACATCACTGCTGTTTCCAAAATAAATAAACACTAAAGTCAGTAAAACTCAGACACCTTTTATTCCTTTGCACACACATTTACAGTGTTTCGATTAATAAAGCTTTTTATTGACAGATTCTTGACCTGGAAGTAAAGGCATCTGTGTTGTGACTGGCGCCTGTGTGGATTTAGCCCAATCATTACAGGACCTGGTTATCTACATACAGTTACTGTCTTCAGTTATATTATATTTGCTTTGATTAGTTCATAAAGTTCATCAGATACATTTAAGTCACAAACATAACTTTGCCTGCCATTCATTTGTGAATAACGTCCTATACATTTGTAGATTGCTGCATGCATTTGTGGATCGCTTGCTGTGCATTTGTGGATTTTAAAACATTTCCAGTGTCAAGGTGCACACCAATACACAAATGTATGAACTCCACCCACCTTCTACTCAAGCCAATCAGATAACATCCACCCTTCGCTGACCAGCATGTTCTTGCTATAACCAATCACGTTTTGCATTACAATCAGGACGGTCTCTTCCTGAAATAACTTCATTCATAACATGCATTGTCTCAAATAGGAAATATAAGGGCCAAAAATATTGATAGAGTAAAAGATGTATAAAATTGAATTTTGTTAGATCATTAGATCTAGGTGTGTATCAAGCCAAGCCACAGTATATCTTACATGCCTTTGAAAAGTCCAGAGAAGAGCGCTTTAAATCACAACTATTGGAACAATGCTATACTGGACACAAACACATTATGGAAGCATCATTCAAGATGGAAAGAAAAGCGTCAATAAGTAATTGACTAATAAATTACTGGATTCAACCTCATGATAAACCTCAGAGTTTGTGAGGTCAAATTGCAATCACACAACAGCCAACATAACAGTATTTTCCAATTTTTCAGTGAAGCAGTTTGGATGAGATGGATATGGATATTGTCACACACCACTGAAGCACAGGAAACAAGACGAGTGTTCACAGGACTTTATTTAAGGGAAACACTCAGGGAAACCCTCACAGTCCATAAGATGTTCCAGTTGGCCGCCTCATCGCCGTGAATCCAGGATGGAGCATACGGTGTAGATGGGGTCTCCATCCTCCAAAATGGGCAAAAAGGGCGGGAGCTGGTTGCTGAAGCCACGCCCACCTAGCTCAACGGCAGTGTCAGCAGCGGCAATTAGGGGTGCTCCGATCACGATCGGCCGATCGTTATACGCATCTAGTCAGTAAAGCCAGTTCTCTAATCAGCGGTAAATTCCATCAGGTGCGTGATTTCACATAGAGCAGCTGTTACTACACAGAGCCATTGTTAACTGAGAAGCTGCGCAAATCCACATTCATTTTCAGCGTTTATTTGCGCATCTTCTCATTCATGTAATAATGAATAGAAAGAGAAATACTAAAAGTTGATGTCTAACTTTAAAAAATGAAGGAGGAAAACGGTAGAGAATGATGTGTTTTTGTTGGTTTTTTGCAGTCGGTGACATACTTGTCAGCTCTCTGACCCAGACGCCTATCATCTCTCAGTCCCTCACAGTCACACATACAACACAATGACATAATGTCTTTAAATTCTAATGAAGGAAAAATCATACCTAGAAAGATTTGTGCTTGGAACATGTAGAGCAAAAAAAAAATCATGGAAATTTTCTTCAGCTTGTGTGCAGCTCGTTACAGTAACAAGTTCTGATTGGCCAATCATCTTTATTTAGTTTGTGAATTATAAGTATAAGAAAAGTATTGTAAGTATAGAATGTAAGTATAGATTTTAATATTTAATTTGCACAATACATTTTACATAATACTATTATTAATCTAAAGGGGATGGTTAGGGGGGATTGTGGTTTTACAGGGGGGATGTTTTTTTGTCATTTTCTTTCCACAAAGGGGTGCCACCGCCCCAACCCCCATCCCTCCTCAATTCGAGCACTGTCTATAAGCAGTGTGCTCCAAAACTGTGAGAAAGTGGCCTTTCGCACCGCAGGAACCTTTTCATAGTACCAGAACTAATTGTTTAACTACTCACTTTTGGGCGTTTTCACACTGCATGAACTAGGTGCGATTTAGGTACCGGACTACCTTTATCGAGAATCAGATTTTTTGACCATACTTCATCTTCCCATCAAATCTTCTGACCAATCAAATGCACTTTAGAATCTGAAGCGCCCTCCTCCTGCACTAGACACTAAAGCACTATGGCGTTATTTTTGTTCCACAATCCTGAGCGAGTAATTGTACGTTTTGAGCACAGAGAACTATATTTTGCAAGCACATTACATTATATTTTGAACATAAATTAACAATCGCAAAAAAAAAAACGATTCCGTGCTCAATAAATGTATTTGCTTGTTTGCTATTATCCATATTAACATGCAGTAATAACCCTTCTCACGCAGTTTACTCAGGTGCTCTCTCATAAACGCTCCTGTCAAGTCCCTCTCTCTCTCTCTCACTCTCTCTCAACCTCTTAATTCTCTGCGCGCTCAACTCTTGACACACGCTCGCTCAATTTACAATAGCGTTACAAGTGTGCCACAAAAATCAACCAATCGGAAAATTAAAGGTCAATTGTGATTGGCTGTTGATCTCCAATCAAATTGCTAGTAGAACCAAAGCCCTATCATTTCCTATTTAGAATTCAATAACGCGAAATTGAAAAATGGCTCGTTTATTCGTTTTTCCGTTTAGTTTAACAAACGGAAAATTAGTTTTTGGCTCTATATCTCATTTTGTCTTTTGGGGTTTACAAATCGGTTTATGGCTTCAATATTTAATGCGCACTTGTGGGAAGTGCTGAAACGCTGCTTTCATCTAATTGGTCGAATCGCTCCGCCTTCAGCACGTCTTTTCATTCTTTCGGCAGAATAAGAGTCAGTACGAGTGAAGCATTGTGATGTCTGAAACCACCACTCACTGTTAATTAGAATAAAATTTGAAACAGATGTGGCTGGGCACATAATTCGTGCTGCTGTGACTTGCAAGTGACCCCTTTAAATTTTTTCTAGGTTATAGTATTGTTTGAATATTGTCCCACTGTAAATACAGTGCAAATAGTTCTGTCTCCTTGGAGAAAAGTGAAGTGGAAATCAAAATCAATAATAGACGGAACAGTTCCATGATAATATGTCTGTAACATTTATTACTTTCGTCTTTTAAGTCTAAAGGCACTAGGTATGTGTGTGTGACATTAATAAATATGTGTAATATTAAATATGTGTAATATTAAATATGTGTAATTGTAATAAATATGTGAAAATTAATATAGTTAAATTTATGAAATAAATGTGTAATATTAGTTTTATTACATACTAAATTGAATGATGTTTCTCTTCTTATTATTCTTTGTTGGGCTTGAGAAAGCCAACATATATTTAAACATTATTATTATTATTTATTATAAGAGTAATTGACAGTGGCTAGAACTTTTATGTTTCACCAAATTCAGCTCAGATCTTCAGACTCGTCTGACTTTTGTTACTCGAGCAATGAAGGCCTTAACACTTAATGTCCACTAGAGGGGGCGACAGGATTTCTGTTTACAATAGTTTAAGTGACAAATATATACATGAATTTCATGTGTACTGCCATGAATATGCCATATCTGTGTACAAGAACTTCACACTTCAAGCAGTACAACTTTTTAAAACTTCCCAATCTGGCTTTTTCAACCTACCTCCAAATTTATTTTAAGATATAGTTTATTCATACTGGTTTATGCATTTAATGTTTGTCCATCTGGAACCTTTATTTTTCATGAGCTGTATATTTTAAGATGTACTAGGTGGTTAAGATGAGAAAGACGGGAAAAAAGGAAAGACAATGCTGAGAGTTTGGAATACTTACCCATTGATGCTGCTGGGGCAACCAAAATACCAAACGTTTCCACCCTTCTGCTCTATGAAAGACTAGAATGCTGCAACAGTTACTATGTCACTTTCCAAAAGTTCAACCACCCACTTTCTCAGAAATTATATGTAGGCCTATATTATCATGATATTTTTTTGTATTGTGGACTGTGAAAAAAAATGAAAGACAAAAGTATATTCAAAAACGATGATGTGATGCATGTTTAGTCATGTAACCCAATTATGTTATCAGTTCAAGCAAAGCATCAAGATGGCTGCTCATGTTTATCGGTCACTTTCAAATGAAATTAAAATTTTGTTATCAACAGATTTATTTTCTCATGACATATCTTTCATCATATCGTCATCCTCACTAGAAATGTTTCAGTAGTTCAGCCTGGAAAGGCAGAATCACAGCCATAGTTGGCTGTTCTTCTTCAAACATCACAGTCTAATGAAAATAGGTGCCGTCACTTTCACAATGACTTCAGCATTACCAATGTCTGTTTCTGAGACAGTGTGTATTTTGGGTTCTCTTCTTTAAATGCTTTAGTATTACCAAGTTTGCAATTTGTTGTTCTAAGAAACACTCAAGTATTTTGAAGGAACTGTTCTAGCTAGAGCGAATGTCCTGTTTAGGTTTGTGTAATGGCAAGCTGATAATTAAGTTGGCATGAAAAAGCCAATGTACTCATCTGCTATATAAGCTTATTAAGTTGGCTTGAAAAGCTACTGATCTGCTATATAAGTTTCTTCTGAGAAAAAATGTAGTCAGTATCTCCTCCTAGAGCTTTAAAGTTACAACCACCAAGCTCTGGTCAGAACATCAGAGTGTTCTGAAGTTAGTTGCTATTACTTTTCTAACTGATCTGACTTACAGTTTTCATAAAAATGAAGATTAAAAATCATAAAATCCCATGGATTTACATTGACAGAATGTTCAAATGAGCAAACACTCTTCAAACTCCAATTGTCAAAATTTTAATTTAAACTCCAAATGCTGGAACCAGAGCTGGGTAGATTACTTATGAATTGTAATCAGTTACTGATTACAGATTACATGAAAAAAATTGTAATCAGCAATATAATCTCTTAGATTACACATTTTTGGTAACGTAATCTGACTACTTCTGGATTACATTTAGATTACATTTGTGCTGACCCTTATTTGATAACAAATATATTCAGTTAGCCTAATCTTGTACGTTTTGGAAAATATGTTTATATATATATATATATATATATATATATATATATATATATATATATATATATATATATATACATATATATATATATATATATATATATATATATATATATATAATTCAGCAAAAAGAGCCACAATAAGCTTCTTTTTCAAGTGCAATATATGGACAGTTAATACTTACAAAATACTAACACTAATTTACCTTGCTGTTAGAGTTTGCTAGTAACACTGAAAAAACAAAACAAAATCTTCATCACATCTTATGATTTTAAAGCATATTTACTTATAATTAAGTAAATTTAGAAAACCAATATTGAAAAACATGAAATTCACAGCAATGTCACTACTAGGTAAAATATTTAATCTAAAAAAAAAAAAAAACACTGGATAAGAGTGAATAAGACTAAACTCACACAGCAATGACATTTCTATCCATCTCAAACCATTTTAAGTGGAAAGTAACAATGAGGAAAAGACAAACAATAACAACATTACAAAAATGAATACTAAAGAGGATGAAACTCATAGCAATAACATTGCTAATGCAGGGCTCGACATTAAGCTTTTACATGAGCCAGTCCTTCAGACAAGTAAATGAATCATTGAATTGTCCGGGGAAAAAAGTTTTTTTTTTTTTTTTTTTTTTGGCACAAATGTAATTTATTCTGAAGCAGTCTAATCGGTGCTCTATCAGGTATTACTTTAATTAGTATATTTTTGATATTTGCCTTAAATTGATTGCTGTTACATTTTTTTGTAATATTTTGTAGATGTCTACATTTCCGTTGAATTCTTACATGTTATCCTTACATTAAATTAGAATAATAAGTCTTTATGGTTGTTATTATTATTAAAATGAAATCAGTATCAACAAACTCCATCTGTCCAACTGAATAAATAGGTTATTAGATTAATGTTTTACTTTTTTGACATAGAAAATATGAAATGTTGGAAAAATGCAATGATGTTTTAAAATATTATAACCAACAGTAGGTGGTGACAAGTCACTGTCTTAATGAGTAAATCACTGATTCAACCGATTCGTTAAAATGGCTGAATCAGTTAATAAATGAAGCAAGTAACCGTTTTTTATAAATGGCTCACTGAATCATTGACTCATTTAAAATTCAATAGTTTAGAAACGAAAGACTCTTGTGGGTTTCTCGCAGATGCGCGACTGTTCTGCTTTGGCTTTGCTTAGAATTATTTTTGTTTGAAATGGAACAAAAACTATCCATAATGTGTCTAAAATGTAAGTCATTTAATATTACTTGTTTATTTAACTGAAGATGCATAAAATCAATATCACATTTGCAATTGAACTGAAAGTCGGAAAAACACTCCTGGTCGTGTGATGTTGCACATATTATACAGAATATTTATATTTCTTTTACTGCAATATGTTTGTTTCTTTGTGCTGTTCTTATAGTGTTGATTTCTCCGTGAGTCAGACAGACTGCACGAGCCTCAACTGACCCGACCTTGATACTGTCAATACATTATCCGTTATTAGTCACCGTTTACACTGAAAGTAATAAAATCAGAATCATTCTCGCCAAATTGTGCTGCCCTAGTTATTGTTTGTTATTAAAATTTTGATTAGGTTACTTGTCCGGTCGGGCAAGTACAATTCTCTTTCACTTGTCCCTTCACAAAATCCACTTGTCCCGGACAAGCATTAATGTCGAGCCCTGGCTAATATATAAAGAACATTTCCAGGTCAAATATTTCATCTCAAAACACTTGAAGTGCATAGGGTAGTAACAATGAAGAAAAATCAACATTAAAAAAAATATATTGGAGCGCTAGTGAGCCAAGATGGAGTGAAGATGGACATTTCAGAGCTCCTGCAGGTTTATGAACATTTATGTTTTAAAAATGGCAACTTATAACTAAAGGGTACTGGATCGATAATAGTTTGGGACTTTAAAGAAGTCGGTCTCTGCCGACATTTCATGTTAAATAGTGGATAAACTTCGCAAATTCAAGTATCACGGTAGCGCGTCAAAGCTAGAGGCTAACACCAGATCCACGAGGCAGCACACTCTAGAAGACAACGCTCCACAATCTACGAGCTCTGGTATGAGCGAGGAGATGAAAGCTGATATCTTAGCCTCTATACGAGGAGAACTTTCCAAAATTATAAGAGAGGAAATGCGGAGTGCACTGTCTGAAGAGTTTACTACACTTAGGGCTGACATTAATGCTGCGAGGGCCGAAATAGCCAGCAATGCTACCGCTATTCGAGCAGAAATCGCCTCCATCGAGACGGACATTGAAGATGTGAAAGGTGGTCTGTCATCATTGTCTAATGAGGTGAATACACTACAGACTACTGTGACTGAACTTCAGAGTGAGCTGGTCAAACTATGGGACAAGTGTGAGGACATGGAGGGAAGGCTGAGGCGTGGAAATATCCAAATAGTCGGCGTTGAGGAGCAGCCGGACTCTGCCAGCCCTTAAGAGGTCTCTAAAATTATCAAAGAGGCTCTGCGGATGGACGGGGACGTAAAAATCGACCGCTCACACCGAGCATTCACACCCAAAAAACCGAGAGATACAGAAAGTCACCGTGTCATCATTGCCAAGCTGCATTATGATGGAGACGCCGCTGACATCCTCAGGAGAGCCAAAGACCAATCCCCGCTGATCTAGAATGGTAAAAGAATAGCAATTTTTCCAGATTACACCACCAGTGTGGCCAAGGCACGCGCCGCCTTCACGAATGCACGGAAAGCTCTAAGAGGACGAAGGGACGTGCGTTTTGGACTACTTTACCCTGCAAGATTTAAGATCACGTACAAGGAGGATAGTAAAGAGTTCAGCGATGCCGTTAAGGCTATGGACTACATCAAGAATATCATCCTCGCTACAACCACTGAAACTGAAACGTAGGCTGTGCCTAAAGCTTAAACGCTGATGTGGTACGAATTGGTCCAGTAAACTTCATTACTGAAATACTATTTTAAGTTGTTCAACCACTAACTTTAGAACCGCCTCATCTATGCCGTTGGTATCAATACTATTGGTAGATTCTATGTGTTTAATTACCTACTTTTATGTATACCTGCGGGAGCCTGAGCCCTTTCACCTTTTTTTTCCCCTTAATCTATCTTTCTCCTTTTAACTATTATTGTACACAGCCAACTTTCTTCGGTTGTGTTTGTTGCTGCTTATTATAGTGGCTAGGGACTTAAACCCACTTATCTGCACTATGTTATTAACATACACCTTTAATTACTATTTTATCTGTTGTGTTCTGATCCTTTTGTTCCCTGGGGATCTAATTACATCTAAAAAACAACAGAGCATTTGTATTTCAGTCTTCCTAAGTTTAGAAAAAATGTACAACAAAGCATTAGTGTTTTCATTTGATTTAATCATCATGGTTTCCAGCATTCACTTCGCTCAAATGATTGGTGCTATGTTAGACTCAGGTCTCTGCCTCCAGCACAATTTAATATTACAATACATCTCTTAAATTAGTCATGAGTACATTAACTGTAACAAGTTATAATGTGAAGGGTCTGCATAGTCCAATCGAAAGAAAGTACTATTGCAACTCAGACAATTAAAGTGTCACGTAGCACTTTTACAGGAAACACACCTATCAGATGCTGAGCATCAGAAATTAAACAAGTCTTGGGCCGATAAAGTTTACTTTTCGTCACACTGTTCTGGTAGGAAAAGGGGCGTTGCCATCTTAATACATAGGCAAATTAACTTTACTAATACATTAGTGCATAAAGACAGGGAAGGTAGATTTTTATTGATAAATGGAATAATTTATGGTACAACAGTATCCTTTATAAATGTATATACTCCCAGTGAAGATGTACCGGGTTTATTAAGTCAGTTTTCAATATGATTGCAGAGTACAGCTGATTACAGAGAAATTTTACTTTTTATTCAAATCGATATGCATCCTACTCACGGATAGATTACTTTTTTACTGCTAAAGCCGAACTACATAGAATTGAAGATATCACAATATTGTCCATCACGATCTCTGATCATGCACCTGTTACTCTCCAGTGGGATATAGGCTTGACACCATCTTTCAAATAATGGACACTTAATGCCTCTCTTCTTAATGACAAGGATTTCATTACTTTTGTTAAAGCTGAGTTTAAGAGTAACTTGGATATTAACAACACTCCTGAAACATCTCCTATCATGTTGTGCAAAGGCCTATTTAAGAGGCAGTATCATATCCTACACGATGGCAAAAAAAGACAAAAGATAGCTAAACAAAAAGACTTAGAAGATAAAATCAGAGACCTCGAACATGAACATAAAAAGGGTAGGGAACCAAGAATTTTGAATGATTTAAATAAGACCTGCAGAGAGCTTCAAGACTTACTATCAGGAAAAATTGAGGGTAACCTTCGTTTTGCCAAACAGCAATATTATGAAAAAGGAAATAGAGCGAGCAGACTTTTGGCCTTTAGACTTAAAAAACAACAGTCATCAAATGTAGTTCAAAAGCTAAAATCTGGCAATAAATCCATCCTAAAACCTAAAGAAATAGCTGAAGCATTTTCAGAGTTTTATAAGGTTTTATACCAAGACCCTGATACCTGTTCTGATGAAACTAGAATAGCAAATTACTTACAAAATATACATGTTTCTGAATTATCTGATACAATAGCTTAACAACTAGATGAGCCAATCCGAGAAGGGGAAATTGAAAACGTTATTTCATCTCTTAATAATAATAAATGTCCTGGCTCGGATGGTTTCATCAATGAATTCTATAAATGTTTCATGGATATCCTTACTCCACACTTATTAAAAGCATATTGCTACAGTTTAGAAATCAAAACAATGGCACCATCCTGGTCTGATGCGACAATAGTTGTATTACATAAAGAAGGTAGGGACCCCACTGATTGTGGGTCATATAGACCATTATCTATGCTCAACGGAGATGTACGCATTCTAACAGGTATCTTAGCCAGGCGATTAAACATCATAATAACACAAATCATACATCCTGATCAAACCGGGTTTATCACTGGGAGGCATTATGGAAACAATTTGCGTCGGTTATTAAATATTATATCTCACCAAAAAGAGAACAAAGTTATGACGGCTGTAATATCTCTAGACGCCCAAAAGGCATTTGACCGCGTGTCATGAAAATACCTTATTCAGACATTAAAGAGGTTCAAATTCGGGCCCAAATTTGTAGAATGGATACAGACACTATATTCATCTCCACAAGCAGCTGTTAGAGTCAGTGGCTTCAGATCAGCAAGGTTTAAGCTGGAGCGCGGTTGTAGGCAAGGGTGTCCCCTGTCACCCCTCTTGTTTGCAATTAGCATTGAGCCATTGGCTCAACTCATCAGGGACAATGATGAAATTAAAGGGACTCTGACTGGCACAGAAGAACATAAAATATCATTATATGCGGATGATGTTTTATTGTATTTGACCGATCCTGTATCATCAATACCAAAGTTGAAGGAAATGATCTCTGTTTATGGCTATTTTTCTGGCTATAAAATAAATGTTGATAAGACAGAGGCAATGGATGTCAATAGCAATATCCCACTGGAGGTTAAACAACAAAGCAGTTTTAGGTGGTCTAAAGAAGGCATTAAATATTTAGGCATTAGTATTCCCCTCTCATTGAATGATTTGTTTCACGCTAACTATGGTAAAACGCTGGATATAATTAAGAAAGACCTGGAGCGGTGGTCAGCATTGCCCCTCTCCTTCCTCGGTCGCATCGAAACCATTCGCATGAATCTGCTACCGAGATTATTGTATTTGTTCCAGATGTTACCAATTGTAGTACCAAAATCCACATTCACTGATTTGGATAAAATAATATCAAAATTCAAATGGCAGAGCAAGTGCCCTCGTATAAAATATAAAACACTACAGAGAAGTAAGGGAGGAGGGGGGCTTAATCTTCCAGTTCTAAAATATTATTTCTGTGCAGCACAGTTAAAGCCTTTAATTTCTTGGATCCAAGGAGATTATCAGACGAGGTGGCTTAGTATTGAACAAACGAGTTCTGAACCATTAAATGTATTACCATTTTTAGATATCTCAATAAAAGAACTGTCGTTGTGGACTAGAACCACGCTTAACATTAGGAACAAGGTACGAGTTGCATTTAAGTTGCCAAGAGGTTTATCAATTTTAACAAGCATCGGATATATTAAATCCTTCGCTCCCAATTCTTTTGACAAAAGTTATTCAAAATGGGCTGAAGAACAGCGGCTTACGTTTTTACATCAGTTAATCAACGGGAACAACCTTATGTCATTTGAAGAGTTACGTAGGCACTTTCATCTCAAGAAAAGTTATTTCTTTAGATATTTACAGTTACGCTCTTTTTTGACTTCACATAAGGACTGGGGAAAAATCCTAAACCCCACACCAATTGAGAACACCCTGATTCAATTCCAAAAAGGTGAAGGGGATAAGAAACTGATAACAAAGTTATATAAAGTCTTTTTGTCAATGAATCTTAATGGGCCCACTCAGACAAAACAAAGATGGGAAGCAGAGACGGACAAAATTATTTCTGACGAAATGTGGGAGGGAGTGTGGACTGGGGCACATCGGGTTACAAGTTCAAACTCGTGGCGGGAATATAAATGGAAAGTTATTAGTAGATATTTCAGGACCCCAGATGTAGTTGCTAAGATAGATCCCAAAGTTCCAAGTTTGTGCTGGAGAAACTGAGGGTCAGCAGTGCCCAATCATACACATATTTTTTGGTCATGTCCTATATTACAAAACTACTAGGATGAGGTGTACAAGGCTATAAACCAGATTTTTCAGGAGGTCATTCCGAAGGATGCAACAGTTGCATTACTTGGTATTATGCCAGTTAGCGTGCAAGGACGTGCTAAATCATATCTATTAAATGTTCTGTTCACAGCAGCCTTGAAATGCATCACAATTAAGTGGATGCAAGTAGAGCCTCCCTGTTACAACGTCTGGGTTCAAAAAGTACGGGAACTGTATCAAATGGAAAAGATAACCTACTCATTACGACTTCAGAAATCTGAAGTCGATGGAGTCCAGCAGAAGTCTTATTCATGTAAAGGGCCAACAAGTTAGGGTCCTGGTTTATGGGTCCCTGCTCTACCACCAAAAGTGAATTTTTTTTTTTAGGGTTGTATGGTGATGCTGAAACCACATGGAAAGCAAAATGTAATGCTGAAATATATATATATATTTTTTTCAAGACTGTACACTAGTAACATATTTGATAATTATTGCTGATGCATTTAACTGCTCTGTCAAGAATTAATAAAAATGTAAGTTAAAAAAAAAAAAAAAGTATATATATATATATATATATATATATATTAAAGGACATGAAATTCCCAGCAATAACTTTGCTAGGTCAAAGAATTCCATGGACAGCAAATTAATCCTTGGTAGTCAGAATTTACACTGAACAGTGACATTTTTCCCGTGTCTTTCTTTAAAAATGAAATGATGTCTGTACATCCAGTGATTAAAGGCTGCGTTCCCCTCCATTTTCCCTTATCTTGTTGCTAATTTCTTCTGAGCGCGATTCTGACACCCCTCCCCCTCTCCGCCGGAAAAACTCAAAGAATCATGAATGTATATAAGCGGCAGGTTTATTAGGAAAAAAATCTAAACATAAAAAAAAATAATAATAATAATTTGGGGGCATCAATGAATTGTGACCGACTTATTACCATTGTGTAAATAATATGTAATCATGTAATCCATTAAAAAGTAACTGTACTCTGATTACGAGTATTTTAAAAAGTAGTTTACTCTAATTACAAGTACTTGAGTTTTGGAATCTGATTACGTAATCCAAATGACATGTAATCCGTTACTACCCAGCTCTGCTAGCAACACACTAATCAGGCTCAAACATGCTAAAAGCATGCTAACTACATGTTGACAACAATCTAGTCATTCTTTATTGATTTGCCTCAGCTTTGTATAGAATCCATGTTTGAAGTTCGATGAAATTCCAGGATACATTTTTCAATAAATAAACTGATGGTTGGGTAATTTGTATCTTGGTTCTAAAGTGTTTATTATTTGTTAGGAGCACATGTTTTTGCAAATAAATCTTGCAATAGATGAATGCATAGCTTTAGAATGATGTAGACCAGGGATCCTCAAATCTTGACCACAAGATGCACTTTCCTTCAGAGTTTAGCTCTAACCCTAGTCAAACACATATGAGCATGCTAATCAATGTCTTCAGGATAATTATAAAATCACAGGTAGGTGAATTTCATCAAGGTTGCAGTTATACTCTGCAGCGCATTGGCCCTCCAGCACAAGATTTGAGGAACCCTGATGTAGACCATATGTTCTTATTTTTTTCCAGACACGTCCTGACCAGGATTTCCTTATTGCCTAAAATATCCAGAATTTGGCTTTGTTTTCATATTTGTTGAAGATTGATCGTAAAGTAGTCCACCCATTTGGCTCATGAGTAGAGGTTTTTTTTTTCATCCGGCCCCTTCTCCTCATACTTGATGCAGACTGCTAGATTGACAACCCAAAAAGGATGAATTAAATTAAATACACTCTGTTTTCTGCCAACTGGTAACCTAGGGTGCTGAAATATAATTGGGTAAACTGGCAGTGGGTGGGTTTCACAAATACAAAACAAAGATTGACATTTTTAAAGGAGAATGACTGACTGTAGCATTGTTTTTCAGATAAACAAGTATTTTAACTTAGCATGTTTCTTAAATATCTGCAAACATATTATGATATTTTTATGCTTTAGTAGAGTCAAAATCTTACATACGGAACTTTTAAATCTGCAGCTAGAGGTTGACTGATTGATTGACCGAACAGTTTTTTGGCTTTCTTTATTAATTTCCATCGGCCGATTGTTCTGAAGATTAAGTCCATTTATAGGCAGGCAGATGGTAAGCAGTTAAGCGCTGTTGTGTAGCTCCCTCTAAGGATATGTAAAAGACAGAGGAGCTCACACTTTGCAGCAGCAGCTTGTTCAAACACAGCTTCAGCTAAAGACAAGGCAACACACCCTGTTTCGTAATTATGTTTTACCCAACTAGAATTGATACCAGAAGGTTATTATATTCATACTGTAAGTGCAACAAGTTATTTGCATGTGAAAGTAGAAACATGTTAAATTCATATGAAACTTCTCGGCTGATTATAATGTGCATGTTAACTTTCCTCATGAAATGTGTGTGTAGGTCCGAAAATATCCTGCACAATGTCAACGCTCATGGTCAGTGCACTCTTAAGCAGCTATGAGCAGCAGGCTGTGTAATATGTGTGCAATCTTTTATTTTTTTGTTATCACTATGGCCATTTGACTTATAGCATTGTCCAGTGTTTCCTATACATTAAGTTCTTTTTCAAGCATACTTTTCAAGGATACTCCCCTTCCGCGTAGTGAGACACCACACTTAATGCTATTAGAGAACTGGGGATACGCAAGTAACATATTGTAACAATGTTCGTTGTGTAGGAAGGAAAACGGCAGGGTCGGCTGTGACTACTGACTGTTTATTTATAAATTCCCAAACAAAAAGTGGGCAAAACACGCACCAACAAAAGACAAAACAATCAACATAAATTCAGTCCACATGTAGCAGCCAGCAGTCCTTCTCTCTCTCTCCCGCTCCTGTTTCTTCTGGTGTTTTATACTCTCTCCATGCCAATTACTGCAACAAGAGACAGGTGTTTGTTATTTTCGCTTAACCTACTCACTCACCGCGTGTCTCCTGACGCTCTCCCCCGCTGCAGGGTTCGCTAAACCATGCCCTCCTTGCCACATATCTTGCCCCCCCCCCCCCCTAATCCGGGAGAGGAAATCGGCCACAGCCATCTTAACACCCGGCCTGTGGACCACCTTGAACTTAAAAGGCTGTAAAGCTAGATATCAATGAGTGATCCGCGCATTGGTATCCTTCATGTGGTGGAGCCACTGCAGGGGAGCGTGGTCCAAACAGAGGGTGAATTCCCATCCCAAGAGATAATAGCAGAGGGTGAGGACGGCCCACCTGATGGCCAAACACTCCTTCTCCACGGTGCTGTACTTAGTCTCTCTCTTAGAGAGCTTGCGACTAATGTACAGCACCGGCCGTTCCTCCCCCTCTATCTCCTGCGACAGGACAGCACCCAGCCCCTGTCCGACGCGTCCGTCTGCAACAGAAAAGGGAGATAGAAATCAGGAGAGTGAAACAACGGACCGCCACATAGAGCAGCCTTTACCTGGGTAAACGCCTGCTGGCACGGCTCCTTCGACTGAACCGTATCTGGTGCATAGGGGATGGTTGAGGTCCGAATAATTAGGTACAAACCTTCTATAATATCCCGGCAGCCCCAAGAACTGTCTCACCTCCTTTTTGGTCCTGGGACGCGGACAGGTCGCAACCGCTGCAGTCTTATCAATTTGGGGACGCACCTGTCCATGTCCCAAGTGAAAACCCAGATACTTTACCCTCCACGCGCCCAATCGCACACTTCTTCGGGTTGACCGTGAGCCCAGCCCCTCTCAGCGACCTCAGTACCGCCCTCACATGCTACATATGCCGCTGTCAGTCATTACTAAATATAATGATATCATCTAGATAAGCAGCAGCATATGCACCATGGGGCCACAACACCCTGTCCATCAGTCGCTGAAAAGTAGCTGGCACGCCGAACAGCGCGAAATGGAGTGTAACAAATTGGTGTAATCCAAACGGCGTCGTGAAAGCTGTTTTTTCTCTGGATAATGGAGACAAGGGGATCTGCCAATAACCCTTTGTTAAGTCCAATGTCGTAAAAAAAAATGAGCCGTACCGAGCCAGTCAAGCAATTCGTCAACCCGTGGCATTGGATATGCGTCGAATTTCAACACAGCATTCACCTTGCGAAAATCCACACAGAACCGCACTGCGCCGTCCGTTTTAGGAACTAAAACTATCGGGCTCTCCCAGTTACTGTTGGATTCTTCTATTACCCCCATTTCAAGCATCGCACCTAATTCTTCCTGAACTACTTTTTTCTTATTTTCAGGCAAGCGATATGGCCGGCTGCGAACCACCACGCCCATGCCAACTCCGCCTCAAATGTAATCAATGAGCTGGGAGGGCGAGAGATGATCTCCCCCTGGGGCCAGAGCGAGAGATTGTTTTTTTATATTCGCTTCTGGTCCAAGATCATCCTCTCCGCTAATCACCGTCGCAACATCACTGATTCTCCCTCATCCTATTTTTTAGGAGATTGAGGTGATAAATTTGACGTGCTCCTCTCCTATCTGAGCGTATTACCTCATATTCGAGCTCTCCAACTTGCCGTGTGACCTCAAACGGTCCTTGCCACTTTGCAAGTAATTTTGAACTTGACGTTGGGAGTAATACAAGCACTTTATCTCCCGGAGCAAATTTATGCAAATTGGTTCCCCTGTTATACAGCCGGCGATGTTTGTTCTGGGCCTGTAACAAATTATCCATAGAGAGCCGACCCAAGTGTGGAGTTCTGTTCTCAGGTCCTGCTGAATTCTCACAAGCTGAATTTCATTTTTAGATTGAGAAGGTCCGTCCTCCCAAGTCTCTCTTATGACGTCCAGCACCCCCCTGAGCTGGCGACCATAGAGCATCTCAAAGGGGGAAAACCCCGTGGAGGCTTGCGGGACCTCTCGCACAGCTAACAACAGGGGTTCCAACCATCTGTCCCAATTTTTGGCGTCTTCTTGAACAAATTTACAAATCATTGTCTTAAGCGTGCGATTAAAATGTTCGACCAGCCCGTCCGTTTGTGGGTGAAAGATGCTGGTCCGAATCGATTTAATGCCCAGTAATTCATAAAGTTTGCATAATGTCCATGACATAAACGCAGTGCCCTGATCAGTGAGGATTTCCTTAGGATTCCCCACTTGGGAGATCAAAGAAAACAGTGCGTCAGCAACACTCTTAGAGGAAATGTTGCAAAGAGGCACTGCTTCTGCATGATGCTGATCGCTCTAATGGCCCGATGAGGTCCATGCCAATTCTCTCAAAGGGGACCTGCATTAATGGGAGGGGGCGCAAAGGTGCTTTTGTGGTGGCCGGTGGGTTTACCAACTGACATTCACGACAAGCCGCGGACCACCTGCACACATTCTCGTGAATGCCTGGCCAAAAAAAACGGGTCATGAGGCAATTTAGTGTCGTTCCTTGTCCTAAATGACCAGCCATTGGATTAGAATGAGCCGCCTGAAAAAGCATTTCCCGGCGGCTCCTAGGAACTAATAACTGGGTTGTATCTTCTTTTGTCTGAGCGTCTTGGGTCACTCGATACAACCTATCTTTAATTTTTGCAAAATATGGACAGGTAAGCGGCTGTCCAGGATGGAGAGGCTGACCGTCGATGGTCCTAACCTGTTCAAACGCACGTTTCAGCATCTCATCCTGAGACTGCTCCAGGGGAAAATCATCGCGCTCCTAGAAAATAATTATCTCGATTTTGCTCTGTTCCCCTGAGACAGTACTTAGTGGTCCCGGTTCAGTCTCTCCCGCCTGCACACTCGCATTCCCCTCCGATGCATTCTTGAGGCATCCGTACATAAAACCCCCAATAATTCTTTAAATGCTGGCCAATTCTTCCCCAAAATTAACGGATGCCGGAGGTGCGGATTAACTGCCACCTCAACACTATGGTTTTGTCCCCTAAATTTAATAACGACCTGCACAATGGGATACTTAACCACATCCCTGTGCACACACCGTACTTTAACCATGCGGCTCATATCCAATGCCCCGGATTGTATCAAACTTTGATGGATTGAGGTTTGATTACATCCTGAATCCACCAACGACTGATAGGTACCCCCCTTAATACTCACATGTATTTGGTACCACCCAGCCTGACCGGGGGCAGCCTGAGGGACATCCGGGACCCGGTTCATCGTCCCCACCACCATAACGGGACACTTGTCCACAAAATGGTCCGGATCCCTGCAACGCCAGCAGTCCGGCCCAGACCTTCCCGCCGCTCCAGTGACGTAACTCCAGCAGGGCCTGGTATTGATCATGTTGCATGACCGCGAGGGATGTAATCAGCTCCGCAAATGGTGCAGCGGAGGGCACAGACACGGCGGCAGCAATGTTCGTTGTGTAGGAAGGAAGACGGCAGGGTCGGCTGTGACTACTGACTGTTTATTTATAAATTCCCAAACAAAAATTGGGCAAAACACGCACCAACAAAAGACAAAACAATCAACATAAATTCAGTCCACATGTAGCAGCCAGCAGTCCTTCTCTCTCTCTCCCGCTCCTGCTTCTTCTGGTGTTTTATACTCTCTCCATGCCAATTACTGCAACAAGAGACAGGTGTTCATTATTTAAGCTTAACCCACTCACCCACCGCGCGTCTCCTGACGCTCTCCCCCGCTGCAGGGTTCGCTAAACCACGCCCCCCCTTGCCACACATATCATTATTTGTGACAGCTCGCTACTATATCAAAACTGACAGCCACAAATACATTTTCCAATAGGCTTATATCCTTTGTTGAATAAAATTAGTGCTTAATGTTTCAAAATTAAAATGTAGCACAGGTTTTTTATATGAAAGCATATTTGAAAAGAACCGACTGTGTTCAGAAAAGCTTTGATTTCATTTTAATTTTGTCTTTCCTGTAATGCCTGATAAAGTAGTGTTTGTGAGCAGCACTTATTTGATTACAGCCGTTACAGAGGAAACCACTATATCTCCGCTCCAACAGCGCCTCCTGCCAGCAGAGAATTAATTTGCAGTCTGTGGGATACACTGGTATCTGTCAGTAAACAAACAAAAAGCATGCTTCAGAACTGTTTTGAGAATGTGCTTTAAGTTTTGAGCCGTTTATTCTCTAAATTGGGATACTACTACTATTACTATCTTGTACCCTGCAATAACAATTTGCTCAGACTTACTTTTATGAGATGAATGGGGTAAAAAGAAAATCAGCCAAACATATCGGCAAAAAAAATCAGCATCATATATCAGCCATTGGCTGCCCTGATTTCTGAAAATCAGCATCTTGGTACTTTGATGTCATACACCAATTGGTCCGCATTTATGAAGTGTTCCTAAGGATCTTAATTATCTGATCAATGAGTGGTTGATTATGGTTGGAGCTGAACTTTTCAGGAAGGTAGATATCCAGGAACAGGATTGGGCACCCCTGCTCCACCTTAATGCCATGGCATCTGCAGAGATGAATGCTAAGGTTTGCTGTATTGGTCATGTGCAATCCTGTTTTCTATTATAGATCAGCGACTTTAAGATATGAAGGATGCAATACTACTCATTAGGTACCCAAGATTAACATGAGATTGGCAGATAATGAATATGTTATGCCCCCTTTAATTTGGTTATTATAAACTGAAGCAAACAATTCATAAATCCATGTTTCAAGATTGATGCATATCCACTGGCAGAATTTGAAGCATTGAGAAAACAAATTAATTGTGACATCCCTGTTTCACACAGAATGTAGTACTCAGGGGCTCAGGAACAATTTGAAAAAAATAGGTAAAAAACACATTGAGCCTCTTGCAAATCGATTCGGTTACTAAAGTAACCTTGGTTCTCTGAGAAAAGGGAATGAGCGTAGAGTCAAGGGTTGCTATGGGGGGGGGGGGGGGGGGGGTTGGGGGTCTGAGGACCATTTCTGATGATCTGAGGGAGAAGGGCGATCGGAGGGAAGGCATATAGGTAAGCGCTGAGCCATTCGTGGGGCCAGAGCATCCCGCTCCCTCAAGAAATATGTTGGGCAGTGAGCATTGTCTTCTGAGGCAAAGAGGTCTACCTCTGGCCTCCCAAAGACAGACCAAATAGTTTAAAACACTTGAGGATGTAGTCTCCATTAACCTGGAGCTACATTGTTGTAGCCATCCTACATGGCGTCTAGCCATCCTGTAAAGTGAGTGTGACCTGACAACGCCTTGGTGATTTAAATAGGCTACCACCATCATATTGACTCCATGAGAAAGCATGTTTTGTGCATGAACTACACTTGCAGCACAACATTTGAAACAACGTCGTATTGGAAATTTCCTCAGGAAATGCTCTTTTAAGTTGCCGGATGGCCACAGGGAAAGCGGTGAGAGAGGCAATTTTCCACTGCCAGAGCTCTTCTATGGCACATTTCAAGCTTCTTGCTCACAGCAAATTTGAAAGTGTTAAAATAACACTCACAGTGAGAAAATTAACACTTGTTTGGGGTTTATATAGGTCCACACTATATAGAGTTAAACTATAAATATAAAATATGTACTTGTATATACTGAATGCTAATTTCAGCTGCTTAGCCAGGCTTTTTTTTAATAATTATTATGAATATCTTATATTCATGCATTCTCAATATACCAAAGTGATCATTTTTGTTTTTTCTATTTGAAAATAAATCAATAATAAATCATGTATTGGTTAGTCTTAATTGGCAGCGTTGTACTATACGAATCAGCTCACGTCTGTTCCGCAATTTCGTCAAAAGGTCTCGAACAAAAATGATGCACGAGACTCAATGAATGAGAGAAAGCAGCCAGAAGAAGAAGTATATAGCAACATCACTGACCTGTTCAGAACAGTGCAGGTCAGTTTCATCTGTAAATACATCTGTAAAGTTTTTGGAGTTTTGTTTTAGTTGAGTATTAAACTGCTAGTATCAGTTCTAGCACCCCATTATCATCATCATTCAGAATAATGTGCTAAAGGACATCAATAACAATATAATTTGCCAGTACACTAGGATCTAGTTGTGGTTTCTTAATAAGAGACTTATTACAACCGCCAGCTTGAATGGTGTTGGGACATGACCTAAAGATAACGACAAGTTAATAATATTGAAGCAGTGTCTGGGGCAAACAGTATGTGATTACAGTCATGTCTTTTAGTGGTGACTTGCAAAAGCAAGCAATTCAAAATAGGTCAAAAATAAATAAAAAAATACAGATTTTGAATGTATTTTAGAAAGTATATATTCACAAAATAAGTATTATAAAGTTGTGAGGAGAAGTTGAAGCATCAAGAAAAATTAAGTGAAAATGAAATGAGTCCCTATTGACCTCTACTGGATATATGTGGTAATTGTATGGAATTACATTTGCTTCAATAAAAATGAACGAAACTTTATAAATTTAACGTAACGTTTTCAAAAACTATCAAAAATATGCCATTACAAAAGAAGAAACACACAATGAAAATGAAAAAAAAAATTTACTCAGTCGCACACATATAACAGGCTCTTCAAATATGCTTCATTCTTTGTTAATGTTTTTCAAAGATTCGTTTTCGCTAATCATGGATTCTGAATGCATTGCCACAGATTTTGCTTATGCTTCGCAGTTTTTCGTTTGGTGTTTTGACACAAACTTCTCGTGGGGGCGGACTTAACAGTGATCTACTCTGATTGGATAGTGAGATTTTGATGGACAAGTGCTCTCTGACCGGGAAGTACAGACGCCACTCAGTGGCACGCATATTGGAAAGCTCTCGCTGTGATATTACTAAATATGTAAATAATATTTGACCTTCGATCATCTCAGTCTGTAAAGATGAGCTCTTGTCCTTCAAGGCAGCTTGAAAGTAAGCTTGTGTTACTGAATGACAATATTAACCCGCAACAAACTGTTACACACTGTAACAAAAAACTTGTATCGATGTTATTGGTTACTTCAGTAACACAAGCTTACTTCAAACTGCCTTGAAGGACAAGCGGAGGAGGATGACGCCGCTCTGTGTCTCCTGAGAGCTCATCTTTACAGACTGAGATGATCGAAGTTCAAATATTATTTACATATTTAGGAATACAAGGCATGACGTATTGCATACAAATCACCGCAAGAGCTTTTTTTTTTTTTTTCTATTAATGCAGAGAACAAAAACATACAAAATTATAAACATACATCACACAATATCAACCACAAAAAAAAAAAAAATAATAATAAATATAACTAAAGAAAAGAGGGCCAAAATCTAAACAAAATTACATAAGGAGATCAAAGGCAGAGCAAATTCTAACAGTCCTTATAGCTTTCTTATTAGTAAACACTGAGATTACAAATAGTTTTCCATTTCTTTTAGGAAAACAGAGAAGACAGGTTTACAGTTGAAGAATTTGCATTTGTGATTGAGAAATTTGTTTTGGAATTTTTTTAAATTAATAACAAAACTGATATTTTCGTTTGTGGGGTCAGAGACATAATACCCAAATATAATGTTTTTCATATGTACTGAGAAGCCTGGCAAAATCTTACCCTTGACAAACACACCAATATCATCCCAAAGTTTCTGAGTGTAGTGACATGACCAAAATAAGGGTTACAGTTTCTTCAGAACTCGAACAAAAAGAGCTTGTTAGATCAATGTCAGATTTAAATCTTTGTATAAACGTCTTTACAGGGTAGAACCTGTGTACGAGCTTAAAAAAAATTTAAATTTAAAAATAATTTTTGCGGTAGAGACCAGATTTAATCACCGTGAGAGCTTTCCAATATGCGCGCCACTGACTGGGAAGTACTTCTGTACTTCCCAGTCAGAGAGCACCTGTCCATCAAAATCTCACTATCCAATCAGAGTAGATCACTGTTAAGCCCGCCCCCACGAGAAGTTTGTGTCAAAACACCAAACGAAAAACTGCGAAGCATAAGCAAAATCTGTGGCAATGCATTCAGAATCCACGATTAGCGAAAACGAATCTTTGAAAAACATTAACAAAGAATGAAGCATATTTGAAGTGCATTTTAAATTTGTGCGACTGAGTTAATTTTTTTTTTCATTTTCATTGTGTTTTTCTTCTTTTGTAATGGCATATATTTGATAGTTTCTGAAAAAGTTACGTTCAGTTTTATAAAGGTACGTTCATTTTTATTGAACCAAATGTAATTCCATATAATTGCACTCTTTCTTTAACTATAATTCCTTAAGTTTTTCCACAAAGTGTAGATGGCAGTGTCCTATCCCTAACAGATAGAGCAATGTCCAAATACAAATTAAGATTTATTTAAGATCATCATTAAAGTGATTTTTTTTAATATATATATATATATATATGTATATATATATATATATATATATATATATATATATATATATATATATATATATATATATATATATATAGCACAAAAGAAAACACACCAAATATCCACAAAAACACAGCATAAATTGCTCTGTAAAAGTTTGGGGTCTATCTGACCCCAAGGAACTTAAACAAACTCCACTTAACCCTTTCGCACGTGAGTTTAAAATATTCTAGCTGAGCCCCCAGCGTGAGTTTCTTTAGGCGACCGTTATTTTAGAATGTATTGCCTTATTGTTACTGTTTTGCTGTACTTTATGATCAAATAAATACAGTTTTGGAGAATAGAAGAGACTTCTCTAAAAAACATTAACAAGCTTACTGTTCAAAAACTTTTGATTGGTAATGTATAGGCTACTTAAATTTTTCTCTAATTTCTAGCTTTTAATTGGTTTAGAAATCTATAACTGCTGGACAACAAAAAATAATGATGATTTGTTTATATACTACAAACACTTCTTTATCACATAATAAGGCAGAATAGTTTCTATACTGTAATCAATACTATGTTAATTAGCACTGCATTGTTTGTATACTTTATTTATCACCTGCTGGAGATGACTTGAAAAACCATATATTGTCGCAATCGTAAGGACCAAGCAGCGGTTGCGTGAGCTGTATTGGTTTCCAGGAATAGATGCTATGGTTCAAGCACAGAAAGAAATTCAGTTCGACAGTAAAACAACCATTGTGGTTGAAAGACTATGAAACTAAATAAGAGAATACAGTGGTTTGAATTACTGACTGTATGTAGTTAAAGCAAGTTGGAGATTGAATATAGTCATGTAATGATTCTGTAATTCTGTTGGAATTATGAATGAAGACATGAAATTGAGAATTTAATAGATGTAGTTATAGATAACTACTGTAAAGGAACTTAGTTGTAATAAGGCGAAAGCTTACGCTTATTTTTTATATCAAAATGTTTAATTGTTTTGAGTTAATTGGTACTACGTGAAATTGTTTACGTAATGGGGGAGATGTGGGGTCCTGTTAATCAGTGTAATGCTTACTAGTTATGAAAAGGACCATTGCAAGCTGACAGCGACCGGCTTTTGTGGTGGAAAATTTGCAGTAATACCCCCACCTTGCGCAGCTGTACCTGAGTGTCCCTGGGACATCAGTGCGGTCGGAGCGCGTCTTCTCAGCAGCTGGACATATAGTGAATAAAAAACGCTCTGCTCTGGGCAGTCCTGTGGGCAAAAAATGCCTTGTTGATGCTAGAGGTCAGAGGATAATGGGCTGACTGATTCAAGCTGATAGAAGAGCAACTTTGACTGAAATAACCACTCTTTACAACCGAGGTATGCAGCAAAGCATTTGTGAAGCCACAACACGAACAACCTTGAGGCGGATGGGCTACAACAGCAGAAGACCACACCGGGTACCACTCATCTCCACTACAAATAGCTACAGTTTGCACAAGCTCACCAAAAAAAGGACAGTTGAAGACTGGAAAAATGTTGCCTTGTCTGATGAGTCTCAATTTCTGTTGAGACATTCAGAATTTCAGTCAGAATTTGGCGTAAACAGAATGAGAACATGGATCCATCATGCCTTGTTACCACTGTGCAGGCTGCTGGTGGTGTAATGGTGTGGGGGACGTTTTCTTGGCACACTTTAGGCCCCTTAGTGCCAATTGGGCATTGTTTAAATGCTACGGCCTACCTGAGCATTGTTTCTGACCATGTCCAACCCTTTATGACCACCATGTACCCATCCTCTGATGGCTACTTACAGCAAGATAATGCACCATGTCACAAAGCTTGAATCATTTCAAATTGGTTTCTTGAACATGATAATGAGTTCACTGTACTAAAATGGCCCCCAAAGTCACCAGATCTCAACCCAATAGAGCATCTTTGGGATGTGATGGAACGGGAGCTTCGTGCCCTGGATGTGCATCCCACAAATCTCCATCAACTGCAAGATGCTATCCTATCAATATGGGCCAACATTTCTAAAGAATGCTTTCAGCACCTTGTTGAATCAATGCCACATAGAATTAAGGCAGTTCTGAAGGAGAAAGGGAGTCAAACACAGTATTAGTATGGTGTTCCTAATAATCCTTTAGGTGAGTGTAAATAAACCCACCTTGCCTTGACTTGCTTATGCAGCCTGTGGAGAGGATTTCTCCACCCTACTGCCATGGCGTTACTGCAGGTCCACCAGTCCCAGGCACTGAAGGACCTGCATGAGAGTGGTCATGATCCGGAAGTTCTGAAAGAACTCTGAACCGCTACTGACCTCGCGTTCTGAGCAACGAAGCTCACGGCAGTTCTCAGCTGTACAGAAGCAGACTGAGACAATTCAACACATCCTGCCCCGGCAGGCAGCTGCCCGTCCGCCAGCTGCAGTGCCCCACCAAGCTCGTGGTCGAGGGTGGCCCCGTGCGTCTGCCCACACTCCCGTACTGCATCCACAGCAGCCTCCAGCTAATCAGCACCGTGAAGCCGGCGGTAGGCAGGTTCCCTGCCCGTCCAGGCCCCCATCAAACCTGGGCAAGAGACGGGCGACCAAGAGATGGACGAGGTTGCTCTTTCGGGAGATGGTGAATGCACCACTCCCTCCCCCGGAGGATGGCTGGGTGGAGAATCTTTTGTTTTGTTTTATCCCGTCACTGACCTCTCAGTCAGTGGTACCCAAATACTCACCAAAATATCAACTTTATATATCTCTGGGTCTCAAGAGGGCACAGAGAGTTGTGAACGGTCCACAGCCGGATCACACTCATTCTCCTCTGTCACCAGCGGGCAGCAGCGGGTGGTTCCAGAGTATCAGCAAAGGCCCTATACACACAGCCTCTTCCCAACCTTGGATAATTTGGTGAATATTGCAGCTAATGATTCAACCACATTCACAGACATGTCAAAGGCGCACTATATTGCTGCTTTAATATCTGATTTAATATCAAACTCAAAAATGACAAATTAAGTAGCACTCGCCCTATCCCTTCTAAAACATTTGAAGTGTCAATAATTTGATGTTTAACATTGTCATTTTAAAATGCATCTCTGAGAGATAATAAAAAGGAAATTTGTAGTATGAATAATATTGCTTCCCATATAAGAAGTTTATGGTCTTCATATATTACTACACAAGATGTTAACAATTTGTGACGTCTAAAAAAAGAAAATGTGTCGATTTCAATGGATCCCAAGATTGTAATTAATTTTATCTTCGTCAAATGTCATTTGGCTTATAAAAACTGTTTCTGTATACGCTATAGTGAAGTTTTCATCTGCTGGAAGAAATACAAACCAAGCTTAGTAGGGGTCACGGAAAGACACTGGAGATCTATGACATTCTCTCTGGCTATAAAAACAAGCAGTTATTAAAGCTCAGCAGACAGGTACTCAATTAGTCTCTATGCTTGTGGCCAGAGGTTGTCATGTTACTTACCTGACAATGAAAGAGAATAAGAGCTGTGTACTAGACTATATCTGCTACGCAAGTGATACTGCAAGAATAAACGTAAAAACAGTCAAACACTGAAACAGAACAAGGATGATACACTGCATTTCATTGTCTTAATACGCAATTGCAACAATGCAGTTATCTTCCATATAACAAATATATTCTAGTCTGTTTGATTTCACAGAAATATGTCCTATTGTTTTAAAAATCAAAAACTTAATAAATAAACTTTGTTACATGAAGGCAGACTGATTTTGCATAACAACAGCCTCTTCAAGTCACTTCACTGACGCTAATATCACACTTCTTCATACACAAACACACACACACACATTGGGTTTCTATGTTTTATATGGACATTCCATAAACATTATTATTTTTATACTTTACAAACTGTACTCTTTATCCCCTTACCCAAGCTTTACCCCTAGCCCTTCCCCTATGCAAACATTGCTGCTATTTAAGATTTTCAAAAAAAGATTCTGTATGATATCCCAAGTGGAAAATGTAGTATTAAATGCATTAATAATATACTTGAAATTCAAGTAGTATGTTTATAATACATATGTATTCCCAACATGCTTTTTTGAAGTGCATTAAAGATATATTGAATTGCATTTTAATATATTTCTAAAAAGTATATTAGAGGTACTTTTGTATTAAATATATGCTTAGTTATACTTTTAAGAAATATGCTAAACACAAGCAAACTTTTAATGTACTTCTAAAAGGTATACTACAAATACTTTGGTAATAAATATATGCTTAATTAAATTTTTAAGGAACATGCTAAACACAAGCACACTATTAGTATATTCATAAAAAGTACAGTAAAACATTATGTTATTAAATATATTCTTAGTTACACTTTTAAGGAACATACTAAACACAAGCATACTTTTAGTGACTTAAGTTTTTTATACTTATGTTACCCCTTATGTTACCCCACTTAAAGTATATATATATATATATATATATATATATATATATATATTCTGTATTTACAACTTTTATATTTGTAAAAGTACAATATTTTGATAAAAATTTCTAACATTTACAAAGTACCAACCTTTGTCAGCTATTATTAAGCAATACTTAATTGCAATACTTAAAATATGTTGTTTAATATGTTACTAGTTTTACTTAAGGGGTTATATGATGTAATTAAAATTTGGAGTGTTACAAGTCTTGGTGCATGAAGAAGATCTGTAAAGTTGCAAAGACTAAAGTCTCAAATCCAAGGAGATATTGCCATGTCAGAGAAATGCTGTGTGTATCTAGGCGAAGGGAAAAGCACTTTATTTGGCCTTCCAAAAGTAGATGCATTTTTAGAAAGCTTTAAAATTACAACAGAACATCAACATATTTTTTGGCCCACTGTTTCATGAACCAAAGGAGGTAATTCTGACTTTGATACGACAATCTGGCGCTTCTGTTTAAGCATTTGCTATTGACTGTTCAAATGCGGAGTTTTGCGCGTTTTGTGTGTGTATGTGTGTTTGTGTGTGTGTGAGAGAGAGAGAGAGAGAGAGAGAGAGAGAGAGAGAGAGAGAGAGAGAGAGAGATACAGGGTCACACAGTGGGGTCAGATGTCTTAACCGTCCATGGTTTGTGTACTGCAAACACTTCATCACTGTGTCTGTCACGCAACTCTGTTCCCCTTTCAGGCTTGAACTGATGGTAAAACTAAGGACATTATTAACTGTCTTTACATTTATTCTGAAAGATGAAGCTTGCGAAAAGGAAAGGGGGCGTGTGTTTTTTTTTTTTCTTTCATTGCAACAGAGGTGAAGGGAGTGCATGTAAGCATTACCACAACAGACAAATTCATGCGAAATACCCTAGGTTACAATAAACCACAAATATATACAAACACTGTAATACTCACAGGTTGCATTATTGAAATAACTGATCAAATAATATCAGCGAGTTTGTACTTTAAATATCAATTGGCGAGTGCATACCATCCAGAGTCTCAGGGGGCATTGGAGAGGTTTCATCAGACTCTTAAAGATATGCTCCGAAGGTTTTGCACAGAGACTGGTAGAGATTGGGTGGAAGGTCACCTTTAATGATGTTTACAATAAGAGAAAGTGTTCAGGATTCACTTGGATTCAGTCCTGCAGAATTGGTGTTTGGTCATACAGTGAGAGGCCCACTAAAGTTACTGAGTGAACAGTTGGTATCACAGACTTCGGCACCTGTCTCTGTACTAGAGTATGTGACTACTTTCAGGGAACATCTCCACCAAGCTTGTCAGTTAGCTCGGACTCATCTGGTGGAGTCTCAAGAGAGGATGAAGACTCGTTTTGACCACAAAAGTGTAAGGCGTGAGTTTCAGCCAGGTGAATCTGTTCTGGCCCTACTTCCCGAATCTGGAACAACCTTGCAAGCCAAGTTCTCTGGCCCTTACATCATTGAGAGAAAACTTAGTGACACTAATTATATTGTTGGCACTCCTGAGCGGCGATGTAAGAGCAGAGTGTGTCATGTAAACATGTTGAAGGCATACATAATAAGAACTGCAAACCCGGAGGTCCCTGTTAAACCTGTGTCTGCAGCAGTTTTGTTATCTACTGAATGTTTGGAGGAGCATGGAGTAATAGAAAAAGATGCTCAAACCTTGTGTGCCCACTTGCAGAATTCAGTTATTCTGGGTAATCTGCAATCCTATCTCTTCCACTTAATAGAAGAACAGCTTAATGCAGTTAGTAACTTAATTGTTAACTATTCTGACCTGTTTTCTGACGTTCCTTCCCAGACTACTTTACTGCGTCACGACATTGAGGTAGGAGATAGCCAGCCCATTAAACAACATCCATATAGAATAAATCCAAAGAAACAAGTCATTATGAAATCTGAGGTAACATATTTGTTAGAGCATGGTTTTGCAACTCGAGTCCATGGAGTTCACCATGTATTTTAGTGCCGAAGTCTGTTTTTTTGAACGGTTGATCAGGGCATCTCTGACTCTGAATTTGGCTAAATGTGAATTTGCCAAAGCAACAGTTACCTATCTTGGTAAGTGTGTCGGCCAAGGACAAGTAAGACCTGTAGAAGCCAAGGTAGCTGCCATTATTGAGTTTCCCAAGCCCACTAACAAACGGGAGTTGCGCCTCTTTTTGGGAATGAGTGGGTACTATCGAAGCTTTTGCAAGAATTTTGCTGCTATTGTTTCTCCTCTCACTGGTCTTTTGAGTGCATCCAGGAAGTTTGTGTGGACTCCAGAGTGCATGGATGCATTCAATGCTGCAAAAGATCTCCTCTGTACTGCATCTGTTCTCTCTGCTCCTAATATCTCACAGCCCTTCAAACTACAGGTTGATGCCAGTGCTGCAGGAGCCGGGGCAGTCCTGATACAGGAGGATGGAGCAGGAGTTGACCATCCTGTATCGTTTTTCAACTAAAGTGTCAACTAAATTACAGTGTAATTGAGAAGGAAGTGTTAGCTCTGTTACTAGCCCTTCAACATTTTGAGGTTTATCTGGGTGGAAGTGATGGCCCCATTTTGGTTTATACAGAACCATAATCCATTAGTGTTTTTAAGTCTCATGTCTAACACTAATCAACGTTTAATGCGGTGGTCTTTAATTGTGCAGGAATACCATCTTGACATCCGGCACAAGAAAGGAGTTGACAACATCATTGCTGATGCCTTGTCCAGAACTCATTCTTTGGACAATTAAAATGTGTTATAACCTTTTCCTTGATCTCACAATGGTATTAGTTATAACTCTGTTTTTATAGGGTGGAATCACTAACTATGTTTCAATACGACCTTCACAAGTCTGTAATATAAAAAAATCAATAAATAAATACTTCACAATCATTTGCATATTGTTTTATCTTTTTAGACCCTTTCATTGACACACAGAAATCGTACATGTTTTTACCCTCAAAAACCAACAGCATAGAAATATAAGTCTTATCTGTTTTTGGGTGACGGTGATGAAGACGTTGATGATGATGACGATGCTGACGATGATGATAATGACAAAGACAATAATCCTGAAAGACCATTCACCACACTCTAATCCATGAATGTCCACGAAAGCTCATGTCCATGGTGTACGTCCCAAAGTTTCCACGTGCAAACCTTTGTGTTGATATCGAATCACAGTAAACCCAAGTCTTCAAAATCACTAGTGTGGCACAATCCGGTTTCAGGATCCACAGCAGTATTTCACATTGCCTCTACATTCACTTCATTTGACATGTTTCAGACAAAGTTTCAGACAGGCATATAAAAGAGAAAGATGTCTCCCACAGAATGTGGAGTCCTTTTTTGGAGTCCTTCATTACCAATCTACTACTTCTACTCCACCCCAGTTTTATACACCAGAGTATTACTCCTTGTTGCCCCCTCATGGTGAGTACTAGAGGTACAACGAAAAAAACATGTTAACAGGTTTGACTGTTACATATGCACCCCCCTCAAATTAAGACTTGACATAACCATGGCAAGGCTTTAGATTTTGCACATGGTAAGTATCTATCGTTGCAGGGTCGGTAAGCAAAGAAACAGAGTAATTAACAGGGCCTAAACATTTAAGTATTCTGGCTGGTCCCTTCCATCTACCAGACAACTTAGCCATAAAACCCTCCTCTGCTCTGGACAAGGGATGAGCACGCACCCAAACTACATCTCCAACTTGGTACTGGTTTGCTTGCGGTGAAGGTTGTAATATTGCTGCTGTTTAGCCTGTGCTTTTTCCACATTTTCCATCACCTGGCGAAGAAGGTGCTGCTGTCTATCAAGCACTGAATAAATGGAACTATTTGGATCAGGTGTTCTATGTAATTGAATTGCTCTTTCTACTGGACCTTTTAAGTTCCGACCTAAGGCAATCTGTGCTGGAGAATGGCCGGTACTCTCCTGCCAAGCAGTATTTATTGCAAATCGAAACTCAGGTACCCATCTGTCCCACTGTCGATGCTGCTCTTCCACATAAGATGCCATCATTGTTTTCAGAGTTCGGTTAACGTGTTCTGTAAGATTAGTCTGTGGATGGTAGGCGGTTGTGAGCTTTTGGACCACTCCCCACTGCTTGTACACTTGGCTAAGCAGATTAGAAGTAAACTGAGCCCCTCTGTCAGAAACAAGGTAAGCAGGAGTGCCCCATCTTGTAAAAATTTCATCAGTCAGAATCTGAGCAATGCGGGGTGCTTTGGCCTGCCTCAATGGAAACAACTACACCCATTTAGAGCAATAGTCAACCACCACTAAGATATGTTAATTTTCTGCTCCAATCATATGGCCTGGTTCAACGATGGGTGTGGATTGGAGATGACCAGATAATTTGCTGCAAGATGGTTTGTATTGTTGACACGTGATACATTCCTTGCAATGCCTCCAAACATCAGATCTTACACTTGGCCAGTATACCATATCCAGTAATCTGAGTAAAGTTTTAAGTCTTCCCAAATGTCCACTCATAGGGTTATCGTGGGCATAGTGCAAAAACTCTTTACATAGATCAGAAGGAATGATGAGTTGCAGCTTCTGACCTGTTTGTCTGTTTGGCACGCTCCGGAACAAAAGTTCATTCTCAGTTAGATAATGTACTCGAGAAATGTATTGGGCTGGTTGTGATATTACCTTTAAGATAAGCTCTTGAATCTCTGGATCCTTTTGCTGTGCTTCAGCGACACTGGATAGATCCACTGGTAAGTTGGTTGGTAAGTTGCTGAGTTTTGAAACTCATACCACTGCAATCATCTCTGAGGCTAGCTGCTCTGGAGATCTGGATAGCACATCAGGCACTACATTGCAATGGCCTTTACGATATTTGACAGTAAAGTCGTAACCTTGTAGCCGTATTGTCCAGCGGGACAGTCGTGATGAAGGCTTTGGATGTTGAAATACCCAAGTAAGTGCACTGTGATCAGTGATGACCTCAAATGTTCTCCCTTCTAGATACGGTCTCCATTTTTCAACTGCCCAGACAACTGCTAAACACTCCTTTTCAGATACTGAATACAACTTCTCCGCTCTGAGTAATCTGGATGCATATGAAATGACTCTTTCTCCATCCTCCATTTCTTGGGTAAGTACAGCACCCAGTCCTATCTCAATTGCATCTGTTTGCACCCGAAATGGTTTATTGAAATCTGGCGGTAAGAGAACTGGTGCTTGACTCAAGTCCTTTTTAATGGCGTTAAAAGCTCTTTGACATTCTTCTTGCCACACCCAGGTGGATTTTTTCTGCTTCAGGGCATGTTAAGGTGCTGCTTTTGTGGAAAAATGTGGAATGAAACGATGGTACCATCCAGCTAATCCCAAAAATCTCTGCACATCTTTTAGAGACTGTGGAACAGGAAAGTTGCTGATGGCTGAGACTTTGTTGGGATCCGTCTTGACTCCCTCTGCTGAAATTATGTGACCTAGGTAAGTGATGTTGCGTTGCATGAAGTTACATTTTCCAAGATTAAGGGTAAGTCCAGCGTCATGTAAGCATTGAAATATGCGGGTGAGATCGTAGATTTGCTCCTCTTCATTTTTGGAGTACACTACTACATCATCTATATACACCAGACAACACTTGCCTTTAAGCGGTCTCAAAACAGTCTCCATAAGTCTCTGAAAAGAGGCAGCTGAGTTTTTGAGGCCAAAAGGTAACTGCAAGAATTCAATTAAGCTTGCAGATGTCACAAACGTGGTTTTCTGTACACTATCCTCCTCCATCTCAAGTTGCCAGTAGCCACTTTTAAGATCTAATGTACTAAAAACAGTAGCACCATGGAATGACTCCAATATTTCCTGGATTTGTGGCATGGGGTATGCATCAAGATGGGTTTTTGGAATTTAAGCCTCTATAATCAATGCACAACCTAGAACTTCCATCCTTCTTGGGGACAACAACAACTGGAGATGCCCAAGGGGAAACAGAAGGTTGTATGATATTTTTGTCCAGCAGGTCCTGGATTTCATTTTCAACATACTTTTGTTTGTCCAAGGAGAGTTTGTATACCCAACCTCTGTAGAGCAAACAGAAGGCCAGTCCATCAACAAATTTTCCAATCTTTCCTTGAATGGTGGTGTAGTTTCTGCTTTACTTGTTAAAAGTTGTATGGACTCAAGTACGGTGTCATCAATGTTAGGTGTGGGTATAGCCAAGTATAAGTAGACTGAAGAAGTAGAATCTTGCGTCACAAATGGAAAAAAACTTGCTAGTGCCCTGGCTGCTTGCAGAAGGTAAACCATACTGGGCTTTACTAAAATCCAAAACAACCCCAGACTGTGACAAAAAATCCATTCCTAAAATGACTGGTACTGTTAAATCTCTGTCTTTCAGGATAAACAGTGTTAAGGTAAATGGCTGACCCTGCACCTTACCTTGCCATATCACTTTTCCAGTTGCTGCCTGCTTCTGCCCATTAGCCAACATAAAGGTTTGGCCCTTACTTGACTGACTTATTTCACCCTTGTTCAGTTGTTTCCAAACTGATTCTTGGATTAAGGACAACGAACTACCAGTGTCCACCATGGCCAACAGAAAACGATCACGTAAGATAATAGGTATGTTGACTGTCTTTGTTACAGTCAGACACTGCACTTCAATAGACTGCATCACTCTAGTACTTGCCGGCGTTTGTTTTCTCTTTTGCTCTTCCGAATGAACCTGATTCCAGTATTTTTTGGCTTCATCAAAATCACGTTCAGTTTGCATCCCAATTCTGACCAGCTCACCAACATTTGCCACAGTACCTCTTAACAGACTAGCCAGGCGAGGATGCAGTTACGCAATATGGCCAGTACAATGTCCTTCTCCAGCATATTCTTTCTCCATCTCAAACACAAAGCTCGAAAATGAAAAGCGAAGTCTCTTATGCTTTTTTTGGCCCCTTGTTTTTTCTCCACCAATCGTCTTGATGCCACATCCTCATAATCTTCACTCAGAAAAGATCTTAAAAAAACGTCTTTGAACTTCCGCCAACTATTCACTTTCCTTCTTTCTGCTTGCCACCGGTCTTTAGCGGTTTCTTTGAGCACTGTGTTAAGCAACGCCAGGACTTCCTGATAACTCAAAGGCCTCACTGCAAAGAACTCCTCGCAGCATTCCATAAATAAAATAGGGTCTTCATCTTGCTTATTACTAAAACAAGGATAGTCTAACTTGACTGGAGGATTGTAGGGCATTAACATAGTCTTCTCTTGACTGGTCAACGTGTTTTGCTGGACTTCACAGGTATGATGCTGACTTGGTCCAAAATCATGAACTCTTATTGGATATATGTGTTATGAAGTGAGGCCCTATGTTCCCCCACCTCTTAGATGTTTTAAATGTCAGAGGTTTGGACATGTAGCATCCGTGTGCAAGGAAAAGCAAACATGTGGTTGATGCGGTGGAAACCACGAGTATGGCAAATGTGCAGAGGGAATGAAGTTAAAGTGCTGTAATTGTGGAGGAGAACATAGCTCAGCTTACCGTGGTTGCGAGGTTAGTAAAAGAGCGGAAGAGGTGCAGCGAATCAAGACTAGTCAGGGAATAAGCTACGCAGAGGCAGCAAGGAAGGTTTCAGGAGACGCGCAGGTGATAAGGCAAAGTGACACTAGAAATCAAGACGTAGTGAAATGTGGAGGATGTAATAGGTTGAAGGAGGAAACTCTGATTGTGAACAAGAATGATTTTGTATTCTTTATGGCAGATGTAGTCAACTGTTCAGCACAGACAAAAAGCCGGAATGAGAGGATAAAGATTATTGTCAAATCAGCTGAGAAGTACCTTGATGTGAGAGGGCTGCTCTGGAAACCGTTAAAGACATCCTTAATAAAGATAATCAGCCATCTCAGACATGTGTTGGATCATCCTAATGGTGTTAATTCTACTTCAGTGGAATGCAAGAAGC
The DNA here is from genome assembly GCF_963082965.1 of Carassius carassius. NCBI lineage: Eukaryota > Metazoa > Chordata > Actinopteri > Cypriniformes > Cyprinidae > Carassius > Carassius carassius. Next base: position 10,686,871 of record NC_081767.1, on the reverse strand, counting down.
TTAATTTTAAATGGCCAAGAGTTTAAAAGTATATTGATAAGTTGGAAGAGAAACCTGATGACATGGTTAAAATCGCAGCTGGATTTTATTATAAAGGGATATATAGCTGTTAGGAGAGATAGAGAATCTGGCAGAGGGGGAGGTGTGGTGACATTCATACAAAATGGAATGAGTTATAAGGTAATACGTAAAAGCACAGAGCATGAATCAATTACAGTTAAGGTATGGACTAATAGAGGTAATATTGACATAATCAATTATTATAATCCGTGTGGGGAAATAAGTCTAGAATCACTAGAGGAGGTTGTAGGGGTATTAGATGATAATGTGATATTGTGTGGGGATTTCAATTCACATAGTTCACTTTGGGGCAGCAGTAGGACAGATTCAAATGGTTTAGTGGTTGAGGAATTTATAGATAATTTGTTTGGTATGTATTAACAATGGGGAAGGAACACGATATAATAGTATGCAAAACACAGAGGCAGCACTTGATTTAACACTGGTGTCTAGTGAAATAGCAGGTTTAAGCACATGGAATGTGATCAAATACACCACAATAGGAAGTGATCATTATTCTGTGGTAACGAAAATTGGCATGGAAGGTTATTATGAAAAGGGAAAGAAAATTCCTAGATGGAAATTGGGAGATGCTAACTGGGAAGTTTTCCAAAAGATTAGTGCTAATAGATTTTGTAAACTTAAGGAGGAGAATCAGACAGATGTAAATATAATTAATAGTAAAATAGTTAAGGAGATTATTCAGTCTGCTGAGGAAACTATTCCTAAGAGTAATGGAACTAAACGGACTAAGAGTGTTCCCTGGTGGAATGATAACTGTAGTAAAGCCATAAAGGCCAGGAATAAAGCATTTAGAGAGCTCAAGAAACTTCATTCTCAGGATGCATTGATCCAGTATAAAAGGGCCCAGGCATTAGTGAGGAGGACAATAAGAATGCAAAAAAGAACCTTTTGGAGGAAATATTGTAACACTATTGGAAGGGAAGTACAGCTGTCAGATGTGTGGGGCATGATTAAAAGAATGGGGGGGATTAGAAGAAATTATGAAATACCAGTGTTGGATACTGGTAACAAATTGGTGGTCAATAATTTAATAAAGGCAGAACTTCTTGCACAAACATTTGAAAGGGTTCATAGTTCATGTAATCTCACAGATGAGGCTAGGCAGTGTAGAGAAAGAATCATAATGGAGAATCCCAATATAACAGAGAAAAGGGAGATGACAGGAGAGTCGTTGGATCTACCGTTTAATATGTTTGAGTTAAGAAGAGCAATTATGGATGCTCGTCAGACCACTCCAGGGAAAGATGGTGTATGCTATGGAATGCTGGGAAACATGCCAGATAATGCACTGGACAAGGTGTTGGGTTTGTTTAATAAAGTTTGGGATATTGGCCAACTTCCGTTAGATTGGAAACAAGCAATAATCAGTCAGACCCTTCTAGCTATAGACCTATTGCATTAACGTCACACTTATGCAAAATTATGGAAAGAATGGTCACAGAACGTTTAACGTATTATTTGGAGAGTAAAGCTCTTCTGTATCCATATCAAAGTGGGTTTCGTAGGGGTCGGAATACAATGGACTCAGTATTGTGCTTAGAATCAGACATCAGGAAAGCACAGACTAACAAAGAAATATTGATAGCTGTGTTTTTTGATGTTGAAAAAGCATATGATATGCTCTGGAAGGAAGGATTACTTATTAAGTTGAAGTTATTGGGTATTGGAGGTAGAACATATAATTGGGTTATGAACTTTTTGTTTGACAGGGAAATTCAAGTAAGAGTTGGCTCAGAAACTCCAGTGTATATAAGGTGGAGAATGGCACTCCGCAAGGTAGTGTGTGTAGCCCACTGCTATTCAACATAATGATAAATGACATCTTTCTCAGCTTGAACAAAGCGTAGGGAAATCTTTGTACGCAGATGATGGGGCTCTGTGGGTAAGAGGCCGTAATGTTTTGCACGTCAGTAAGAAAATGCAAGCTGCAATAGTTGATGTGGAAAAATGGGCAAATAAATGGGGATTCAAATTGTCTGTAGAAAAAACAAAGGTGATTTGCTTTCTCAAGGAGGCATAAAGTCACTCCGATTTCCTTGAAGTTGTATGAACAACCACTTGAGCTAGTTAAGACAGTTAGATTTCTTGGGGTTTGGTTTGATGAGAAGCTCACATGGAATACTCATTTAGACAAAGTCAAGAACAAATGTAAAAAGGTCATAAATATACTTCGCTGTCTGTCAGGACAAGAGTGTGGAGCAAGTAGAGGAGCCTTACAAAATATATACTGGGCATTAATGAGGTTGGTTTTTGACTATGGATGTATAGCGTACATGTCAGCAGCAGAATCAAATCTTAAGAAATTGCATGTAATACAAGCTCAGGCTTTGAGAATTTGTAGTGGATCTTTTAAAACTTTTCCTGTATCAGCAATGCAGGTTGAAATGGGAGAAATGCCATTAGGAATCAGGCGAGTAAAATTAATGATGGCATATTGGGTTAGTATCCAGGGGCAATGTGAGTCGCAAGAGAGGGTAAAGTATGGCTTGTCTCCAAAAATTTGATTGATGAGGGTTATAAAAGCCATCTGTTCTGGACACCTGTTTGTACACCCCCCTCCCCTCCCTGTACAGCCAGTGACCTTAATATGAACTTATGAACCCAAGGAGGAATTGTTGGGAAGCTATGTGCTTTTTTTTTTTTAACTCTGAAAAGGGCGAAATCATGAAAATGGTGTAAGGGAAGATTTTATTAAGGTTTTAAATACACAGTGTATTTCAAGAAAAAGGTTATAAACACATAGCAGCAATGGAAACAATGTAATGATGGTTTTCGTAGTTGGAAAAGTGTAAAAACGTTGTTAAAGTTGTTACAAATTAAATAAAACTAGGTTACTGGTTATTTATCTGAAACAACCAAACGAGTCAAAACTATCAGATATGTTTTCGTTAAGCAATACGTGAAAAAGATGTGAGAGCTTGTAGCATTACAATTTAAAAATGGTGTTTTGTTACCAGCTAGAAAATAAATAAAGAAAACTAGGTAATAGAGTTTTAGCATTTGTACCTTACCTCAAACTGAAAAAAAGAAACAAATGTAAAGCAGCGATACAAACCAGAAAAGTAGGACTTTTGTCACGATGTTAGAAAAAGTTAAAACAAAAGAAAAAGATCCATTACGCGGATCTAAAATAAAATACACCAGACAAGATACTTGTCAAATCTATGCAGTACTTTACCACTAACTAAAATTTTAAAAAGCGAGACTGTTAGACGAAATAAAAAAGATCCTCCGGCAGAGTTGCGAAGCATCCGTAAAACAACCTCACAGCACGAAGACACACGAAGAATGAGGCTCGGAATGCTCCGGAAAAAAAACCACGCCTCCAGCGCTAGAGAGGGCCGTGCAGGAGGCGTGATAGCAGCATTAAATAGATTTAAATGTTACAATAATTAAACTAAGTAGTTTTTAATAAATAGACATCAGTCCTTAATTAGTGAAAACTTTATATCCATTTAAACATATGGTCAATTTTTACTTTTTAAATGATGTAGGCCTATACGATTTTTATTTACTTTTAGGCTAGTCTTAAAAAATAAAAAAATAAAAAAACATAGTTGAAAAAGCGTTATTTGTTTTTAATGTGTTAAGTTAATTACTTTAATCTATGACTAGTCTAAATCTAGACTATCTCCGTCGATATATCTTTTATTTTTGTCAAGCTTAATTTCTCAAGCTATGTCAATTAACACACACACACACACACTTTCCTTCTGTCAAGCTTGTGTCGCGTTATCTAGTAAATAAACCAGACGTCATCTCAAGCACCGAAACGCGAATGTGTCCGGTGTCTGTGTGATTACAGGCGCCTGCATATCAGGTAGACATCAAGCGGTTGTAAAAACATCTAACAGGTTTTGAAATGCTTGTAACTGGCTTGTGAAACTAACTAATTTCAAAGGGTGTTTTACAACCCGAATTCCGGAAAAGTTGGGACGTTTTTTAAATTTTAATAAAATGAAAACTAAAAGACTTTCAAATCACATGAGCCAATATTTTATTCACAATAGAACATAGATAACATAGCAAATGTTTAAACTGAGAAAGTTTACAATTTTATGCACAAAATGAGCTCATTTCAATTTTGATTTCTGCTACAGGTCTCAAAATAGTTGGGACGGGGCATGTTTACCATGGTGTAGCATCTCCTTTTCTTTTCAAAACAGTTTGAAGAAGTCTGGGCATTGAGGCTATGAGTTGCTGGAGTTTTGCTGTTGGAATTTGGTCCCATTCTTGCCTTATATAGATTTCCAGCTGCTGAAGAGTTCGTGGTCATCTTTGACGTATTTTTCGTTTAATGATGCGCCAAATGTTCTCTATAGGTGAATGATCTGGACACTAGGCAGGCCAGGTTAGCACCCGGACTCTTCTACGACGAAGCCATGCTGTTGTTATAGCTGCAGTATGTGGTTTTGCATTGTCCTGCTGAAATAAACAAGGCCTTCCCTGAAATAGACGTTGTTTGGAGGGAAGCATATGTTGCTCTAAAACCTTTATATACCTTTCAGCATTCACAGAGCCTTCCAAAACATGCAAGCTGCCCATACCGTATGCACTTATGCACCCCCATACCATCAGAGATGCTGGCTTTTGAACTGAACGCTGATAACAGGCTGGAAGGTCTCCCTCCTCTTTAGCCCGGAGGACACGGCGTCCGTGGTTTCCAACAAGAATGTCAAATTTGGACTCGTCTGACCATAAAACACTATTCCACTTTGAAATAGTCCATTTTAAATGAGCCTTGGCCCACAGGACACGACGGCGCTTCTGGACCATGTTCACATATGGCTTCCTTTTTGCATGATAGAGCTTTAGTTGGCATCTGCTGATGGCACGGTGGATTGTGTTTACCGACAGTGGTTTCTGAAAGTATTCCTGGGCCCATTTAGTAATGTCATTGACACAATCATGCCGATGAGTGATGCAGTGTCGTCTGAGAGCCCGAAGACCACAGGCATCCAATAAAGGTCTTCGGCCTTGTCCCTTACGCACAGAGATTTCTCCAGTTTCTCTGAATCTTTTGATGATGTTATGAACTGTAGATGATGAGATTTGCAAAGCCTTTGCAATTTGACGTTGAGGAACATTGTTTTTAAAGTTTTCCACAATTTTTTTACGCAGTCTTTCACAGATTGGAGAGCCTCTGCCCATCTTTACTTCTGAGAGACTCTGCTTCTCTAAGACAAAGCTTTTATAGCTAATCATGTTACAGACCTGATATCAATTAACTTAATTAATCACTAGATGTTCTCCCAGCTAAATCTTTTCAAAACTGCTTGCTTTTTTAGCCATTTGTTGCCCCCGTGCCAACTTTTTTGAGACCTGTAGCAGGCATTAAATTTTAAATGAGCTAATTAAGTGGATAAAAGTATAAAATTTCTCAGTTTAAACATTTGCTACGTTATCTATGTTCTATTGTGAATAAAATATTGGCTCATGTGATTTGAAATTCCTTTAGTTTTCATTTTATTAAAATTTAAAAAACGTCCCAACTTTTCCGGAATTCGGGTTGTATATATATATATATATATATATATATATATATATATATATATATAGGATTTTTATTTTAATTACATTTATTATTTTTATTCACAAGGTGATTTTTTAAACACCGATGCAAACATTAATGCACACAGGTCATACAAACAAGCGTAGTCTACCTTGCTTTTTTCAAGCTTCAATACACACACACACACACACACACATGCAAACACAAATATTAAACAGGAATGAATGTGATATGTCAAGATGGGCTTTTCTTGCTAAAGAAACTTTTACAACATTACAGGAAAGGGTAAATATTTCATCTCAAGTAGTGCGTAGAAACGCGTCTGGTGTCTTTGTGTTTACTTTTACGACCATGTCAGCGAAGATTGTAAAACATCTAAAGGTTTTTGGGGTTTGCAACTCAACTGTAATCTAATTAGTTTTCCGGGGTTCTGGTGTTGTAAATGGTGTGCTGCAGGTCAGCTAAAGTAAAAAAAAAAAAATGTTTGTGTATTCAGTGATCAAAGGGTGACAATTTCAACTTTATAACTTAGGTCTGTGATCGCAAGCTTAGCTGAAAGTTCATCTACTGGTCAAAAGGATGTGAAATCTTTTAACAATTCAGACCATAGAAAAATGTAGTTTAATTCGAATTAATTTAGTTTATTTTAGTTACATTTATAATTTTATTAACCCCTAGATCTTTCAACCTCAACATAGACGTACTGAGAATGCAAACAAGTACACAAACACAAGCATAATCACACACACACACAAACACACACAGATACAAATGTAAACATACAGAAAACATGAACATGTAACCAAACAAATACAAATATACACTCAAACAGGTTCATAAATACACAAACAAACAAAATAGGTCACAAACACTAAAATACCTATATTAGATTGAAAATGAGTTGTCATAAGTTTTCTTTGAAACCAAAAGTGTTTGTTGCTATAAATGTCTCACAGAACTTTATACAATAGATTAGACGTCCTTTCTCACTTTCCAAATGGTGTTGTTAACCATGATGTTGAGTCCAGAGACAGATGAAAATAGATGTGTGAAGAAAAAAATTTAAGAGTTTTTTAATGACAGACTAGTTGGTTTAGATTGTTTAAAACAATTTAGTTTATGCATTTCTCTTGAATGTGTGTACGGTAACCGTTGCATACATGAAGCAGAAGAAATACATAAGCTCATAAACGCATTGTGGTTGATGTTAAACAATAAAAAAATATTATTTATATATCATAACTTACTTTCTTTTCAAAACACAATAAACATTCTTATGACTTTTTAACTGCGAACAACCGGTTTGGTTGGAAAATAAAAAATAAATAAAAACATTATGTTTCTAAGTTAGAATGCTTATAGTTTGTAGTAAAATCACATATATAAGCTAAAACATTTTTCTTTCAAACCACGCGGTTTTCACACACATTCCTCACAAAACTGCCAACAAGGACCTTAAGTTTTTGTTTTAACGTTTAGCTGTAACTGAGACCTTGGGGGAATTATTTTACGCACAGTTTTGGGGAGGTTACTATGAACTTTGCAATAGGTTATAGATCACAAATGACCCTATTTAAAATCTAAAAGGTTGTGCAACTATATCAATTTCTTTAAAAAGGTAATGTATCTGATTACATTTTATTACATGTTTTAAGACTTGTAATGTTTTCAACCGTTAATCTTTTGAAACATGTAAACAGGACGGGATTAACAGTGCTCAACAACTAATGACCGTCAGACTTTTCAAAAAGACCGTCTTTACGCAGCAGGGTATAAGATAAAGGCCAGACGGTGTCTGGCGTAGATCATGCCGGTAACAGATACAATCAGTCAAGTTGTAAAAATAATATACATAAATCAACGTGTATGGGTATTAAAGATTTATGTTATTAGGGTCTGCTCTACTGAAGTTTATTATATTTTAGAGGTGTTCTCAAGAGACGCCCACAGGGCTATCCAACCTTTAAAAACTAAAAGTTGTGTCATGCTCATTACCTGCAAATTATCTTCAAGCCGTGCTACGTTACAAAATTCAATAAACGAAAACAATGGCAGACAACTACCAGGGTGAGTTTTTTATTTTTATTTTATATATATATATATATATATATATATATATATATATATATATATATATATATATAAATGATTTAAATATATTTTAAAGTGAATATTTGTTTAATGTCTCGTGGATGATCTCTAGGTGGTTTTGAGAATCAGGATTTCGATGAAGGTTTGGAACAGATCCTTGAAGAGTTATGTGAGTATTTCCCGATTTTATTTTATTAACTCAATGTCTAATAATCACATCAATAACTTTTGCTATCATTCTTACAGTTGATGAGGCCGTGTTGTTTGACTGTGATGAACCCGGAGCTGTTAATAACGGTAAGCCTTTTTCTCAATAAGTTAAAAATTAATGTTCACATAACATGATTAGGCTACCAGATAAATAATAATAATAGTGGGATGGTTTTTTTTTTGTTTATTTGTTTATTTTTTTTGACAGACGAGCAAGCTGTTGGCGACAATCAAGCTGTGATAATTCCGCCAGAAAACATTGCACAAGAGGTTGCGATTAGTACCGAATCACCGCGTGATCTAGGACACGTCACGAATCCCGCCCCCGCCGACGCTCTGGCTTACGAAGGAGCTTCTCACAATCCCCCAGATGTCTCAAGCGTTCGCACTGAAGTTAGCGTTACGTGTAGACCGCGCCACTCGGAGGGTCAGGGGGAAAAACGTTTGAGGCTACCGGAGCAGGAAACGGACGATATTTCAACCACCATTCGTTTAAGGACTTCGGAGAATAACGGTATGTAATAAGGCAGAAAAACTTGTTATTACATTTTATGTTTTGCGTTTTATTTAACAAAATAATAATACAAGTTTTATCAACATTTACAGAGCAAGGATATGACGAAGGTGGACTAACAGCCTGGACTGATTCGATGGTGAGCGCATGGGATTGCGCGTCTTTTAACGAATCGGCAAGCGAGGAGGAGACGGAAGACTTACCTCACGGAAATCCTCAAGAGCTTTTCCGTGAACGTGATTTAAATAGATGGCTTGATTATGATATGCTTCGCCGTGTTAATCGACGGTTTGACACACTTTTCGATTTGAGCGGTCAAGCATTGTCCTATCGGGGTGCAGAAGAGATCGTTGGTAATGCACAAAGTGATGTGGTGGCAATTTTAAGGAATATCATAGAGTGTCAACAACTGCTCAACGAATCCTTGCGTCACGCGGCTGAATTTTGGAGAAGTTGCCACGAACTGCTATATGGAGAATTTCAACAGTTTCGACAGCGCGTGAGCGGGGTATCGGGAGAAATCCATCAGGTACAAGTGGAACAAAATCTATCTGTTAATGCTCTTACTCTGATCACGAAACGTTTAAATCTAATGCAAAGAATGTTATCAGATTTGTACCGGCGTGATCACCCTTGATATGTATTATATTGTTGTTTTTATTATTATTATTAATTTTTTTTTTTTTTTGTCTTCAATTCGTTATTACCGCCAAATATTTCTTGCATTATTGTTTGTTATTTCTTACATGTAGTATTGTTTTGTTCTTGGTAGTGAATTATCATTAGTTTCTTTCATTTATTAATATTGTTTGTTGTTGTCATTGATTTATACCTTAGCTATTGCATGTTATTGTCTCCATATTAGGTGTTGTTTTACTTACGGAGAAAAGGTGTTTTGAATTTATACCTGGTGTATGTTTCTGTTTTTCATCTGATTATATCGCATTGTGAATCGGTGTCGGTGTTTTCAGGAGTGTGCACGCTTGTCTTTAAATTTAAAAAAGGTCTGTTTTTCGATTTAAAATAAATAAAAAATAATAATTCAAAATGAGTAGTAAAAGATGTCACGATGATTTACATACCCACACTTCAGAAGATGATCAGAGACCATTAAGACCCAGATATGATTTTCAAAACAATACACAACAGTTACATGAAATTATTAACAATCATTTACACGAACTTATAGACGAACAACACGAATGGTTGGGTGCCGCTATAGACAGCGATGATCAGATCGGTGCAGGACCTTCTAATAACGGTCCCTCAGGATATGATCCGACAGCTCCAGATATGGGTCTCAGCCAAAGTTACATAGACTGGTGAGAGAAGGAGGTAGTGTGGGTGATTTTACGATCGTCCCAAGACCTCGATTTAATGGATTAGAAATTCGCAGAACTTTAAATTTTTGTGAAATAGCAACAGATGATTTTGCAGCGTATAATATATTTTTACATGATATTTTGAACGAAATTGTTACGCTTTCCAGATTATTAGCTGGTGAGGTTTTTTTTTTAACATCTCTCTGCAAGGTGCAAGTCTACCCACAGATATTAATGCCGTTCTAACGCCTGATAACAATCACGACGTTAATGTATTTGTAGACCAAATCGAACGAGCCATTCAAAGCAATACGGATGTGAGTTTTGATACCGCTTTAGAGTTATGTGTCTCTGTAGCGCGAAACAAACAAGGTGGTGGCGCGCGTAGGAAGTTGGTAGACCTGGCTCATAATCAGGTCATACAGAAAAATAGAATGCATTTGTTTGCCCCCAAAAATTTCACAGACAATATGTGTTTTAGCATGTGCATAGCACACTTTCTAAATCCCCAGTGTACAGACGCAGAATTGATGACATTAGCCAGAAATATACATACCGATCTGGGTTACGATCCACAAGATAAAATTGCGTTGCATGATGTTTCTAAATTTGAAGCCTTTCTAGACCTGAAAATAGTTATCATTCACAGATATGATTCAGGTAAATTGGAAGTGTATAAAAATACGGATGAGCCGCATCACAAGACGTTGCATTTGTACCTGCATGAAGATCATTTTTATGGGATAAAAAATCTGAAAGGATTCTTAGGTTACGGGTATGTTTGTGAGTTCTGCTATTAAGGGTTTAATGATCGTAGTGTACATTATTGCAAATTTACATGTAATGTGTGCGCGAACATGTCTTGCTACACGCATCCCAAGAAACCGTTGCAGTGCGATGATTGTTTGAGATACTGTTGATCTGATTTCTGTTATGAAATGCATAAACAAACACAAAGTGATGGATGGAAGTCTCAGTGTGATAGCATAACATACTGTGATAAATGTTACAGACAGTACAGAACAAAATGGGCCGGTGATAAGCTATTAACGCACAAAAATTTCACAGACAATGAAATTTTCGGGTTCGGGTTTCGACTCTTTTATACTGCTTGAGTATTTTACTAGTCAGGGACTAACTCCAAAAATCATACTCCAAGGCTGTAGACTTGTTTACATGTACGACCAAGCCTTTAAACAGAGATACATCGACAGCAATAGCTTCTTGCCCATGAAATTGTCAAAAATGACCTCTGCTTTAAACCTAAACACCAGCGAACCATCCAGATGTGCGCATTGCGCCGAAGTTCTCATGGGTGAAGACCAGCACTGTTGCTATATTCAACCAGCCAAGCCTAGAGAACATAGCCAAGACTATATTTATTTTGACTTTGAGACGATGTATGAAGTCGGGCGGCATAAGGCAAACTATGTTTGTGCATCAACGCAAGCAGGGGATGAGTTTTCGGCGGAAGGGTTAGATTGTGTGGATCGCATGATCAAACATTTCAGACGAACGAAATTTGAGGGTTACACATTTATCGCACACAATTCTTCGGGTTTCGACTCTTTTATACTGCTCGAGTATTTTACTAGTCAGGGACTAACTCCAAAAATCATACTCCAAGGCTGTAGACTTGTTTACATGTACGACCAAGCCTTTAAACAGAGATACATCGACAGCTATAGCTTCTTGCCCATGAAATTGTCAAAAATGACCTCTGCTTTAAACCTAAACACCAGCGAAAAATGCTTCTTTCCACATCATTTTAATCGCTTGCAGAATGCAAACTATATCGGTCCGTATCCGTCAAAAGATTATTATGGATACCAGACAATGTCTGACGCTGAACGTGTGAATTTTGATTCGTGGTACGAGGGCGTAGCAGGAGAGGTGTTTGACTTCAAAAAGCAATTAGCCTTGTACTGCAAGAATGACGTTGTTTTGCTACGTGAAGGATGTATGAAATACCGAAAAGAGTTTATAGAATGTACAAACGTGGATCCTTTCGGATGTATAACATTAGCCGGATGTGCTATGAAAGTGTTCAAAACGCACAAAAATGCCTACATCAATCAGTACAAATCTTATTCAAACCCTTCCATACAATGGTTGGAATACATTAAAGCACACAGAAATGTCGATGTTCATCATGCTTTAAATTATGGCGAAGCCAAATTTGGACCGTATCATGTGGACGGCTATTATGAGGCTGATAATGTCGATAAAATAGCTTTGGAGTTTTTGGGGTGTTTCTGGCACGGACATTGTTGTCGTTTTAATCCTAACGATTTGAATCCGGTGTCAAAAACACCTTTTGGTCAGCTCAGAAGACAATCTGACAATAAGCTGAAAGTTTTGCGTGATACCTATAATCTCAAAGTGCACAAGATTTGGGAATGTCAGTGGGAGTCTGCTAAACAAAACGATCCCACTGTCATTGCATTTATGAGTAATTATAATGCACCAGCGAGACTGAGTCCTAGAGAAGCACTTTACGGAGGTCGCACGAATGCACTCCGCTTGTACCACGAGACCGCTGAGGGCGAGCACGTGTCATATCTGGATTTCACATCTCTATATCCGTATGTACAGTCGTGTAAAACCTACCCTATTGGGCATCCTGAGATCATTTTAAAAGATTTTGAACCGGTCAAATCTTATTTCGGCCTCATTAAATGCAGTGTACTGCCCCCATGTAAACTACTGCATCCAATATTGCCTGTCAAATCCTCTCATGGGAAACTACTATTTGCGCTGTGTCGCACCTGTGCTGAGGCACAGTATCAGGGTCAGTGTCAGCACAGTGATGACGAAAGGATCATTTCAGGAGTTTGGACCTCTGTCGAGCTCTCCAGAGCTATTGATAAAGGTTATTCGGTAGTCCGAATTGAGGAAGTCTGGCATTTTGCACAGACATCAGACACTTTATTCAGCGGTTATGTTAAGACGTTTCTCAAATTCAAACAAGAGGCTTCAGGTTTTCCATCACACGTAGTGACAGATGCTGAAAAGGAGTCTTACGTCAGATATTATTTTGAGAAGGAGGGAGTTCAGCTCGACCTTGACAAAATAGCACTCAACCCTGCACGACGATCTATAAATAAATATTTATTGAATTCGCTTTGGGGTAGATTTGGACTTAGGTGTAATCAAGCTACAGCGGAGCTTTTAACAGACCCTGAAGATTTCGCCCGCTATATCTTTGGAAACGGACGCGTCATTAAACACTTCTCATTCGTGTCGGACACTGTGGCTTTAGTTCAATGGTGCTATGCCGATGAAGACCCCGCCCCCGCGAGTGATGTTAATGTGTTCATCGCAGCATTTACCACGGCTTACGGGTGTTTGGAGTTATATGATCTCATGGATCAGTTAGGGCCCCGTGTTTACATAGATACAGACAGCGTTATCTTTGTATCGAAAGATGGAGATTGGGTACCTAAAACAGGTGCATATCTTGGTGAATTGACGGATGAACTTGATGATGGAGATTTCATAAGTACTTTTGCGTCAATGGGACCGAAAACATACGCGTTTAAAACCACAAAAAATAAAGTAACTCTTAAAGCTAAAGGGATCACGCTGCATTCTGCTAATGCGAAAATTGTAACTCTAGAAAGCATGAAATGCCTGATACAGGGATATGTAACATCATGTGACACTAGCCACCTGCTCACGCGCACAGAGACCATTGTGCGGAATAAAAAGAAGTTCACTCTGCATAATAGAGCAGTCTTGAAAAGATTCAAAGTGGTATATGACAAACGCGTGCTACTTCCTGATTACACCACACTTCCTTATGGGTACTAATGGTATTTCTAGCATACAAAATGTGTATGTTGAAGAGGATTTTGACTTTCGTTTCCAATATTCTTTCTCAGCCTTAGTCTCCGGGCCATCCGGGAGCGGAAAGACTGTTTTTGTAAAGAATTTATTGTGTAATGCACTCAAGTTGATCAATGTAAAAATTGACAGTATTGTATTTTTATACAGTTGTTGGCAACCTTTGTATGATGAACTGTTGTCATTGTATGATATAAAATTTATTGAAGGTATTCCAAACTCTTTAACCGATGAAACTTTAATAAAGCCTAATGTCAATGTGTTGATTATCTGTGATGACCTAATGTCTGAGGCATTTTCAAACGATGAACTCTCGCGAGCTTTCACACAATATGTTCATCATATACCATTTTCTATCATATTGATAACCCAGAATCTGTTTTTTCACGGTAAAACCAGTAGGACTATCGCTCTCAATACTCACTATCTTATTTTGTACAAGAGTCCGAGAGACTCGGTGCAAATAATGACTTTAGGACGTCAGATTTACCCAGGAAATACAAAATTCTTTATGGAGTGTTATAAGGATGCTATCAATCAAACTTACGGATTCCTTTTGATTGACTTTAAAGCTAAAACACCAGAGCGTTTTCGTCTCAGATCAGAATTGTTTTCAGATCAACAGGTGGTGTATGTACAGAAAAGACTATGGTAAATACTGTTGTTGAAAATGAGTGATAGGCTCTGTAAAAACTTACCTCTTTTAAAACTATTATATAAGGCTTCACCGAGACAACGCCGCATTATTTTACAGTCAGCGTCAGATCAGCTCATTCTATCCCTGTGTGAGATAGCTCTTAATGTACTTCACGGTAACATACCTCTAAACACCAACCAGTTCCGGAGGTTAAAAAAGAAAAAACAGGAGATCAAATACGCCGCTAGTAAAAAGATTAACATCCAAAGAAAAAAGCGGTTGATTAATCAACGAGGCGGTTTTCTTGTACCTCTGTTAAGTGTGGCAATACCATTTATCACTAGTTTAATAACCTCCAGACAGCATTAGGAATGGAATATGCCGAAAAACTTTACCTAATCCCTCAGAATCAGATGAATAAATTAAGAACTGCCGGTGTTTGTGAGACAATTCAACAAACTGTGGAGAACGATTTAGATACGGCTATAAGAAACGTATTGCAGATGAGTGATTTAGATTCGCATGGGAAGGCTAAACTTTATTCCAGTGTCTTACAGAGGTTTTTAACTATAGTAAAACAAGGTGATTTGGAGAGTAGTACTTTAACTCTTTCACTACCGAAAACGGGCGCTATTCACGCCGATGAACCTGCTAATACACCTGCTACTGCACCTGCCACCGCCCCTGTTAGTGCACCTGCTGATGCACCGTCGCACGATGAAAGCGAGGATCAGATTGTCAATGAAATCTTAAACAATGTGCCGCAAAGAAGTTTAAAAAACATCAAACTCATTCTGAATAAAATGTCTAATGCCAAACAAGTGTCTTCATGGACAACTTCTGGGGAGTTTGTATTTAAAGGGAATGTAATCGTAGGTTCACACATGTTGGATTTGGTTAAAAGTATAACGGCGCCTCACACGCTCCGTGATGAATACAGACCGCGTGGTTGGGATGAATTTCTGGATGCTTTTGCAACTTTAAATATACAATTTTCCACTATCACGAATCCGCAGGTTAAACGCATGGTTGAAACCCTTAAAAGGAAATGGCCTAACCCCATGAAAAAAGGGATTCGTAAAAAGCACACGTCAAAGACTATGCCACGATCTACTGCCACTGATGGACAGTTGTTTAATTCACCCTCACTCGATACTACTGCCTGGTTATCTTTTTAATTTTTTTTTTTTTTGTGTAAATATGTTTTTGAAATAATTGTGTTGTGTTATGTATTAAGTTTTTGATGTTAATAAAAAAGATGGAAAAAGAGATCTGTCTATACATTGTCTTTATTTATACAGTACAACCATATTGTTAATACATTCAAGATTACATAGCATTTTATTTATTATTAAACATAAAATAATAGCACAGTTCTAGGCGTACTACAGACACCTTTTACAATTTTGTACACACTTAATACAATTAAATGTATCACAGAGAGAAGGTTTCAGTCTCTTTACAAATCGTGCAACCATATTATCATTTTTAATCATATCATCATGATACATTTTAACAACATTTTCATAATCATAACCCTTTGACATGTGATACAGAAAAAACACACAATGTTGTCCGCAAGTGTCTGATGTGAAGTCTTGAACCTGTTTGTTAGAGTATTGTACACAGATAGAATTGTTTTTTAAAAAGGTTTGTACGGTCTTTGGAAAACGGGGGTCTTTTGGAGATCCTCCAAAGGTATCAAAAAAGCAGCTCACGCCATCCTTGGTTATGTAAATTGCTAACCAATGCAACCCCGGTTTTGTGGAGGGGTCCGAGTTAAAAATAAGCATAGACGGGGTATTCTTTACGGTCACTTTGGGTAGATAATCGCTGGGAAGCACTCCTAAAAAACTTGTATTTTGATCAATTTTATTCATAACAGACGTTAGTTGAACCGTATTCATTTTCCCTCCTCCTCAGTAATAATCCACTAACACCTGTCTTCGATTGGATATTTCAACAATTGAATCAAAAATCGCATATACGATAATGGTTATGGATTGTCTGAGAGGTTGTCTGAATCGTGCCTCTAGTCTAATATATCCCGATTTAATTAGTGAAACATGATTCGAACAATCTTCATCAGGGGACAAATTAAAGGCATAGAGCGTGTAGCCGTTTAGAAAATCCTGACGATCTATTACAAGAGGTTGATTTTTAAGATGTCTTCCGGTAGCCGTCACGAGTTGATAAAAGTCCCTAACGGCTGATCCGCTTTCATATTCCGGTTGAAACGGTTTGGATGGAATTTGGACGCCGTCTTGATATAAAGCCAAAAACTCCAGGTTAAAATGTTTAAAAGCAAAGGGGTTTTTATCATACGCTCCTGAAAAGGCTGAATTTTCGGTCATTGCTAAAATGATTGATTTTGGTAGTGTACCGAGAAAAATATTTTCTTGATTAGATACGCGAGAACCAGCTGGGATAGAAAAATTCTTCACACACACACGGTCTATGGGGTATTTAGCAGTAGTGCCTAGAAGCGCTTGAGCATGCCCCAGGACTCCTGGTGAAACAGTAACTTTTTTGACAAAAAGAGATGCTGACACAATATTGAGTTTATAACCAACAGCGTCATCTCGCATTAGGCAGAACTCATCTTTAGCTCTTGTCATCCTTATTTTTATATCTACACCATTCAACATTAATTTTTCTTGAAAGAAAATGTCACTGTGAATGGGGGCTAGTAATTCTATCACATTACTAGCATTGGTAAATGCAGCTCTCTTCATTAACCCCGTATTTTCTCCAGCAGGGTCAGTAGCATCCATGTGACCTGGTGTATCTTTGTAGAACAAACCGGCTGAAAAGACACTTTCGAGTGTATCTTTTCCAAAATTAATCAGACCTTCAATCAAACATCTGTAGGGGTATGTACTGGAACTCTGGGTTATCAGACGATCCCCCAGTGAGACATCCACTTGTGAGAATATACATGCTCCCGGATAGTTTATTAAACCAACAGGCGATCCGTCTGGTATATTAGAACCGTCGGGTCCGGTTATTTTGAGTCTAGTGTATAAAAGAGTGTTATTAAGATCCAAATAATCCTCTCCCGTGCCAGCGATAAAAAATTCTAATGGTGATGAATCGGTTATTGCGGATAGAGGCGGTATTTCGACTTATTTTTTTCAATGGACGTCTGTGTCATGGGGATCGTGAATAAATCTAACTCTGATTTAATACACTCCTCGGAAATGCGATGGAATAGAGCCATGTTTAGAAAATAGTGTTCAGAAATCTTTTGGTATGGACGGTTTTCTTTACACGTTTAGTGCGGGGACGCCGGTTACGTTTTGGGGCCGCGCGCTTGTTACTGCGACGTTTAGCTTTCTTCACACGGCCACTCCCCCTACGTAGACGCTCACCCGGTGGTTTAAAAGAACCTCGTGACATCACCATTAACCCGTTGCCATTTTGTCCATTATTATTATTATTGTCGTTATACGATCTTGATAGAGCGCTGGTCACAACATCGCTAGCTATATTTCTAGCAGCAGTTTTTAGATGTGGTTTTACTATACTAAAACCTCTTTTCAACAGTGGTAGCGCCATCCTAAAAAGAGATTTGAAGATGCCACCTATGCCTGCTCCGTACATAACAGGACTGCCCGCGTAACCTGGTAACCCGTTACCCGCCTGGTTCCAGTAGTATGTAACATATCGCTCGGGATCCATAGTTGCTTAATAGTTTGCAAAAACTAAAACTTATTTCACCGGTCTGAAGTGAAGTTTAGCCACAACTTTACCATACGTGAAACGCACGTGTTTGTTCTGATCGTCTTTAACCTCAATGCAGATATCTGTAACATTAGATTTATTCACAGGTACGTAATGCGGCTTGTCGAATCTAACACTGACGCTGTCATTAGATGTACCGTCTATATGTACAGTTCTCAATAGCGGTACGTACGAATCACCTACTGATTGATATTCGATCATATCACTGTATATGTACATGCTATAAAATGCACCTCTTATGTCAGCTTGAAGCGGTGAGTATGTGACGACAGGTGAGCCGTCAGAACTATTTTCGGGGTGGTGTTTTGTAGTTCCTAGAGACACACCAGACTTTAATCCTAGAATAATAGCCAACTTCAATGTGTTTGTCGGTGCTTTTAGAAATACCCTGTTTTTGATGTGATCGTAACCAAGTGTGACTTTCGGGGGAAGGTTGGCGTTGATTTCTCTAACCAGAAATAGTACATCTTCATAATAACCCGGTTTGAACGTATTGCACACTTTAGATACATTTTGTAGATTTTTTTCTTTAATGTAGATAATCACATCACTGTCCTCTTCGTAATGCATCTCATCATATCCCAGTATATTAGGGTCGGTGTTAATAATAAAGGCGGCATCCTCCTCATTAAATGTATACCAGGAAATAGGATAATAAAACTCGATTAAACCGACTTCCCATTGACCTTTGAGGTTCATACTTCTTGCTAGTCTCATTTTGTAATTTGAGATACGATTGTCAGGGTAAACATCCATAGATGCATTACAAGGTAGCGTGATATAAAAGCCGCCCTCACTCATGGTGTAGTTTTTCACAAATGCTACTTATGACACCTCCGGTTGTTACTTTAATGGATTCTGTATGTCCACGATCTCCTTTTCTGGTAACCATGAGGAAAACTTAGTAGGCCAGCCCAGCCACTTGACAAGACAAAGCACTTGGCGGCCGCTCTTTTTTCGATCTAATATCTTTTCTATTTTAAACGATTTGTCTTGGTTCACAATGGTTTTTTGTAATTCTTTTTCATAAAAACAACCGTCGATAACATCACCGTCATAATCTTGTAGTCTGTACACTGGAGGGTTTCGTGGTATACGAGCGGCTATAGTGAAATATTCCTCGGTGTAATTCTGTTCATAACCCTTCGAAAATACACCTCTAACTTTTGAAACTCTAACTTCATCCCCTATTTTATACTTGAAGACAGGTGTTCCTTTACGTAACTTTCCATACAGATTATTGAACACATCTGTCTCATTTTCTTTATTAACGTCCAACGGTCGCATTTTAATACTTTTGTGATAACTGGCGTTATATCCTTCTATAAGATCTTGTAAGATATTGTAGTAACGCTTTGAATTGATAGCCATTAAGAACCGCCACATAAATGATTTAAAAGTGCGAATAAATCGCTCCACACAAGACGATTTTACATCACTTGCTGTAGCAAAATGATGTATGTTATACTTTTTCATCAGTTGTTGGAAATGTTTGTTGAAAAATTCTGTACCTTTATCGGTCTGTAATTTTTGAGGTATACGGTTTTCTTTGAGTATAGAGTCGAATGCTTTCGTAACCTCTACACCTGTCTTATTCTTCAGCGGACGTACCCAAGCATACTTGCTAAAAACATCTATACATGTCAGTAAAAATTTGATACCGTTGTTTTCTTTCGAAAAAGCAGACATGTCAACAAGATCTGCTTGAAACTGTACATCTTTTCCGTACACTATCACTCTATTCCGTTTGTATTTGATAGGTGCGGTCTTGTGTAATGTATAAGTGTCCTGAGATGATAGCCAATCTGATATTTCTTTATCCTTCAGACTTACCCCGTATTCCTGTAGTACACCGCGTTTTAATCGTTCTTTACCTCCCAAAGAACCAGGGTGCGCTGGGTTGTAGTACACTTTTTTTCATTAATTCAGACATCTTACCACCACTACTGTTTACACAAAACAATGACAGAGTTATTAGGGTCAAAAGCTTTTTATTTGCAATCGTTGCAGAAGACACATACGAGTTCAATTTGATCATTGGTCATACATTATCTAATTATACATCATCTAGATATTGAAGGAATTTCACACACATTAAAACATTTTTCTCTATCATATGTTCAACTAGCATGTCAATAATTTTATATACGTCTATCGGATCATTTCTTGACAACAACATTACACACACATCGGTTACATAAGTACAAAGACATAAAATGTTACCTATTTTAAGACTTTCTTCACATTCAGGCATAAGTTCAAGAATATTTTTAACAGTCATGCGTGGGTTATACGTGTTTTTGAGGCACTGAGTTGTCATAACACACCACTCCTCCGACATTCCCCTCACAACTAACATTTGTTTTTTTAATTTCATTAAACGTTTATTGTCCACATAACATTCACTCTCATCATCTATAATCTTATACAATAAAAAAGTTATTTCACTCTTAATTCTTTGTTTAAATATGAGTTTTCCCAGACAGTTTGTGCTGCAGAGGTTACCCATGTCCCCATGGTTAATCAGAATCAGCAGGTGTACTCTTCTTCCAGCTGTCAACAGCGTCGTAAATGGCCTGCTCGCAAGTTTCATCCACAAGTTTCGACCGGAGTTCTGCCAGACCTTCCACTATGTACATCTCATCTCTGAGCTCACACAGAACACCATCGACAACCTGAATTCTTTGCTGATGCGGTGTTAAACCAAACAGTTTCAAGGTTTGTGCCAGAATGAGTTTCAGATCAGGTTTACACAATTTATGCGAGAGTTGTTCAAAACATCCCAGAAAATAGTATGCAGGTGCCTCATAGAGACATGAATGTTGTGTTTGCGAAGGATGATCGACCTGACATCCGTAACAATCTTTCTTCAGCTGCTTGTCAACCAGATGTTCCAGAATTATGGCAACAACAGCTTTAATGATCTTATGTCCGATCACCCCGATGCAACCGTCGACGGTGTCCGAGGCGTTTTCAGAATTTGCTGTGCCAGATGCACCAACGTGGGGAGGTGGTGGCGGATTGTACTTTGCAAGGAAGGCGAGGTTATGGTATCCGAGCTCTATACACAATTTGTTCAGCCAGGCGTCATTGTCCGTCACTGACCACGGTGCGGATGCACCATCGCATACAAACTGTGGAGCTGGCGAGTCATGTTGGTGGTGGTGATGTGGCTCGAAGTCTATTTCCACAGAGAACCATGACGTGCGTATTTAATGATTATAGATGGTAGGCGGGGCCACATGAACCCCTCTCCGGCTGGCCACACACCATTCAGGGTGAAACAGCTTCACTTTTATGTTGTTGTATCTGTCAAACGCCTCGCACCACTTAAACATTTTGTCTATCTTTCCAAATATCACCTCTAATGCAGGTACGTCTTTCCACTGAAACAAAAATTTAATCTTATAGTATTTAAGATGGTCCTCTTCAGATATTGGCCATGCGCATTCAGGTAAATCCAGGAGACGGTCGCTGCAAAGAATATATATATAATCATCACCATACTTGTTAATGTGATCCCCGAGCACTCTGTAACGCATTCCTGGAGTGATACCGTTCCATTCGTCTATGAATAGAGGATCGTCGCCTCCATCTTTTAGATCACGGCAGACATAATTGTAAAATAAACACCAATCTTTTACTGTGAAAAACAGATCAGGATCCTCGATCGTGTCGTACGTGATCGTTTCATCACTATCCACGGTGCTCAGTCTGACCTCGCGGTTGCTCTTGTCAAAATCGTAACTGCAAATACGATTACCGGATAGATGAAACTCACGCTTAACATTGTCCAAAGGTTCGTGGAGGAAATTGGCCAGACACGGCCCATGTTTTATCTTCCTCGGGGCCAGCATTAGCTGTTCCATAGCTAACTCAACACTCTTCTCAGGAGTTTTAGGTGATGATGTCGTGGCCATTGTTACAGAATAGCTCTCCAATTTTTCCAAATCACAAAAACACCGTTCGTATTTTACAACTAGGTACGGATAAATTAGCTTCAACAAAACCCTCTTTTTATACACTTGTTACACCCAAATTGATGCTTCTATCACGCCTCCTGCCCTGCCCTCAGCGCTGGAGGCGTGGTTTATTTCCGGAGCATTCCCGAGCCTCATTTTAACTGTGTTTGCGGTGGTGGTAGGTTGTTTTACGCACGCTTCGCAACTCTTGTCAGTAAGAGGGTCTCGCTTTTTAAAATTTTAGTTAGTGGTAAAGTACTGCATAGATTTGACAAGTACCTTGTCTGGTGTATTGGCGTAATGCCTACCTCTTTTTCTTTTGTTTTAACTTTTTCTAACATCGTGACAAAACTCCTACTTTTCTGGTTTGTATCGCTGCTTTACATTCGTTTCTTTTTTTCAGTTTGAGGTAAGGTACAAATGCTAAAACTCTATTACCTAGTTTTCTTTATTTTCTAGCTGGTAACAAAACACCATTTTTAAATTGTAATGCTACAAGCTCTCACATCTTTTTCACGTATTGCTTAACGAAAACATATCTGATAGTTTTGACTCGTTTGGTTGTTTCAGATAAATAACCAGTAACCTAGTTTTATTTCATTTGTAACAACTTTAACAACGTTTTTACACTTTTCCAACTACGAAAACCATCATTACATTGTTTCCATTGCTGCTATGTGTTTATAACATTTTTCTTGAAATACACTGTGTATTTAAAACACAGTTATTTCTTTATTTGTAAGGTTAGTAAGGAGGTGGGTGCCATTTATTTTTAATTTGACCTTTTCTCCTGTTATGTTTCTTTTTTCTTTTCTTTTAGTTTAAGTAGTTTAGTTAATAAGGAGTAAGACCGATTATGTTTGTTGTTTTGGCAATACCCCCTTCTGATTTGGATACCCCTCTTTTTTCCTAATTTGTAAAACTATTTTCTTTAATGAGAGAACTATGTGGTTATCGTGAAACGACTCTGGGTCTGGAGACGGGGTGGCTTCATGCTGCTGCAAATTCATTTCACCACTATTCATTTTTGCTGTTTCATTCCTCCCCTAGACCAATCAAGAAAACGTAACAATGGGGATAATGATAAATCAGGTAAGAAATTCATGACCTGCTGCCATGTTCATAAATGAATCATCTAGTTTGTATTCTCAAACATATTTTTTCACAATACATGATGATAGCATCTGTCTTTTTGGTGTTCATATTGTCTTGTGTCCTGTATGTGATTTCTAAGGTAATGTTCCACAAGCTGAGACCGATCTCTCTGAGCCCTCATGCCCGGAGTCATCGTTTTCATCAGTAGAATCAGAAAGTTCAGAGTCCACAGTGATTCCACAATCTTCAAAGGCATGCAAAAAGCGATTCTTAGAAGAACCTTCTGACTGCAATGAGTCAAAAGATGTCAGTTATTTCCCCTTCATGCTTATACTAATGTTGGTAAGATTATTGATAAGGTATCAAAACTTATATAATTTATGGACAAAACATATCAAAGACCGGTTTATTTGCGTTCATACTTTGTTTTTTTTAATATTTATACAGCTAGTTCATGCAGCGCTGCACTCAAAACCAGGAGGCTCTGGTATATTGAAGGAGTACGAACAAACAAGGAGCCTGTCTGACAAGACACGAAAGAAGCTGGTAAACATCCTTGTGGTTGATATGGTAGAGAAGTATGGGTAAGTGACCAAAAAAGTTATCTTTACTTTATATATTGCACTGGTATTTGACCACAGTTACATTTTATATGTAATGTAAAAAAAAAAATCTCTCATGTTGTGGTGTAGGAGGATTCCACCAGTCAGTATCCATTTAAGCTATGCTCTTGGAATCATAACCTTGTTCCCCAATTTGAAGGATAAGTGCTCACCGACTGGTTATGTAAGTATACAGTACATTGAAACTGTACTCTCTTTATTTCAGCACATATCAAATGAATGAGTCAATCAAATTATTTATTATACTGAGATGATTTAACTAAGATGGAATCTGCAGACTTTTCTGGCATTGTCTTCACATTTTCTTCTAGAAAAATATGCAGAATTCTGTGGAAGTAATATCAAATTGTCAAATGTGTAATGCTTAGAATACTGTTAATTGTAGCTGTAAGTATAAATATTTTATAGTTTGGGTAGTCCATTGTGTATAGTCATGCATAGAACTTATGTAAACAATATATTCTCCAAAATTATGTGCATGCTATACTGCCTGATACTGATACATTGACTTATTGATGCTTAACATTTGTTTTACAGGAACATTACTATGATCCACACAGTGGCCAGGGTTACATTGCCTACAGACTGAAAACTGTTCAGCGCAACTCTGTAAATAACTTGAAGGGGGCATCCAAGGTGGTTTACCAAGATGGTCCAAAGACTTTGCGCAAAACATCTTCAGCAACTGAGCAGCTGTCAGGTGATGAATGCACAGAAGCTATATCCATGATGAAGCATTCAACGGACACACCAGTTATTAAGGATAAAATGAGGACAACATTCAAGTACAGGCAGAATTTGATAATGATCCTGACAAATCTTCACTCATCCTTGATTACTTCCCCTGATTTTTGGATACACCAGGTTTGATAAGAAATATTAAAATGTTGATGTTAATTGTAAATGTAATTTTAATGTTCGTTTTTGAAATTATTTATTTGTGTGATAGATTGACCAAGATTTTACTATGCTTTTTGGAGATGACATCTCAAGCAAATTTATTGCAAAATGGCCAACGTTCTACAAGCAAAAAGTAATTGCTGACTGCAAAAACCTGCACCCTGGTGCACATGTGGATGACCTTCTGTCTGCTCTGGAGGAATGTGATTGTGGTAAGTGTAAAGCTATATATATATATATATATATATATAACTGGTTTAAGGTTTAACTGTATACTCTATTCTGCTGGGATGGGACAGTGATGTGGCGGCTATTCTTTTGCTCATTCATCTCTTGCCTCCAACTGTAAAAGGAAGGAAGACTGGGAAAATCAGTGCAACTGAAGCAGCTGATCATATTGTAAAGTTCATTAAGGTAGAATAAAGTTGTTGTTAGATTTACTCATTTAGTCTAGTAACTAGTTGGTGTAATCTGAAAGTGTATCTGCGTAGTCCTAATATACAGGTTAAATATAGAACCGGCAGAAACCTTCATCTCTTCACATCTCACATTAAAATCTTTTTACATCCTTTTCCTATAAATCAAGGGCAAAACAAAGCTTTCATTAACACATTACAATAAGATTTTATCTGTTACTGATGTAATGTAAATACACTGAATAATACTTGCACTGCTTTTGTTTGGTTAATGTAAAGCTCTACCTAATACATTTTACAAATGTTATTTGTTTTTCTCATACGTCACACCTCTGAGGATGAGATTTATTTGTGAATTTGAACATGAAAGATCTGTCAGGTGTAGGGATGTCAATTTTCGATCATTTCCATGATTGATCGTCGTTTAAATTATCGATCAATTAATCATTAACCTTAATGCTACAAAATGCATCTATTGCAGCAGTACGCAGTCACTGGTATGACAGGATGTGCAAATGGCACTAAAAAAAAAAATAAAACAAACTCTCACCCAAATTAAAGATGATTTTGTTTGAATAAAATGCTAGTAGCAGGTTTATAAAATGAATAGATGCGATTATGATCATTTTGATTAAATGACGAGTGTGCCATACATTTGAGATCATTTTACTGACTGCTGAATGCACCTCTTTAAATGATTTTCTGGTGCTTGTTGTTGTATTTTAAAACACAATTGCAATGTTTTCAACCTACATTAGAGCATTTAAAATAAAACGATCTAAAACGTAACTGTGGCACGTGTGAACGTAGTATACCGTCTCTCTCTGCTGTTATGCCAAGGACGTTTTTGCTCATGTGAAGAGGATGATCTTTTCCGTCTAATATTTTTAATTTTTTTTAATTGAAACTATAGTTTAACATTGATACATTGCGAATATGGAAACATTTGGATATGTGCAGAACGAGACGTGAGCAATAACCTCCAAATACATCCAAACCCGTGATCACTCGTTCTTGTATGCAAGCACTCATGCACGGTCACGATCTAATACACTGTAAATGCCGGATTTTTTAAAACAAATAGGCCTAGCGGAACGCAAAAATTCTAAATCGAACATTTTGCAGTACAGGATCAAACAAAAAAGTACTGGTCATAATACTTGCATAAAATGTTTGATGTGAAAAAAAAAACCTGTTCACTGACTGCGCAGCACAGCCACAAGCACCACAGTTACGTTTGGGATAATTTTATTTTTAATACTATAGTGTCATTTGAAAACATTGCAATTGCATTGTAAAATACAACAACGAGGACCACAAAACTATTTAAAGAGGCGCATTCAGCGGTCTCCTTGACGGGAAACAGTCAAAGTAAAATTATCTCCAACGTAAGGCGCGCTCTCTTCATTTTATCAAATGATCATAATCACATCTATTCATTTTACAGTCCTGCTACTAGCATTTTATTCAGACTAAAACCCCTTTAATTTGGGTGAGAAAGCTTTTTTTCCAAGTGGCTTTTACACATGATAATAATAATACCGCTGCAGACGCATTTTGCAGCATTAAGGTTATTAATTGATCGTTAATTTAAACGACGATCGTTCATGGAAATTATTGAATAATGACATCCCTAAATGCAAATGAGTTGGATGGAAACCTGGCTATTGTCTGCATCAAACCATGCTTCCGAACAAATGTGATCCACGGTTCTGGGCAGCTCCAGGATAGCTGTCTCTCCGAGCACGGTGCTGTGAGTGGAGCGGAGTAACGTAGCCCTCAATCATGCTCCAGTGTTTGTGAGAGCTGCCAACTTCACCTCCATTTACAGAGTGAGATTCTCTGACTAACTTTATCTCCAAAGACTGTTGTTGAATCTTCCAAAAGTTTTGGCTTGGGGTCCTTCACATGCGGCAGCAGCACTTTCCACTGCACCAATAACACGGGGCTGCCCGCCGACATGCCTGACTTTAAATCGGCGCTACTAAACACGAATATCGGCCGATGCAATATATATATATATATATATATATATATATATATATATATAAAACAAATATCGGTCGACCTCTAGTTACTTCATTTCTATTGCTTTCCATGTTGAAGAACTTTTTGTTGTTTCTATTTTAATTTACTTTTAAATCACACAAAAAGCCTAATTTGTACATTGTGAATGAATGATGATGCCTTTATATACAGTCACCGTCACTCACAGCCACTCGCACGTGTTCTGATCATGAGCTCCCCCCCCCCCCCCCCAGCGTCTTGCTCAAATTTTCTCACGCTACCTTTGCAAGGTACACCACAGAAGTTGTTCAAGTTTGTTTCAGCATCTGAAGTTTCATCATGGTTTGTACCCAGGGCGTTCATTACAGTTGAAATGTGGTGAACCTGGATGTTCATCTGCGTTTTATATGGGTTCAAGAAAAATATCGTGGGAGTCCACAGAGACTGTGTAGCCTCAGGTACTGCTGAGAATTTTGGCAGTAGTATCAATGTTCCTGTTTCTGATGCCCTAAGTGAGGATCCTCCAGTCACTTTCCAGACTCCTGTTGAAAATCGGCAAGTAACTGATGTGTAGTGCTATTGTTGCTCAAGTACAAGCAGCTGGAGTCTGTGAAAGCACTGTTCAATGTTTAGTTGTTAGTGATGTTCATGCTCAAGCAAGAGACACTGTTCTAAAATGTCTTTCATCAGAGGTACCTGGGCAAACTCTAGACAAAGTTAAAGACTGTTTTAACCAGCTAGAAAATCCTTTCTCTTGCCTTAATACTGAAACAAAGACTTTAATGAAGTCTCTACTTGCACTCTGGAGGGTAATGAGCTTTTAACTGAAACTTGGAATGTACCCACTCTCTCCACTACAACCTGGGTAAAAAATATGGAACTGAATACCAAGTTGGAATGTATGTTTGCTCTACTGTTGAAAATGAAATGCCTGTTTTTAATAAGATTATCAGTATTATTGTAAAAGACGGGCAAGCTTTTCTTTTGACCAGTAATGTAATTACAGTGTGTTTTGATGAGCAGGTGCATGCATTCTGTGTTGAGGAGGTGGGAAATATTTTCACTCTCATTTGCGTGGATGTTTTGGTATACGATAGACCTTATGACAGGCAGTTTTCATATGACAATGAGAGAACTTAACATTGTTCCATGTTGTGTTTTTGTTTCAGATTGGAATTAATTGTTAAAGTGTAACATTTACACTCTATAGTGTGGACACATATAGACCCTTTGCTGGTGTTAAATTTGACACTGTGGGTGTTCTTTTTACACCACTGATTTTGCTGTGTACAATGCTATTTTAATTTCTCCTGTTTCATTTTCGAGTTTCCTGTTTATTGCCTTATTGTGATCACTCTGGTAAGTGTAGTTCTATGTGTATCAATTCACAATATGATTTAAATGAAGTTTGTTCACAATATGCACTTTTGTACAGTGGCGGCAAGTTAGTCAGTTAAATTTTCCCGCTTGTTCTTATTGTTGACAATTTATAAGAGACATGCCACTTCCTAAATCCTCAATACAACTATATAAGGAAAACCCGTAACCCAAAGATGGCGGTTGTATGCACATGTCCAGTCCCTCCCGCTGGAAAGCCAATCATCTGCTTTTAACAGTCAAGCCGGGAAACATTTAAGCCTATCGTCTGGTTCCACTGACGTATGCGCACAGTTGAGGAACCCTTGCGCATGCGTAGTAAAAGTATAACCTGTGGGGAAAAGGCGTTTTAAACCTTATTTTGGGGCAAAGTCATCAATTTCTTTCAGCGATTTTTATCATATTTTACTGCTGTTTCTATACATGCAGTTTTTATGTCCCGGTGACCAGTGAAAGTACAGTTCTGACTCTATGCCCATTCATTTAGATAGGAGCCTGGTCTTGTTAGTCTGAAATAGCTGCCCGGAAGCGTTGCCAAGATGGCGGCTGAGTGGCACGACTTGCCTAAAAAGACTTTGACACAGATCAGACGTCGCCTATTTTTTTCTGCCTGACAGTGTAAGTTAATCTCTCCGGCAGGTGCTGTTCTATATGTTTGTTCAAAATATGTGTTTTTGTACACCGTACTTCCTTTCGTTTTAGAGTTGCCTCAAGCGGAAACTGTCCTGTCAGACCTACAGTGGTCATTCCAGCCTGTTGGGTCATGGCCTTAGAAGATTGTTCAAAGATTGTTCCTGTTTGTCTTGTCAAGCCCACGGAGGTTGTTCCTGCTAGAAGTTGCGACCACTGAGATCATACCAGACCAGCTATCTGCTGCTTCTGACGAGTCCCTTGGAGGATGCTCCTACTAGTTGTCAGCCATCTGAAGAGGCTATCCTGTTTGTTTTGTCCTGTCCTTGAAGATTGTTAATGTTTGTCATGTCAAACCCATCGAGGTAGGCCCCTTCCTGGAGCGTCGGGTGACACTCCTGATAGGGGGGGTACTGTCGGGGCTTGGGGCTAATCACCTGTCTTTTGGGGTTGTGAATGTGTTTGTGTGTTTGGATGGTTTGACAGCTCACCGCGTCTGCCTGTTTGATTTGAGTTTTTCCCTGCCCTCCTTGTTTCTACGTTGTTAACCTTAAAGGAATACTCCACCGTTTTTTGAAATAGGGCTTATTCACATTATTTCCTACATTTAGATAGGTGGGCAAATGCATTTTGGTGTCAGTGCATGCATTGTTTTAGTTTGACTGGGTCGGCGTTAGCTTAGCTTAGCACAATGAATGGAATCCTTTGTTGCCAGCTAGCATGGCCTGAGTAAAAGTGATCAAAAAAAAAAAAACCCACCTAATTACTTCTTGTGGCCTGCGTATTCACAACGAGTACAAATAGCGATCCAGATTAACACTAGGCGATTTCCTAGGCAGATATTGACTTGGGACTATATTATGGGGAAGCACAGGCAAAGCACTGCTGCTTAGGTGAAGCACTGCTACTTCGGCGCAGAGATATCACGCAACACATGAAATCCCACGACTTCCGTCAACATACCGGCGTGAATAGTAGCTGCCTGGTTATTTTCCTTACAGTACACGAATGGCGATGAACATGGCTGATTTTGAGAGAGACGAAGAGGGTGACTTCTCAGACAGTCAAGAACCAGAACCATACCTATTTGAACCAGAGTTTACAGAAGACGAGCTGCGTGCTTTGGAAATAGAACGACAGGAGGAGGTTGCGATCACTCAACAGCCTGAGGACGTGAGGATGAGAGCCAACATGAACTGGTGGTGTGAATGTGGGGGAATATGCCAATCTATGCCGACGGAAATAGAGTGTCTGTGCTGTAGAGAGTGGGACATGTTTTTGCCATTGATGACCAGGCTCAACACGTCAGATCAAGATGAGCTTGCCCGAAGTTGTGTCACATCTACAGAGGATTTCACGGCGCTGATCCATTCTGCAGTACTCGACTTTTTTTCCGGTGTGACAAAGTGAACTGGAAAAAAAGCCCCACGCCGAATGGACCAAATGGACAGCTGTCCACAGAGTAAGTGATTATTTGAATCATGACGCATGTATAGATCGACCCATATTATACCTGTATTCACATAGAGTTGATGTTTTCACAGGCAATATAGGTTATATAGGAAGAGAAATAAAAGACAACTTACATGTGCACTTTGTTCTTCCTGTGCTTTGAAAATAGATGGGACGGCCGTATCTTTCAGACTTAGTACCGTCTTTCTGGACCCATATTCCATTTTTTCAAAGTAGTCCTCTGGTGCAAAATGTTCTTCGCAAACACGATACTGCTTTATTTTGTTGAGAGGCGTTGAACTACAGATCTCCAGAGCTGCTAGACATTTATTTCTCAGTTCCACATTAGATGGAATTCTGTGAAACATTACATTTGTGTATGTCCTTTGCTTGTTCTCACAACCTTTTGCTATGCAGGTAATAACCATGTTTGCTGTAACTTCTCAAAATAAATCATCCAAAAGCGAAGACACTCGATGCAGGTCACGCCGGTATGTTCTTCTTCTTCTGTTTTTTTTTGATGCGTTGCATGCCGCTATGTTGATGGAATTCGTGGGATTTCATGTGTTGCGTGATATCTCTGCGCCGAAGTAGCAGTACTTCGCCTGTGCTTCCCCATAATATAGTCCCAAGTCAATATCTGCCTAGGAAATCGCCTAGTGTTAATCTGGATCGCTATTTGTACTCGTTGTGAATACGCAGGCCACAAGAAGTAATTAGGTGGGTTTTTTAAATTTTTTTGATCACTTTTACTCAGGCCATGCTAGCTGGCAACAAAGGATTCCATTCATTGTGCTAAGCTAAGCTAACGCCGACCCAGTCAAACTAAAACAATGCATGCACTGACACAAAAATGCATTTGCCCACCTATCTAAATGTAGGAAATAATGTGAATAAGCCCTATTTCAAAAAACGGTGGAGTGTTCCTTTAATTGTTCGCCACCTGATCTCCATGTTCTTCTAATTTCTTCCCTTTATAATTCCCTGTGTTTCTCTGTCCATTGTCAGACTGTTGTTACCCGTACCAATAGCTCCGATCTACTAGCTGGTCTGTGTACTCACCTTGTCCTCAGGCTCCAGTGTCTTTTGCTGTTTTGTTCTGCATTTTGTTCTCACGAATGCAGTACTCCTAGAAGATTCCAGCCCTCATGTCTCTGGTACTTGCCTGTCGAATGAGCTAAACTGTGGAACGGTACTCATCTGCCTTGTCTCATCTGCTTTCAATAAAGCTCAGTGTAACCCGCAACTGAATCCAGCTTGTTTCTCCTGACAAACAGTGTAGGTGGCGGCAAGTTAGTCATTTCAGTTTTCCTGCTTCGTGTTTGAGTTGCCTGAGAAGGGTCAGATGAGCGCAAGGTTGTTGTTTTTTTTCTCGACAGTGCAATCGCTCTAGCAGGTAATGTTCTATGCAGGCTATGAGAATAATTTACAATCAGAGCTGAATGGTATTTGTTCACAACATGTGCTTCAGTACAACTGCTTAGGTGGCTCCAAACTGGTCAGTTCAACTTCATCTTCGAGCTGTCTTTTCGACAGTCATTTGGAGGCAGTGTCATGACTTAGATGGGCACTGTTATATTTATATATATATATATATATATATATATATATAAGTAAAAAGGATTTAGATTATTGTTAAGGATATCGTTTTCTTTATTTGGCTATATGTTCATTTTGTACAGTTGTGTGGGTGCCTTTGAGTTTTGAATAAGGTAATTTAAGTTCTACCAGAAAGACTCGGAGAAGATATTGTAACAAATCATCCATTTATTAATGACCCAGCAAGCTATATATATATATATATATATATGGTAGTATTTGGCATAGGCCCCATCCGTAAATAGCAGTCCGAGGGTACAGATTCAGTATTTCCTGCCTGAAGATGAAGGCAGGGGTGCAGCCGACCCCCCCAAAACTAGTGGAAGAATGATTCCATTGGAATGGAGCCTACCCCCAGAAATGGAAAATGAATATACTTGCCGGCCATCTATCTTGTCGTACCTAAAATATAAAGAAGAAATAGTACAGTTAGCAAACAGCATGATAGACGTGAAAACTCTTCAATACTCGTGGGTTGACAGCTTATAGTAGGGATCCATTTATCTTGTCAAAAAAAATTTTTTTTTTATAGAACATGTGACAAGCCACGCTGAGCCGCACATGACTGGGCCACACTGAGCCACACATAGACGAGGCCGTGCTGAGCCCCACATAGATGAGACCGCTGTGAGTCCCACATAGACGAGGCCGTGCTGAGCCTCACATAGACGAGGCCGCGCTGAGCCACACATAGACGAGGTCACACTGAGCCACACATAGACGAGGCCACGCTGAGCCACTCATAGAAGAGGCCACTCTGAGCCAAACATAGACAAGGCCACTCTGAGCCACACATGACTAGGCCACACTGAGCCCCACGTAGACGAGGCCGCACTGAGCCCCACATAGACGAGGCCGCGCTGAGCCCCACAAAGACGAGGTCGCGCTGAGCCCCACATAGACGAAGCCGCGCTGAGCCACACATAGACGAGGCCGCACTGAGCCACACATAGACGAGGCCGCGCTGAGCCCCACATAGACGAGGCCACACTGAGTCCCACATAGACGAGGCCACGCTGAGCCCCACATAGACGAGGCAACGCTGAGACCACATGAACCTGGCCCAAGGGCCATGCTGCTACGTGCGAAAGCTATGCAGCGATATACGTGAGGCCGCTAAGGCCATGCGAAGATGAGGTGACGCAGAACAACGCAGCTAATTCATAGCACGAGTTATGAAAACTGAACTGAGCCCCACATCTGATGTCACACCTCACTTCCGGTTTCGGAGAGGACGTTGGCGCACGTTTGGCTGCCACTTCTCCTGCCGTATTTTTAGTTGTTTATTATTTTAATTAATTTTAAACTCTTCTGAATAATTTTAAACTCTTCTGAGTCTTAACCTGCTGCTGGATTTCCATATATTTACCTTTACTGAGCCAGCGTTTTAAAGTGTTTCCCCCTGGTCTATCTGCTGCTGCTCACATCTGGTTGCCGTGATTCACCTGCACTGTCTCTGCCTGTTGCTGCTGTCTCCGTGTGAGATCAAACGAGTCACTGGAGTTGCGTCAAGTTCTCCGTGTGCAATGGCTGTGTAACAACTCTTGGATGTTATCATGCGACTTCATATGATCACCTGGATTATTTGCGATCTGATTTTATCAGGAACCAGCGTAAAGCAGTGGACCGTACTTCTGGACTTCACCATGCTGAGGTACTCTCTCTCTGATCTTTTGTCCCTGGGACACCATTACCGTCCAGATATCAGCGTCATACAAACTTTGCGTTCCATGCAGCTCCTCCGCCGGCCTAGTTATAATCATAGAGGGTCTCGTCAGAGTCGCTCTACTGCCGGTGCTGGAGTCACTGCACTTTGGTCTAACCGCAGGCGCTCGCTGCGTCGTACTTCGGGTTCCCGTGGAATCGGCCATAGTAACCTACGCTATCCAGAGGTTCTCTCTCAAAAACCCGCGGCGAATGTGTGCTGTAGCACTATGCGACTCGCTCACTTCAACACGAGGTCAATAAACAATAAAACGGCACTTATCACTGACACTATCCTTGACAGGAAAATTGATATTCTCTGTCTCAGTGAAACTTGGCATAAAGACAATGACTATCTTAATTTGAACATGTGTGCCCCATCTGGATATAAATATATTGACGTGCCTCGAGCTTCGGGTAAGGGTGGTGGCTTGGCTGCAATATTTGTATCTAATATATCAATTGATGTTATTGATGCTCCTACTGTTTCATCATTTGAATGTCTGGTTTTTAAAGTCAATGGTGCTTCACCTATTCTTGTGCTGCTAATTTATCGTCCACCAAAACCTAATCCTTTATTTTTTTCTGAGTTTACTGAGTTGCTGACACTTCTTAGTCCACTCTGTCCGTCTATGGTCTTGACTGGCGATGTCAATTTCCATATTGATAATCCAAACTGTGTCAAAACTGCTACTTTTTTGGACATTTTGGATGGTTTTGACTTTAAACAGCATGTTACTTTTCCGACCCATAGGCTGGGCCATATATTGGATGTGGTATGTTCTGCTGGTGTTGGTATCCAATCTCTGGATAGTATCGACATGAGTATAAGTGATCATAGACTTATTACTTTTGACATAAATGTTATGTCTTCACGATCTATTTCTGAGCGCACTATCAAATTCCGTAACATCAAGCACATGGACTTCACTCTTTTTTCGACTTTTGTCTCTGGGCTTCCCACTACTAACTCCGTGGAGCACTATAATTCCATGCTTTCCTCACTTTTGGATGAGTTCGCACCTGTGCGAGAACGGCTTGTTACTTTTAGGAAACCCTGTCCATGGTTTACCCCGGATTTACGTTTAATGAAAGCTGCCGGAAGACAATTAGAACGGCAGTACAAAAAATCTGGCCTGACGGTGCACAGGCTTCTTTACACTGAACAACAGTCTGCTTACCATTCTGCTTTGAATACTGCACGTAAGAGCTACTATTCAAGCATTATTGGTAACGCTGCAACAAATACTAAATCGCTGTTTAAGACTGTTGACAATCTTCTCAAACCAACTAAGGCCGTTGTTCATTCCTCTGTTGAACAGTACAATAAGTTTCTTCATTATTTCACTGGTAAGGTTGAGGATATATATAGCACTTTAAATACCATCACTCCTCTTGAGCTAGTTAATATCCAGCCTTCAAACTTCCCAACTACTACCTTTTCAAACTTTGAAATGGTCGGAGATGATTTTATTATAAGTACAGTGAAGTCCATGAACTCTACAACCAGTATTTTAGATCCGGTTCCCTGCTCGGTCATCATGAACTGCCTTGCATCAATCTGCCCTTTTATGACTTCAATTGTGAACTTGTCATTGACCTCTGGAATTGTTCCTCCAGAACTAAAAATAGCTGCCATTACACCAGTCCCTAAGAAGAATGGTTGTGATGTATCTGATTTATCCAATTACAGGCCGATTTCTAACCTCCCATTCTTGGCTAAAGTTCTTGAGCGTGTTGTGGCTGTTCAGTTAAATAATCACCTAGCTCTTAACAGTCTCTTTGAACCTTTTCAATCTGGGTTCAGAAGAGGGCATAGTACTGAAACCGCTTTAATTAGGGTCATAAATGATCTTCTTATCACAGCGGATTCAGGTGCATACAGTATTTTGGTCTTGTTAGACCTCAGTGCTGCTTTTGACACTATATGTCACTCTCTTCTGCTTGACAGGCTGGAAAATTGGTTGGGTCTTTCTGGAGCTGTCCTCAATTGGTTTCGGTCTTATTTAACTAAACGTGCCCAGTTTGTTGGCTTGGGTAACTATAAATCAGATACCGTGCCTGTTCGACAGGGAGTTCCTCAGGGTTCAG
Organism: Carassius carassius; assembly: GCF_963082965.1. Lineage (NCBI taxonomy): Eukaryota > Metazoa > Chordata > Actinopteri > Cypriniformes > Cyprinidae > Carassius > Carassius carassius. The sequence goes on along the minus strand of NC_081767.1, from coordinate 10,651,055 downwards.
TACTGGGTCCAATATTATTTAATATTTATATGCTTCCACTTGGGCAGATCATTAGGAAACATGGTCTTGGGTATCACTGCTATGCGGATGATACGCAGATTTACATCACCACTAGTCCTGATGTCCATTGCTCATTAATAGCTTTACGTGGTTGTTTAGCAGAGATCAGTAACTGGATGCATAACAACTTCCTGAAGCTGAATGGCTCCAAAACTGAACTGATGCGGATTGGTACAGTGGCAGCCACACGTAAGGCCGAGCAGATCAGTTTGATTGTTGATTCCTGCACGGTAATCCCCACTTCACAGGTGCGAAATCTTGGTGTCATTTTTGATTCACAATTATCATTTGAAGCACACATAAAACACATCTCTAAAACTGCATTTTTCCACCTGAGAAACATAGCTCGACTTAGACCTTTTCTCTCTTTTGCAGACACAGAAAGGCTTATACATGCCTTCATAACAACTAGGTTAGATTATTGTAATGCCTTGTTCTCTGGCCTTCCAGCTAAATCGTTGAGCAAGCTTCAGTATATACAAAATTCTGCCGCTCGTGTGCTCACTTGTACTTCTCCTCGTGAACACATCACACCGGTTCTTTCACAATTACACTGGCTTCCCGTAAATGCGAGAATTGATTTTAAAATTCTTACTTTAACATACAAGGCACTTCATGGGACTGCACCTGAGTATCTTTGTGAACTCATCAGCCCTTATATTCCATCACGCTCTCTTCGCTCTACTAACTCTCTTTCACTTAACCAGCCATCATGCAAGCTAAAGACCATGGGGGAAAGAGCCTTTTCATATAAAGCCCCTAAGCTATGGAATGTACTTCCTCTGCACGTCAGAAATGCACCAACGTTGGATGATTTTAAAAAGTTGATTAAGTCACATTTATTCAAGACTGTCTTTCTATAATGAATTGTTGTATTGCTTTTGGTGTTTTGTTTTACTTTATTTATTACTTTATTACTGTAGCGCTTTGGGTCTAAGAAAAGCGCATTACAAATAAAATGTATTATTATTATTATTAACTATCGACAGATAGATAGAGCATGGCACCACCACCAGTAGTTTCATAGGAATTTACCTGAATTATTACTGCAGAGCTTGCTGAGCTTCAAGGATGGTCTTTAGGTCAGGTCTTATGTAAGACTCGAATGCGGAGGAAGACCATCTTCCCAGGATCTTGATAGCTGCTGTAGGAACGCCACGTTCGGCTGCTGTAGTAGCTGCTCCAATCCTAAATGAGTGTCCAGTATACAAGGAAGGGGATAGGCTACAGTTTTTAAGGACAGAAACTAGATGAGATCTGAACCAGGTTTTAGAAAGGGGAGCTCCGTTAGAGAGTGAGGATAGGGGTGAGTGATCTGAGGATCTGGGGTGAATTTTTAGGAATCTAATCATAGAAGAGAAGGAGCAGAAATTATTGCTAGTTTTGCATAAAATTGAATTCCAGCGAGCAATCTGCGAATTGAGGAGATTTTTAAATTGCGATTTTCGAAACTAAAAACTAGGAACGAGCAAACAGTGGTAACCAGAATAGGAAATAAAGGAATCTGAAAGGAAAAGCAAAACATTAGAAAAGAAGACCAAGCGTAAGTGTAAGCTTTGAAATTTGAAGGAGCAACTCCTTTAGACATGTAATGTCTAGCTGATCAGTTTCAACAAAACAGAAACAAAACAACAAAACAGAACAGTTTCAACAAAAATGTATAATTTTTGCATTATAATAACTGTACAGGCTTTTTTTGCAGGACTGTTGTATTGGATTACATTAATTTTAGCTTACGTTAGGTGAACCTAATAAACTAGCAACCGATAGTAGTAATGGATTTTTGCACCTAACAATAGTGGATACGGTTATTGAATTCCATTACCAGGATTTTGCCTAAATCTTACTTCTTTTTAGGTAACCAGCCAGAGCCTGTACCTCACTGACGATACCAATGTTGCAGTTTTCCCTGGAGCAGAGGGTCAATAGAATATAAATATAAATGTTCTCTTGTATGTTCAAAATTTTAAATGAACCTAAATTTAGTTGTTCTGAATTCCAGGACTGTCTGGAAGAGGTACAGAGTGGAAAGCTTGTGAACAGCAGAATGGTGGTTGTAAGATTTACTGAGCAGGAGGCCAGTGTCCCATCCATGATTGCCAAAGTAAAAGATGCCTTAGGAAGCAATGAACAACTCATCCTGACAGACCACAATGGAGTGGAAATATTGGACTCAGAAGGAACAAGAGGTGCTTCATTTGAACAATTTTATTTACCATCTCAAATTATAGTTTATATGACCCTGTCTCTTGAAAATGTACTGTGACAATAGCATGAACTTTTAAGTTGCTAATATATTGGGCTATTAATTGTCACGTCAACATTTATAAGGTCTCGCATTTTAAACTGGAGCCATAAACAATGTCAAACCTTTGCCATTTCAGATAAAAACTAAATGAATATGCATTCACATGTCCGTCTTCAAGAGTGAGCTTTTATTCATACATACTGTGTATTTTATACTCAATTAGGCACCTTTTATTGGAAGCAGATCTCATGAAAAATCATGGCTGTACCAGAGGTTGATTTCCAAGCTGTGCAACAAAAGAGGCAAAGAATCTCGTAAGTCACACCCCCTCAGTTTTTCCTCCTGACATCAGGCACTGTAAAAGGCTAAGCATGGCCTGAATTAAAGAGCAGAGCTGGTCTGATACAACATATTCAAAGAGACTACATGAAAGCACCTAAAATAATGGCACATTTCTCCGTCAGTCTGTTCAGAAACACTGCCATGTTTATTTGAGTCTTTTCTTTGATACAAGTATATATTTCCTACAATTGGACACCTTCAGTCAATGGACACTTTATGCAATATTTGATTGGCACAAAAGCAATCATTTCTGTGTCCATAATCAATCTGAATGTAATGGCATGTCACATCATTTGCATACATTAACAGTTTCTAATTTAATATATACATGAGACGTTTCTCGTTCACAGACGCAGAGATGACGAGGGTGGACTGGACAGTGTGTTCGAGAAGATCGAGGAGCTTGTCCTGGCTGCTCAGGGTTTGTCTGAGGTGACAACTGCCATTCAGGGACTCTCTGACGTGGTCCATCGAAACAGGAATACAACATTGGTACTGACTGATGAACAGTCCAGGAATGTTAGGGATACATTCACTTGTCTGGTTTGCAGGGGTAAGTCTTGTCCTTAGGAAGACAAAAAATTATGTATTAACCCTGACAAACATATTGTTGTTGTTTGGTGGAATTTATGATGTAGTTGTCACGTGTGACAAAAACGCTCAGCGAGCGGAACCCTCTTGACGAGTCACGAGTTTCTCGAGGGATCGATTTGTGTGCGACACCTCCCACTCCGGTTCCGGGTGTGGCAGAAACATTGTCCTGCCTGATTAGCGCTAATGCACTGCAGGTGCGAGAGAGAGAGAGGAGCGGCGTTCACATAGGCTTCCTGCTTTACAAGCCAAAGATAAAAGGGCTATTCAGAGAAGTTTCGGGAGTTGTTGTTTTTTCGGAGCAGAGTTGGGCACAAGCTTGCTCTGGGAAGTTATGGGGATGTGCAGGTTACCTGATGAAGTCTCCGGGGAAAAGGTTCCCTATTGAAGATGTCTGCATTAGGAGTGTACTGGGCTGTGGTGAAGCCTCGTTGGGGTGAAGGCCGCCCATTGAAGTCTGCTGGAACAGAGTTCGCCTGTGGGAATTTGCTGGACGGATTTATCGATTGGATCTGTGCTGGGAAGGGAGAGAGAAAGATAAGTGAATTGATTTCATCTTATAAACATTCAAAAAGCTTGAAGAGGATACAGTGAATATAAATCTGACTGTTGGGGAAGCTATGTGTTTCAGAGTGTGCTGAAGAGGAATTGAGGATTGAATATCCCCCACGGGAGTGTAATGAATGGATTGAGGCCTCTGATCAGCCCTATCGTGTGAGTGAATCGCAGTGCTTTTGCCTTACTGTTACACATTGATTCATTGCTGTGGATTTGTGGTGAACACGAGTGTGGTGTGCTTTTGATGAGAAGCGGTCCCAACCCTTGCCTATAAGTTTGTGAAAAGTTATGATACCTACTCCCCGTCGGAATCCCAGAATGATACAGCTGAGCTGGAAGGAACATATTGCTGTGGGGAAAATCATTGCCTTCTTACTTACCGTCTGAGTCTGGAATTATGCAGCCTTGCTTAGGAAGTAAGCTTTTAAATCACTCTTTCTCTAATGCGCCCTGACGAAAGTATTCTGTACTGCGAAGAATCCTTACCTGTCTACTCACTGTCGGAGTCCCGAAGAATGCAGCATTGCTGGTGAAGTAAGCTTTTAAACCATTGTCTCACTACTGCGTATCGACGCAAGTATCCTTGACTGAGAAGCATCCTTACCTGTATACTCACTGCCCGAGCCTGAAGTGTGCCGCCCCATTGGTGAAGTCGCCGTCAGGGCGAAACTGCCGTAGCTGAAGAAGACCTAGAGGACACTGAAGTCTATCACGCTTGTGCCCCTTGATGTATTGTGTTCAATAAAGATTGTTATTCCTTTGAAATGACCTCTTGTCTGCATTGTCAAGCTGTTGTGGACCTGTGGTGTCTGCTCCTCCCGGTGGTGTCTAAGGCAGGGGTGGCTGGTCATCCGAGTCCACCCCGGTGACATAGTGGTCATTTAAAAGCTTAAGTGTCCTGCTCCTGGTGTTCTTTGTATAGGCAATTGAGATTAAGGAAACCAGTCCATAAAAACAGAGCCATTCCTTAAAGTCCCTGTAAAGGCAATTCTAAAAAAACTAATTAAAAATGTTAGCAATGTATTGCCAAAACATATTACAAAGACTGTGAACTGTGAAGTACTGAATTGTGGAGTTAGACTGTTAAACCGTTTTTCACCATTGCTGTGTTTAGGATTTTTTTTTGGCGGGGCTAAAACGGGGAATCGATGATGCACTGGAGCCCCTGAGCTCCTGGAAACGCCCCTACTGGAGCCCCTGAGGCTACCCCCTCCTCTATCAGTTGGCTGCTCAATCGTGAGTTTCTGTCAGTATTTACTTCAGTCTAGCTATGCCTTCATCACAGAAATGCGTATTACCTGGATGCGATCACTTAAGTAGATTTAAATTCCATTAAATTTCCGAACAACGATCATATCAACAAGAGGTGGATTAGTTTTGTGAAGAGCCACCTTGATGGAGAGCTGAGGATCACCACCAACACCCGCCTCTGTAGTTATCATTTTACACGGGATAGTTTTATAAACTTTTGTCGCGACACAACTGGAAAACACTGATAATACGCTGTTACTGGTGAATGGGGCCGAGCCGACTATCCCCCGCCTCAGCCTTCATCCTCCTGTCGCGCAGACAACTGGTGCCATCAGTGCGTGCCCGCGAGTCAACTTTCCCGCGAGTGGGTGTGATTTCAGCGCAGCCAGCGGACACACCCCCAACATTTGAGAGCAGAGACCACTGCTCATATTTTAAGATTTTGATAGCTTATTTTATTTACTTGGCTCCTTTTTTTTTATTCAAATTTGGCTAGGTGGCAAATAACACTTTTCTGTGGTGTGACAAACTACAAACTTAACAACACATACTTAATTTTCACTTTACAGGGACTTTAAACATACTTCAGGAATTTACATCTGTGATGTTAAGTGGTATGATGTGTGCTTGGAGCATCTGTAGACAGAGAAAGGAATTTGTTAATCCTCACTGAACTTATGCCATACATAACCTCAGTTACATAAATGATGCTTTTTGAAATGCTGTCTGACATTCAATTGGAAAATATTTTCAATTCTTCATCTAGTATATCTTGTATTGTGTTTTCAAACCTCTAATATGTATTTCTTACACTGGCAGAATCATCCAGTATTTGCAGCATGCTGTGGAAGTTTGGTCGGATGCAGATCCTGTATTACTGTGTGTCTTCAGAATTCGTCAATGTGTTTGAAGTGTCAAGCAGATGATTTTTCCATCAACATTCACAAAGTCACTGGCCTTTCTGGTGTAGTAAATGTCATGAGAGCGCTGGCACGGGAAGAGTAAATGCTGCTTTTCTGCTTGCCACCAATCCTTATGTTATCTCATGTTATAAATTCTTTCGATATTGAGGATTGATGTTTCTTATGTTGCCTCAATGTTCTTAGCTCTGGAGTTTTAAGAGCTAGAAAATGTAACAATGTTTTATGTTACATCATTGTTCCCACCTCACAGTAGTTTCATAAGAGCTAGTAGGCCTAAATGTGGCAAGATGTTTTTATGCTACATTATTGTTCTCAGCCCACAAGTGATTTTTTTATAAGAGCTAGTAGGCCTAAACGTGGCAATATGTTGTGACAGGCTCTTCTGTGGAGAGTTGCAAAGCTGGACTTACTTTGTTTACACAATTTATTTGTCTCTGAATTTTCTTTATGTACAAAAGCAAAATTAATATTTTTTCTTTATAAAACGACCCTGTGAATAATGTCTAATATGGATACAATGACAGTAAAATGATATATTAATGGTAACAAAATAGGCAGTTGACATTTTTATGGTGACACTTATATCCACATATAAAGTAAAACTTGTATGGTAAATACTATCAGAGTATACTTACACCCTCTACTTTTGTAGTAGTAACTGCATAATGGTGTCCAGAGACACATATGTCCAGCAATCTGTAACAAGGTGCTTCACAATCCAGTGCACATGAATTTAGGAGCAAGTCTTTGTTACATCAATGAGGTAGATCAAGGCCTCTTTGAAGGGAGCATAGTTGTAATTGACAGCACTGTCCAAAATAACTGAAAGGTCGGGGTAAATAATGTGCAAAGTGCTGCTCTGCTCTCACTTTGTCTGCCTCAGACAGAAAAGGATCACTTCCGAATGAAGATACTCTGGTGAGGGAGGATCCCATGTCCCTGTCATACATGTCAGCTGCAACTGTGGCATCTGGTAGAAGATCGGTTGTGATTTTCTTGGTGTTCCAGTCCCTGCTAGGTGATTTGGCATCCCTCTTTCTTTAACAACACAAGAAATGTTTGTTGTGATGTTCAATGATAAAACACTTAAACTGAATAACTTGTAAGGGAAATGTGAAATACCTGGAATCCTGTGAGCATTCCATGATTGCACAAATCTGTTTATGTCAATTTGGCACATCTGGCAGGTCAGATTAGATGTGCAGAACCTTGTCAGACTGTCCTCCATATCTATTGCCTCCTGATCTTGTAGCTGGATGAGGGCCTCCTTTAGTGGATAATTCACTCTGTTGTTAATTTCTGGCCACATCCTTTCCACTGTGTGATTCTGTGTGTGTGTGTGTGTGTTTTTTTAAGGAGATGATAGAGGTCTGTTAACAATGTGTTTCTATTTTATTAACAGTTGAGAACTAGTGAATAGACTAAGAATAACCTTGTGTAAAATCCCCAAGACCACACAATGTTTAAAACATCATAAGAAAAAGTTCTGTACTCAAAATCCTAGAATAAGTATTATCTGAAGTACTGATTGTAACCACTCGTGACAATTGGCCCAGGTTATTGATATATTCGAAATTATTAGATTACTCATTATGTAGTGGAGTATAAAGTAGCAGGACATGAATATGCTCAAGTAAAGTACAAGTTCCTCAGACTTGTACTTAAGTTAATTACTTGGCTTAATATACTTAGTTACTTTTCACTAATGGTGTAATGTAGATGCAGATGGTTGACATTACACTTGTTGACTGTGTTTGGAGGTATTGCTGTCTTTGCTGGTTGTGTCTATATTCTGACAGCGTCTCTTGCATGTAGAGGCACAGGTAAAACTCTTTGCCATGATCCACACGAAGTTGATCCCACATTCCATAATGTGTTACTGCGATCTACATAAACACATATGAAACACTCAATTATTAATATTATTACAATTGATAAAATATGTTCGATCAAACATAACATACAACACTGACCTGTACACCGACACTGACTGCTGTCCAGAAGGCCATCATTGACACCCTCAAGCGAGAGGGTAAGACACAGAAAGAAATTTCTGAACGAATAGGTTGTTCCCAGAGTGCTGTATCAAGGCACCTCAGTGGGAAGTCTGTGGGAAGGAAAAAGTGTGGCAGAAAACGCTGCACAACGAGAAGAGGTGACCGGACCCTGAGGAAGATTGTGGAGAAGGACCGATTCCAGACCTTGGGGGACCTGCGGAAGCAGTGGACTGGGCTACAGGTGCCGCATTCCCCAGGTCAAGCCACTTTGGGCTACAGAGAAGCAGCACTGGACTGTTGCTCAGTGGTCCAAAGTACTTTTTTCGGATGAAAGCAAATTTTGCATGTCATTCGGAAATCAAGGTGCCAGAGTCTGGAGGAAGACTGGGGAGAAGGAAATGCCAAAATGCCTGAAGTCCAGTGTCAAGTACCCAAAGTCAGTGATGGTTTGGGGTGCCATGTCAGCTGCTGGTGTTGGTCCACTGTGTTTTATCAAGGGCAGGGTCAATGCAGCTAGCTATCAGGAGATTTTGGAGCACTTCATGCTTCCATCTGCTGAAAAACTTAATGGAGATGAAGATTTCGTTTTTCAGCACGACCTGGCACCTGGTCACGGTGCCAAAACCACTGGTAAATGGTTTACTGACCATGGTATTACTGTGCTCAATTGGTCTGCCAACTCTCCTGACCTGAACCCCATAGAGAATCTGTGGGATATTGTGAAGAGAAAGTTGAGAGACGCAAGACCCAACACTCTGGATGAGCTTAAGGCCGCTATCGAAGCATCCTGGGCCTCCATAACACCTCAGCAGTGCCACAGGCTGATTGCCTCCATGCCACGCCGCATTGAAGCAGTCATTTCTGCAAAAGGATTCCCAACCAAGTATTGAGTGCATAACTGAACATAATTATTTGAAGGTTGCCTTTTTTTGTATTAAAAACACTTTTCATTTATTGGTCGGATGAAATATGCTAATTTTTTGAGATAGGAATTTTGGGTTTTCATGAGCTGTATTGCCAAAATCATCAGTATTAAAACAAAAGACCTGGAATATTTCAGTTGGTGTGCAATGAATCTAAAATATATGAAAGTTTAATTTTTATCATTACATTATGGAAAATAAAGAACTTTATCACAATATGCTATTTTTTTGAGAAGGACCTGTATATGAGATTGGGTTAAAGTTACGGGAACCCTATGCAAGCAAGAAAATATATTAGTCAGCATTAGATATAGGATAGGTATTATTAGGTATACGGTCGTGGCCAAAAGTTTTGAGAATTACATAAATTACATAAATATTAGTTTGCTGCTAAACTGCTTTTAGATCTTTGTTTCAGTTGTTTCGGTGATGTACTGAAATATAATTACAAGCACTTCATATGTTTCGAAGGCTTTTATCGACAATTGCATGACATTTATGCAAAGAGTCAGTATTTGCAGTGTTGGCCCTTCTTTTTCAGGACCTCTGCAATTCGACTGGGCATGCTCTCAATCAACTTCTGGGCCAAATCCTGACTGATAGCAACCCATTCTTTCATAATCACTTCTTGGAGTTTGTCAGAATTAGTGGGTTTTTGTTTGTCCACCCGCCTCTTGAGGATTGACCACAAGTTCTCAATGGGATTAAGATCTGGGGAGTTTCCAGGCCATGGACCCAAAATTTCAACATTCTGGTCCCCGAGCCACTTAGTTATCACTTTTGCCTCATGGCACGGTACTCCATCATGCTGGAAAATGCATTGTTCTTCACCAAACTGTTGTTGGATTGTTGGAAGAAGTTGCTGTTTGGAGGGTGTTTTGGTACCATTCTTTATTCATGGCTGTGTTTTTGGGCAGAATTCCCACTCCCTTGGATGAGAAGCAACCCCACACATGAATGGTGTCAGGATGCTTTACTGTTGGCATGACACAGGACTGATGGTAGCGCTCACCTTTTCTTCTCCGGACAAGCCTTTTTCCAGATGCCCCAATCAATCGGAAAGGGGCTTCATCTGAGAATATGACTTTGCCCCAGTCCTCAGCAGTCCATTCACTATACTTTCTGCAGAAGATCAATCTGTACCTGATGTTTTTTTTGGAGAGAAGTGGCTTCTTTGCTGCCCTTCTTGACACCAGGTCATCTTCCAAAAGTCTTTGCCTCACTGTGCGTGCAGATGCGCTCACACCTGCCTGCTGCCATTCCTGAGCAAGCTCTGCACTGGTGGCACTCCGATCCCGCAGCTGAATCCTCTTTAGGAGATGATCCTGGCACTTGCTGGACTTTCTTGAAAGCCCTGAAGCCTTCTTTACAAGAATTGAAACTATTTCCTTGAAGTTCTTGATGATCCTATAAATTGTTGATTTAGGTGTAATCTTAGTAGCCACAATATCCTTGCCTTTGAAGCCATTTTTATGAAACGCAATGATGGCTGCACGCGTTTCTTTGCAGGTCACCATGGTTAACAATGGAAGAACAATGATTTCAAGCATCACCCTCCTTTTAACATGTCAAGACTGCCATTCTAACCCAATCAGCCTGACATAATGATCTCCAGCCTTGTGCTCGTCAACATTCTCACCTGAGTTAACAAGACGATTACTGAAATGATCTCAGCAGGTCCTTTAATGACAGCAATGAAATGCAGTGGAAAGGTTTTTTGGGATTAAGTTAATTTTCATGGCAAAGACGGACTATGCAATTCATCTGATCACTCTTCATAACATTCTGGAGTATATGCAAATTGCTATTATAAAAACTTAAGCAGCAACTTTTCCAATTTCCAATATTTATGGAATTCTCAAAACTTTTGGCCACGACTGTACATGCGCATGGTATTGGCTACATGGCCAGAAGGGTCTGCCAGCAGACCTCTGTGGGACTCATCCCATCTGTCAGGACGGAAATTACATCAGAATCACCCACAACTCTGTAAAATAAAGGTAACCACTGTAATACATAAACAGTTCATGTCAAATATTTAAGTTGAAACAATAATGCACAGAATTAATTGAAATATATTATCTGGATGTGCATGGTTAAAAGGCCACAAAACACAAAGACTAATTCCATAGATTTCATGACTGGTTGACTGTGATTCCGAATATGTTAATATAAGATGTGATTCAGAATATGTTAATATAAGATGTGATTTAAAATACTATGTTGTGCAAAGCATTTTAACTGCCGAACTTTAATGTTAACTTAGGCTATATGACGTTTTAATGATATGACTTTGGGTTGCCTAATGAAATGCACAGGAGGTGTATCATCCCAATCTGTTATCTTATCCCAACCTTTATAGAAAGCCATTTAAACATTTATTCCTTAAAACGTACTAGTCGCTATTTAAAAACTACTAGTACTTATTTATTAGCTACTAGTAACTATCCCTGTTTTACTAGTAACAATTGATTACATACTAGTACTTAATTTTTTGATACTAGTGACTATTCCATTAGTTACTAGTAATTATTTTAGTTACTAGTCACTAATTGCACATTTTTTCTATTCTATTCTATAACTATTTGAATAGTTACTAGTAACTAATGAAAAGGTGATCTCTACAGAGCCCCATAGATTGCAATGGCAAAAATGTTCAATAAGTTACTAGTAACTAATGGAATAGTTATCATACTAGTAACTAAAACGTGCTAGTATCTAATCAATTGTTACTAGTAAAACGGGAATACGTATTAGTAGTTAATGTAATAGTTAATAGTAACTAATAAGTAAGTACTAGTAGCATTTAAATAGCAACTAGTAAGTTTTGAAGAATAAATGGTAAAAGGGCTTGCCATAAAAACCTTGACATTTACATCCTGACAGAAAAGATGACAGCCAGATTGCCTGAGCTCCACATAGGAGGTCTGCAGTCAGACTCTATTGTGCAAAACCCTGTCTATTATAAAAATATAAAATTCAGGACTAGCCTATTTAAGACGTACTTGACGCCGTTCTTCATGGTAAGGGGTATGGGCTGCTCTCAGAACGCTCCCAACGTGGCATTCCCCTGCACATACCCCAACTGAGGACAGGTAGCCTGTCATCATTTTACGACCATATGTTGATCCAGTCTGTTAAAACACACACATACATAGGCACACAATTGTTTGTCTACCATCAAATAGCCTAGGTCTAGTACAGTGGTGTAGTCTAGTTTTTTGTAGTGAGTATACTGTGATTTTTCCCTCCCAGCCTCATACACCCCGTCCCAGAACGACGTCCCATAAGCACCACTACACTCACTACATACAGTATGCATGTACATGTAATATAGAGCATTCTGAAGGACTGCTTAGGCTGTGTGTTGTCAACACTGCATACACTTCTACTACTGTGCGCACACACACACACTCACAGGCCATGGAAGCCGAAAACGTCATTTCAGTGGTTCACAACCAAGACGGGGTGAATTTATGAATTAACGTGTTAAAATTCTGTCACAAAACCATGTGGTTACTTATCATCTCGCTATTTTAAGTGGGTAACGTTAACGTTATATGGAAATCTCTGACCGTTACTAGTGGGTATACAGCGTAACGTTATACAGGCTACCTGCGTATCACGTAGGCTACACCACTGGTCTAGTATGCTACATGTTTTACTTTTGTATATCACGTAATGTTACCTCATTTATTGCTCGAGACAGCAATGTCAAGCACTGAATCAGAAGTGTGTTATTTTCTAAGCATAATATGCTTGGCAAGTAGTCTCCGAATGCTGATCTCAGAGCTTCCACGCTGGACACCCATTTCTCGCATCTTTACTGAGATCTCATGATATGGCATTCCATTAATAAACATGTCCTCAATAAAAGACATGTATGGTTCGAGTGCCATTTGAACTGGAAAATTTGACCAACTGGGACTGGACCCTCCGCTTTTGGCGCTCAGCGACCTACTCCTTTGAAACTATCCACTGTGCATGCGCAAAGCAAGCAGGACGGCACCGTGGGAAATAGTTAGACCTACAACAAATAAAGAAAAATGGAGATAACGTAAATTTGATCCATTATTTCGTTTTGGTTTTTCTTGTTTATTATATTTCCCGTTTCAAGCTGAAAGCAATGAAACAAACGTCAGTTTTTCATATTTGGTTCATACAGAAAAACAGAAAAACAAAATATTGATTCGTTATTTCGTTTTTGGTTTGCCAGATTAAATGCAATAATTGAATGATCGGATGATACACGGACCAAACATGAATGTCATAATAATGAATCAGGAAGTCTTTATTGTAAAAACAAAAATAAAAACATCTACATTCCCAATTCAAAATTTTCCAGTGACTATGGAATAGTGGATTGCAATAAGGTTAGTAGTATACAACCCTACCCTAATAGTCAAATAATATTTTTTAATCATACCGGTCCGTGTACCTTCGTATAATTAGTTTTTTAATTTAATATTGAAATCTGAAAAATAAAAAAACTGCAAATTTTTCTTTTTTTCATTTGTCCAAACAAAACGAAAAATCAAGACTTCGGCTTCGTTTTTTCGTTTTTACGTTCAGGGACAGAAAATGAATAAACAACTTGAATATTCAATCCCTACATGTGGGCGGTAATGAAACGCCCCCCCTCCGCTGATTGGTCAACCAAACATTACAACATAGTAATAGTCCTAAAAACATAATAGGAGTCCCACGGATTCTTAACGTGTTTATTTCTACTACATTTTATCTCTTTCTCTTCATCATTTTGTTCCTTTGGCACACGGCTGTTTTATTATAGTACCCACCTATCAAAATCTGTCTGGCAAAGCTGCGCAACGCACTGCAGCGCGGGGAGAATGTAGCCTATTGTAGCGAAGCGCAGATTTATGTCAACATGTAACGTTAGTCATAACTTTTGTTTTAGACAATATGCTGCACTTTAAACCATGGGGGAACTTAAATAAAATGACAGATATGAATATAAATTAGCACATATATTATTTTTCTATTTTGAGTTTTATTCATAGAGCACTTTATGCAATTTTCGGAAATCATAGGTTGTTTTCCCACTAGCATGGGACTAATGGTTCGTCAGAGTGCTTGTTCCAGTGATTGAATTTAGTGAAATGTAAATTCGACGTCATGATTTGAATGTAAACTCATTTGAGATAAGAACATATCAAAACCCTGAAATAACACTTCGAACAATAAACCATAGATCAGTGTCAGAAATTAACTTTCCCATAAGGGGCACCTGATTTTTTTTTTTTTTTTTTTTTTTTTTACATTTTACCTTTTACCTTTTGTATGTCATATTTAATGTTAAATTTTTACATAAAAAACATTAGAATAATATGACAATAGGCTGTTACCAATTAAATCAGTATTCAGAGATGATACTTAATGTATTTATTGTATTTATTGTATGATAGATGTATTAACAGTTTAATGCTGATCAGACAGCTGTACGTGCATTTACATAGCAATTACAAATGTATAATGATTTAAGATTAAAGTTTTATACAACATTTTTAATACAGAAATATGAAAAAAAAACAATTAATGAAATGAAAATGATACTTGAATTATGAAAGTAATATCACCACTAGGTGGTGGTATTTCATTGTGTTAATAAAGAAGCCTTTTATTCAATCTATTCGTTCAAAATGCTTCATTAATTGATTCAGAAATAAAATCTGTCTCAGATAAAATCAAGTTGCTGTCTATAATAATTGGTCAGTGAATTGTTGTCTATAATAATGGATCTTTCAAAGACTGTGATTCTTTAAGGAACGATACACCATTGCTCCTACTGTGAGTCACACAGCTGTTCTGTGACGTGGGCAGCAAAAATAAAAAATTTCTATGCTATCAGTTAGATGGCCAGTACCCAATATGAATTAAATAAACTCAGCCTATTGTCTAAAACTACCTATGTTCACATAACTGAATAGTGGTCTGCGCTTGTCTAATACATTCTCCCCACGCTGCAGTGCACAAAGTATAAGTTGTGAGTGCAGGTGCGAAGTAAATTAATATTTACTTGATAAACTACATGTTTCACTGGTAGGTTGCATAATTTATGCCTACACAAATGAAAGTTCTGTAGGGTTTGCCTCGGTACGGTTTGTGTCAAGCCACTCGTTAATCTGGGCTGCGTTTCTCGATAACGATCGATTTTAGCGCTGAAGACCGTTTTCTACGAGTCATTTTACGATCGTCCGTTATTGTTTCATGTGCGTTTCCCAAAAATGCACTTAACACAGTCGCACGTAGCCGTGCTTTAAGTGCTACTTAGGAGTCTCTATCCGTTTGTCAAGTGATGAAATGTCATCTTATAGAATGGCTCGGAATTGTAGTAGGCCTACACAATCATTTATTGAAATGTTTACCTAATATCTCTGCGTTCCAGATAACTCTGATATAATAACAATTATATTATATTATATTATATTATATTATATTATTATGGTATAGTGTATAATTCTTCTTTTATAATAATAATAATATTAATAATGATAATAATAAATAGAGAGAGAGAAACGTGATTTTCAGCAGTTTTTCTTGCATGTCAGCAAGTTATTGACAGAACCCCCCCCCCCCCCCCTCCACCCCCCAAGCATATTTCTTACATTACTTATTTTATTTTTTATTTTTTCAATCATTTAATTTAATGTATTTTTATTTTTTCCTGCACTTTTTAATTATTTAATAATAATAATGAAAAAAAACATTGGAAGAAGAAAGATTTATGCGGTCACCTGCAGGGAAATCAGCAGATTAGAAATTAAACTTTATTCAAATGCAATGTGATTCTAAGGATTTGATTGTACTTTATTGTAAATTTTTTACTCGTTTTTGCGGTTGTTTTAAATGAGTTCATAAATGAAAAAATTTAAAAAGGCAGAAAAAATTAAAATACACATAATGTAGGAAATATACTTCAAAATTATACATTGATAATTTATAAATGACTTGCTGACTTGCACGAAAACCAGCAACCTATTGGACCCCAAAATAATGTCTCTCTCTCTCTCTCTCTCTCTCTCTCTCTAGGCTATATAATAATAATAATAATAATAATAATTATTATTATTATTAATATTATGTAAAGTATAATCTTATTCGTATAATGCAATATAATATAATAAAAATATTATATTGTATCCGCGTTGTCTGGAACACAGCATAAGGTAAACATTTGGGATAACAACCAATGGTTTCTGAAATTTGCATAAAGTGCTTTATGAATAAAACTCAAAATAGAAAAGTAATAAATAATAGATGTGCTAATTTTTATTCATATCTGTCATTTTATTTAAGTTCCCTCATAGTTCAAAATGCAGCATATTGTCTAAAACAAAACTTATAACTAGATGTTCGCATAAACTGAAAGCGGTCTGCACTTCGCTACAAGAGGCGCACAGCTTTGCCAGACAGATTTTGATAGACGTTGATACTATAATAAAGCAGTCGTGTGCCAAAGGACCAAAAGGCTCTGCCTCTGTATGGTTTGTGTCAAGCTATTCTTTGATATGGCTGTTTGATGAAGAGATAGAGATAAAATGTAATAGAAATAAACACCTTAAGAATCCGTAGGACTCTTATTATGTTTTTAGGACTATCATTATGTTGTAATGTTTGGTTGACCAATCAGCGGAGGGGGCGTTTCATTAACGCCCACATGTAGGGATCGGATATTCAAGTTGTTTATTCATTCCCTCTCGAGGCGGTAACTCAACATTACGTCAGCTAAGACGTATATGGGAACTCTTCCCTTCTCCACTTTCACTGAAATCTTATTGGCTAACGCCAGCTGGGGACAGCTGGCCAATTGACGCGAAGCATGCAAATACTGACAGGTCAGCGGGCAGTATAAAATGCATGGGCGCGAAAATTACGTCAGAATCTCTTTCTTCACGCTAGAAGTCTTATCTAAGTCATCGTGGAAGTTGCAATAGAGGACTACTCACCCTGTTTTTCCTCTCCGCATCCGATGGCTGCTAATGCTAGATTCGGACCTTCGCCAGTTCTGTGTGACCTGCCTGGGATTCTCACATGGACCACACGTGCGCCCACTGTGCCGAGCTGCCAGTGCGCGCCCTCAGAGCCAGAGTGGCTCGGAAAACAGCGGGAATGAGGCCCACTGCCGCCAGCGAGCCACTGGTGGGCCCTCCCCCGCCCGAAGACGAGTTTGACATCGGCGTGGTGGGCGATAGCTTCCGCCCCGCGAACTTCGTCCTCTTCGGAGCTGGCGAGAAAAACGACTCCATGTCGCTTTCGACGTCGGAAAAGGTTTGGACCTCTCAGTAAAGAGGGATCGCCCCGACCAAGAGGGCCCTGCAGACCTCCAGGAGGAGCTCGTCAGGGTCTTCGGAAAGGCCGTCACGGAGCTGGGTCTCGCTTGCAACGCACCTAACGAGCCTGTGAAAGGTAACTGGACTCGTGGCTCCTCCAGTCGAGATGCTACCAGACGGCATTGAGGCATGCAAGAGCTCGTGGTGAAGTCGTGGGCTGCACCCCAATTGACACGCACCCACTCTGCTACGCAGGCCATGTTCACGCACGTGGACGGGGCGGAAACCCTCCCCCCGTCGAGGAGACTGTCCACCTGTGCCCGTCTCCCTCTGCATTTGGTTCGGACCACAGCCTGCCTTCCAAGTCGTGCGGTTCACGGCCCTTAGACGGACAAAGCCTATACTTCTGAGGGAAGGCAGCTTCTGCTCTTCATGCCAGGGCAATACTCAAGGTGTTTCAGGCAGACGGCGGCACAGTAGTGCTGACATCATCAAGGATCTGCGCGCGGCAACTGATCTCGCGCTGATGGTTACTAAGCGCTCTGCTCAGCCGTTTCATGGGGCTCATGGTCGTCCTTACAGGCACCTATGGCTTACCCTAGCTGTCCTGGAAGACGCGGACCGTAGGACGCTCCTAAACGTTCCAGTTGCTCCCTCCGGCCTCTTTGGTGACGTCATGGAGCTTTTCTCAGAGATGCAGAAAGCGCGCCAAGGCGATGAGCCACGTGATACCCTGTCGCTCACTCCGGTCTTCATCTGCGAGGTTCCGCTCTTATGCACCTCGTCAGGCTCTAAGACCAGCTAAAATAGCCCGCCGTGACACCCCGCTCTGAACCGGACGCTCGTTTCGGCTGAAACCAGCAGTGGTAAGAACCTGGGAGGAAACGTCAGGGTCGGTTGAGGACCCCGCGCCGCGAGAGAGCCAGCGCACCATCGAGCCGTCTCCCTGACTGACCGATAAAGTGAAAGAGTGAGTGCGCGGGAGGCCCCGCCCCCAAGTGCCATGTTCAAATGCATCATGTCCCCCATTTCCTTCGGGCGACGATTGCTATGTGTGTTTAAATGCTGTTTGTGTGAGTTCCACAATAGAAGCATGTACACAATCAACAAAAGAGCTTTTTCTTTCTCTTACACTCAACACTGTGTCACTCGCCCTGTCTCATAGCAGCGCTGAGCCACAACCCATGATTATAATGGCCTCGCGAGGGAGCGAGAGTGCCAACACCACAAAAAACACGGTGTCACCCTCCAGGGCAGGTCGTTTAAACTGAGGGAATTTCAGAGGCTTCTGGGCCTGAATGGCGGCGGCTTCTTCAGTGTGCCATCTGGGTCTGCTACATTGCGGCCGCTACTGTTTTTGCTGTAACACGAGTTCCGCCGAGGGCGTGGTCTTCGGTCCACAAACACATACGGTCATTCACAGTTGCGTCAGCACTCTGAGACCATGGAACAGCCCGGATATGTTCAGCCCAGGAGCACTTTTCTCTACGAACGCGTCTACTTCAGGCTGGGGAGCAGTGCGTCTGGGCGTACCTGCCTCAGGCCTGTGGTCGGAGTCACAGAGAAGGTGGCACATACACCGTTTGGAATTGGAAGCGGTGTCCTTAGCCCTGCAATCCGTTCGGTCGAAATTGGTGCGGCAACATGTACTGATTCAAACCGACAACACGTCTGTGGTCTCGTACATAAATCGCCAGGGCGGTGTGCGCTCCAGAGCTCTATTCAAACAGGCAGCGAGTCTCCTGTTGTGGGCAGACCAACACTTAATCTCCATAAGAGCGTCGCACATCCCCGGTACTTTGAACCGTGGAGTGAGCATGCTTTCGAGGAACGGGATTCCTCAAGGAGATGGAGGCTTCACCCAGGATCAGATCTAATGATTTGGGAGGGAGGAAGTGGATTTGTTTGCCACGAGCGAGAACACACACTGTAAGACGTTTTTCTCGCTATCTCACTCCCCCCTGCCGGGAGATGCTCTGACATCGCGTTGGCTGGAAGCCAGGCCTACATGTTCCCTCCGGTGAAGATTCTGCCTGTGTTGTGCAAAATCAGGCAGGAGAGAGCGTCAGTTATACTCGTGGCCCCGAACTGGCCGAATCAGCCCTAGTTCGCGGACCTGAGAGAGTTAGTGATGGCTCCCCCATGGCGAATCCCCCTCAGGCAGGACCTGCTGTCTCAGGCGAACGGCACAATATGGCACCCCAGCCCCGAGCTGTGGAACCTTCATGTGTGGCCGCTGCTTGGACCATAATAAGCGGGACGCTCTGCACTCACGAGTGCTAAACACACTTACGGAGACGCGAGCACCATCAAACATTCGCTGCTACGCGCAGAAGTGGGGAGTTTTCACAAAATGGTGCAAGGACATTTATGTTGACTCGGGGACCTGTTCCGTGTCGGATGTTTTGCGCTTTCTACAGCACAGTATGGAGCGGGAGTTTGAAACCATCCACGCTGAAGGTGTATGTGACCGCTAGTGCCGCTTTTCGTTCCCCGGTTGACGGACAAGCGATCGGTAAGCACGCTCTGGTAATCAGTTTTCTCAGGGGAGCAAGGAGATTGTGTACTTCATGGCCGCCCTCCGTGCCGCCGTGGGATTTAGCTCTAGTTTTGAGGGCTCTATCTCTTACTACTGTTCGAGCCCTTAGCTTCATTGCAGTTAAGGAGCTTCCCTGAAGTCTGCTTTGCGTTTGGTGAACGATATTGCATCGGTTTCGGACCTGGCGACTGTAACGTCACTCTCCGGCCGAGACCGGGTTTCGTTCCGAAGTCACTCAATACACCGTTTTGTTTCCCTACCCGCCTTATCTGTTGAGCCGTCAGCCTCGCGTGACGCTGATACTCAGAGCGCCGAGACCCTGTTAGGGTTTTACGGATGTATATGAATCGCTTGGCCGCCTTTCGTCAGTCGGACCAGCTGTTCGTGTGCTTGGTGGATGTAATAAGGGACGTGCTGTTTCTAAACAGAGACTTTCTCACTGGATCGTAGATGCTATCGAATGCCAGGGGAAGGGTTATCCCTTCAACATCAGAGCTCATTCTGCGAGGACAATATAAATGCTTCCTGATGGGCCTGGTCTAGAGGTATGTCTGTCCAGTATTTATGTTTTCCTGCTGGCTGGTCTTCCCAGAACACAATTGCCAGGTTTTACAAGCTGGATGTACCCGCTGTAGTGTCACATGTACTTTCGGTGAGTTAAGTTTTATTCATTCTGTTATAACCAGCTATACAGTAGTTACCATGGCTGCTAACTCTGTGTTATGGTTTAAATGGTTTATGCAGTTGTCACCGCAAACGCCGTCGCCTCTGTCTAACTCTCATGCTTGAGTGCTTATTGAGTTGTGTCTGCCCTGGTTAGTGCAGACTTCGATTTATTGCTTGAAGTTTTGCAAATTTTGTTAGGGTCGGAGCAGATGGCTCATTGGCCTAGTTCCGCCTATCAGATGCAAGCACTCTTAGCGACACGGCCATTGGCTAGAACTGTCCTGCTTATGTGTGGGGGTGATTGACTCCGTTCAGGGCTTATCTTCACTGCTCTCACGGCGGGATTTTATTTTTAAAAAAAACCAGCACATTTAATTTTAAATACTTGGCCTTTCAGGGTGTAACAAAAAATCAGCTAGATTAAATTATCTTTAGAGTGCTAATTTTATACTTTTAAAGCATGAAGACAGAGTTCAATGTTCTCAACACACGATTCATTTTTAATAGCATTTGGATGAGGTCCCTAACTCAGGCTTTGCATATGGCCCAGTGTCATCTAAGAAATATGGGTTCATTCGGATAATTTCCTCTCCTTCTTACACTATTATGACAAATATTTTATACCTTGTGACACTCTGTGCATACTTTTCCACCAGAATGATACTTTTATCATCGGGTCACCTTTTCATTCAGCCCACCAATGTATTATGATATGAAAGTTTTGACAGATTGATGTCAGCTTTAAAAATCGTCAGACTAACATGTGCTATTAAATATTTATATTCTCTTTCTTTGTCTGAATATGGGTTCATGGACTTTACATACTCATGAAAATGAACAGTTTCTTCACTTGAGAAGGCTGTTAAGGAATAAATCATGACAATGAACAGAGGCAGGGCCCCCAGAGCCCTAAGCTAAATGGTAAAAGCACATACGTTGTAACAAATTAATGAGATCAATGGAAATAAGTCTTTTGTCAAATTTAAATTATTCTTTGACTTTGGTATAGTTTAAGTGTTATTGTTTCATGTGGAGAGTTGAGATGAATGAGAGTTGTGAGTTTGAGTTAGGGCTGTGCGATATGGGGAAAATATCTAATTGCGATTGTTTTTGACAAATATTGCGATTGAGATTTGATTTGCAATTGTAAATCTTTGTAAATCTTTGACTTTGCAAAGTCAAGCTTGAGCTCAATATTGTCAATAATGTGTAGCACAGAACGAGTGTCATTACCCTGCTGAAAAAAAGAGGGAAAAAAAATCCTTAGTGTTTCCATATATATATATATATATATATATATATATATATATATATAATTTTTTTTTTTTTCGGCAGACAAGATTATAATGGTATAACTAATTTTATAGAATTAACTTAATTTCTGAATTACTGAATTTCACTGGAAATATTATTTTTTTTATATAAATAACTGTATTTCTTTAGTCAATTATAAAAGTATTACATGTTACACTGTATTTGGGATTTAAAGAACAACTGGAAAATGTGCTGAATGTTTCATTTCATTCAAGTGAAATTAGCAAGCAGTTAGACTGAATTTACGTTAGTTTTAAATCCGGAGCCGGGCGCGAGTCAATGCAGGTTGCGCTCGTGGGGAAGAGAGGAGCGAGTATGAGAAGCATTCAGAGAAAGAGGCTCTGTGCGCTCTTCTGAATGGGGAATAGCGAACATGTGAGATTCTCTTGATATGCATTG
The DNA here is from genome assembly GCF_963082965.1 of Carassius carassius. Lineage (NCBI taxonomy): Eukaryota > Metazoa > Chordata > Actinopteri > Cypriniformes > Cyprinidae > Carassius > Carassius carassius. The sequence goes on along the minus strand of NC_081767.1, from coordinate 10,628,953 downwards.
TGACGCAGTGACGCAGCTCTTGTAAATTGTCTTTTTTGTTCGTTGTCTGTCTTTTCAAAGCTTAAGTTACATAATGTTTTTCTTTAGTTTTAATTTTGCCTAACCTGACCCTGTAGAGTAGGTTTTTGGTGATCCTGGGCCAAAGGAATGCCTTAGCATTCTTCCTGATTCCTGATAAGGCTGGGGATTTATGCATTGGGGTCACCACAGGGGTTCTTGGCCATGTGGTCTTAAGTTTGGGGAACAAATATACATCTTTTCCTGCTGTCCTGACGTCGCTGGTATGAGATTAGACAGACACGAGAAGGAAAGGGTGGGGGGGCGGTGACATCTCCTTTAGCCATCTTGGCACCATGAATGTGTTTTATGACACACTAATGGTTCGATGGGGAATCTTTCTGAACTGTGGAATGCAGTGTTGGTTTCTTTTCACTTCACTACATTTCTATAAAGTTCCTCGAAGTAGAAAGTCTTTACTATGTAGCAGCTTTTAAAGTCAGTGGGTGATTTATTTATTTTTTTCGCTTAAACGAAAATATCACCTATTAAGCTATATCACCTATATCACCAAAGAACTGTTGTGTGTCTCCTAACAAAAAATAATAGGTGTTTGACTTGAAGCAGCACTGCACAGACCATTCTGTGTATTACGTAATAGTACTACAAGAAAATTTTGGAATGTTTTGTTGCTGGGTTTTAAAGGGGTCATATGATGCAATTTCAAGTTTTCCTTTCTCTTTGAAGTGTTACAACCTGTTCATGCATAGATGAGATGACTAAATTTTCCAAAACTAAAGTTTTAAGCCCAGACGATTCAAATGCGTGTTTTGAGTAGTATAGAGTAGCACTTGATGTTGGTGCATGAATATGACTTGAGCATGGCACCGAACCCCCAACTGCTCCCCGGGCGCCACAACATACACTGCTGCCCACTGCTCCGGGTGTGTGTTCACTGTGTGTTTGTGTTCACAGCTGTTTGTGTGCACTTTGGATGGGTTAAATGCAGAGCATGAATACTGAGTATGGGTCACCATACTTGGCTGTATGTCACTTCACTTTCATAAACACTTTTAATTTCACCAAATACACAAAATAAAGTTCTTTTTAGCAATGTCATTTGACCCTATGTCATAGGACCTTATCAGTGTCCACTTGGTTTAAATGTGGATAAATGGCTTCACATAGATGTGTGTACAAACTGCCGGAGTTGTGTGAAATCACTACCATGCTGCTTTGTGGAGGTGGGTAGGGGTGTTAAATTATTATTATTATTAGTATTATTATTATTATTATATTTTTTGTCAACTCACTTGTTTCACTTCTATAGGTTTTTACATTCTAACATTCTCATTAAAAGACACTACAAGCTCGTCAGTGTATTCAGTATGTGTAATGTATTGTAACTTCAGAGGCACACGGCATTGCAAGTACTGCATACAGAAATAATAAAACAATATTGAAGCAGTCCGCTAATATTAGATTAGATGCAACTTTATTGTAATTGCACATGTAAGATACAAGGCAACAAAATATAGTTAGCATCTAAGGCCATCCTTAAAAATATTCTTGTTTGCCATCCTCTGTGCTCCTATTTTTGTGTGAGTCCAGGGTGGGTGGGAGGCAGTCCTTGAGGTTTGCTAGAACCAGTCGCTCGAAGCACCACATAATGATGGGTGTGAAACAAGGACAGGAACAGGAAATCCAAATATGATCACAAGAGAGAGGGAAACATAAGACTTAAGCTTGGGCTTAAGCTCAGGATGGACTCCCGTTTCTGATTTAACTCTGAAATAGGAGTCCTTCCTGGGATTAATTCTGGATCAGGAATCCTTCCTGGGTTGAAATGGGGATCAGGAGATGTTCCTGGGCTGATCTCAGGACCGGGTGCCCTCTGTGGGCTTAACTGGGGATCTGGAGCCCTCCGTGGGCGATGCTTTCGGGCTGGACCGACAATGGAGCGAACTCTGGGGCTTGGGCTGACACCCTTCTCCTCACCTCTAGTTTCTTCTTCTGTATCGGGGGAAAAGGCATGATCTGGGCCAACGCTGGAGTAAACTCTGGGGCCTGGGCTGACACTGGAGGGTGTTCTGGAAGGTGCTTTTGAGGAGCGGGCACTGGAGGGCACTCTGGAAGGCACTTTCAAGGACCAGGCACTGGGGCTGGAACCAACACTGGAGTGAGCTCTGGGGCTGTAGCCAAAACTGGAGTGCGCTCTGGGGCTGGGGCCAACAAAGGCATAGTTAAATTACACTTTGACTGAGTGTGAAATCATAGGAGTTGTTGTCTTCATGCCCACAGCTGACACAATCCAACAGGACTTGGGCAGAAATCATTTCCATGGATGAGCTAATGTATTAAAGATTTAGTGGAACAGTGCTGTTTTACCATACTAGATACATTTGAAAGTTCTAAGCTCTGGGGTTGAGATGATGGCAGTGAACAGTGGTTTTCTCTCCCTCCTCCCCTTGGTTACGGGTGAATTTGGGCGGTCAGCGTGCTTGTCGTTGCAGTGGCCAGTGGGCTTGAGTGAGCCACAGCTGGTGGGCTTGATATCAGCATGGCCAGCAGGCTTAAGAATGCCGCGGCCGGCGGACTTGATGGTTGGCTAATTTTGGACGCTCTCCAGACACCAGAGGATCATTTCACTCCATCTTAGTCCAGTGGTGTCTGGGAGGTCCACAGGGTGATGGTAATTACCCCCGAGCCAGAACAGCAAGTTACTTTTAATATGAAACACAATCTTAGATTTTAAATGATCTCTATTATATTGCAGTATTCAAAAAATAAATGCTGTTTTGGTGCTGTTTAATGTGGAGTGAAAGATAGCTTTAGTGCTTCAATTCATCAGATGCCACAGCACGAGTGAAGTAGAAATATTATTAAGAATTGAATCGTGAAATTTGTGTCAAAACCCAGCCCTAATAAACACAGAAATGTTTGGAGTTACATGATGGCTCATTTATTTAGTGGAATAATAAGAGTCAGACTGAACATTATGTTCTTTCCCATTTGATCTGAGCAGTGGGCAGACATTCTGTACAGGACATTTACATTGCCAATAGCTGTTCTGGTACAGAATAACCAGAATAAAACTCACAAGACTCTGTACTGAGCTTCCAAATGCTGTCAAACTAGTTTCATAAACCAGGAAATACAGAGGATGAATGCTGAACTTGTCCACTGGTCCATTTAACATTTCTGGCAGGGAGAGATGTGCAAGTAAAAAAGGTCTCGGACTCACTCATTGTTGCTCCATCTTCTTTGCTGTCCTCTCAATGTGTACAACTGCTATTTTGCTACTTCTATGACAGTTTCGGTCATTGTTTATGAAACCACCAACACAACCAATGTCCTTAGTGTACTGTATGGTTTTCATTCATGTTTTATTCCAAAATAAATTATTAGCCTAAGCCTCAGATGGACTTACATATTTCAGACAAATACATATTTCAGACAAATATAGAAAGTAACGATTTGATTCAATGAATTATGTGATATTTTGGGGCCATATTTATGAAAAATTTAAAATTTGAATTCTGTCATTATTTACTGACTCTTATGTTCCTTAAATTCCAGAACCCAAAAGAACACACACACATATATATATATATAAAACAAGCAAATAATTTTGGTTTGAAGAAAGAGAGAAAAAGAGAGCGAGAGAAAAACAAAATAAAAATACTTTAATGTTTGACAGAAGAAAGGAACTCACAGTTCCCTATCTGTCGGTCACTACGAGTTATGTCGAATGACATATGGGGTCTCACTTGGGAGGCCAATCATCTCTGAGTTTAAGAGAAAACGCCAATGAAAATTGACTAGTGGACTTTACATACCTAAGCCACTCCCCGTGCCAACGGGTATAAATAGGGCAACAGGTGCATCCACTCATTAGATTTTTGCTTCGGAGCCGAGTAGTTGATGTATCTAGTCTCTACAAAGCCTTCATCTGTGTGTTCGAGAGCTGTTCCTGGTCGGTGTGACGGCACAGTACAGTGGTGACCTTGTGATGGTGATTCCCCTGGGGCTTCGGCTGAAAGCAGTTTCTAAAAGAGCAAATCACAGACGATTTGCGTCTTTTTCAAGATGCTGTTTCATCCGTGTCCTTCTGGATGCGGTCGTTTCCTGTCTTCGGTTGATGGTCACGAGCATTGTCTGCAGTGTCTGGGCATCCAACATGCTGAGGCTGCGCTCGTGGATGATTAATGCGTCTATTGTGGGCGTAGCAACATGGCAGTGCTGCGATCGCGTCTCTCACTCCTCAAGGGGAGTGCAGCAGACCCCACTGTCGCCACCCGTCCCGATTTATCTGGCTCGAGATTTATCTGGCGCTCTGGGAGATCTGAGGGTTACAGTGAGAGCTTCTCCACCGGGCCACGCCCCACGGACCTCTCGCTCCTCCTGCAGCGTGTGTCCAGTGCGGCTGCCGATTGATTCTGCTGGGCCGCCCAAGGATCAGATGTCGATTGCTGCATTGGGGGATGGGTTATCGTCCTCTGAGGATGAGGATTCAGCGGGGCTGCCCCCCTCGGGTGTTGTCACTGCTGCCGAATCTGACTTGGAGTTGTCGGCCATGCTTGCCCGGGCAGCCATAAGTATCGGGCTGGAGGTGACTACACCACCCAGCCCCAAGCCCTCACTGCTGGACGATTGGTTTCTTGGTGCAGAGCGCGGCTCACAACCTCGATCTGCCCCAGTTCCTTTCTTCCCGGAGGTGCATGAAGAGATGACGAAGTCGTGGATGGCCCCTTTCACGGCCAGAAGCCGCTCGTCTCCTTCTTCCATCCTCACCACCCTTGATAGCGGGGCAGCCAGGGGGTATGTGGACATTCCCTGTTCCCGCAAAACGGCGCCACTTGGAGGAATCGTCCACATCTCCCGTCCAAGGCCTGTAAGCTGTCAGCCGCTCTGGCTGCCAAGGCTTACAGTGCTGCGGGCCAAGCTGCCTCTGCCCTGCATGCCATGGCTATCCTGCAGGTACATCAAGCCAAGGCGCTGAAATCAATGCACGAGGGTGGTACCGACCTGAGGTTGATGCAGGAACTGCACAAGGTGACTGACTTCGCCTTACTCCTCCTCTGGAGTCAAGTCGCTGTGCGCTATCCACATCCCGGGGGAGCTCAATCATGCAGCCGACGCACTCTCACGACAGCTCACCTTTCCGGGGGAATGGCGACTCCATCCCCAGACGGTCCAGCTGATCTGGAGTCGATTCGGGGAAGCCCAGGTAGACCTGTTCGCTTCCCACGAGTCCTCCCACTGCCAGCTGTACTATTCCCTTTCCCAGGCCCCCCTAGGCACGGATGCACTGGCAAACAGCTGGTATGCGTTTCCCCCAATGAGCCTGCTTGCACAGATGCTGTGCAAGGTCAGGGAGGACGAGGAACAGGTCCTGTTGGTTGCGCCTTACTGGCCCACCCGGACCTAGTTTTCAGAACTCATGCTCCTCGTGACAGCCCCTTCCTGGCGCATCCCCCTGAGGAGGGACCTCCTCTCTCAGGGGCTTGGCACCATTTGGCACCCGCATCCAGATCTTTGGAACCTCCACGTGTGGCTTCTGGACGGGACGCGGCAGACCTAAGTGATCTGACACTATCACTCAGGCTAGAGCCCCCTCTACGAGGCAGGCCTATGCTCTGAAGTGGTGTCTGTTCACGAATTGGTGTTCTTCTCACAGAGAAGACCCCCCGAGATGCCCGGTCAGAGTCGTGCTTTCTTTCCTGCAAGAAATGTTGGAGCGTGGGCTGTCACCCTCCACCCTGAAAGTGTATGTGGCATCATGGTGCAGTGGATGGCTGGTCCCTGGCAGGACTTCAGAGGGGTCCCTTTGAGCCGCTGGATTCAGTCGAGCTTAAGTTCCTGTCTCTCAAGACAGTGCTCCTGGTCGCACTCACTTCCATCAAAAGGGTCGGGGACCTCCAAGCATTTTCGGTAAGTGAAGAGTGCCTTGTGTTTGGGCCGGCCTACTCTCACGTTGTCCTGAGACTCCGGCTGGGATATGTGCCCAAGGTTCCCACCACTCCCTTCCGAGACCAGGTGGTGAACCTGCAAGCGCTGCCCCTGGAGGAGGCAGATCCAGCCTTGGTGTTGCTGTGTCCCGTAAGAGCGCTTTGCATATACGTGGACCGCACCCAGAGCTTCAGAAGCTCTGAGCAGCTCCTGGTCTGCTTTGGAGGTCAGCAGAAGGGGAAGGCTGTCTCCAAGCAGAGGTTGGCCACCGGATAGTGGATGCCATCGCCCGGTGTACCGTTCCCAAGGCGAGCCATGCCCCCTGGGGGTGAGGGCCCACTCCACACGGAGTGTGGCCTCCTCCTATGCGCTGGCGCACGGTGCCTTTCTGGCAGACATTTGTCGAGCTGCGGGCTGGGCGACACCTAACACCTTCGTGAGGTTCTACAACCTTCGTGTAGAGCCAGTTTCTTCCCGTGTGTTGGGTAACAGGTAATTGGCTGGAAGGGCTGTCTGGGTGTCACGCTTGCTGCACCCTTCCCCATAACACAGGGATGTGAGCGCCTTTCTTCTCCCAGTAGAGTTCCCCAGTTGGCGTACCCTGGTCGAGCATCCTCCAGCACCCTCGGCAGTCAGACTTGGCGGAGCAGTCTGTCGCCAGGCCCAGTACTGGTCAGCCCCAGGGCGACAGGTGCAATGACTAGTATTCTGCATCCCCTGTAAATCATAAGCTCCCTGATGGAGGGAACGGAGATGTTATGTCCCCATGCCACAACCTTGAACCGGTCGCTGTTGCCGGGACACATTCTCTGCTCCTCAGCGTAAAACCTAATGAGTGGATGCACCTGTTGCCCTATTTATACCCGTTGGCACGGGGAGTGGCTCAGGTATGTTAAATCCACTAGCCAATTTTCATTGCCGTTTTCTCTTAAGCTCAGAGATAATTGGCCTCCAAATTGAGACCCCATATGTCATTCGACATAACGTCTCCGTTCCATCCATCCATCCCTCCACGAGCGCAGCCTCAGCCTCAGCCTTGCTCAAGAGCACTTCAGCCATGGGTATTCAGGGTGGAAGAGAGCGCTGTTCATTAACTCCCTCCCACCTACAACTCCTGCCAGCACCGAGACTCGAACCAGCAACCTTCTGGTAACTAGTCCGGCTCTCTAACCATTAGGCCACAGCTGTCCTGTGATTATGATGGATCAATAATTAATATAACCTCATCCATATGATGTTCGTATTTTTATGATCTAAATGAGAGTGTATATTATATGTTGATGTGACACATTCGTTTTATAAGAATCTTAAAGATTCTTCTCTTGAACCCCCCAATCTAATTCCATATGCAAGACACCAGACTAGAGACAAAGAGTTGTAAAACTTCCCTCCAAAAGGTACCGTTCCTCATTGGCTCATTCAGATCCTGAGGGTGAGACATCACCCCCTTATATAGATCACTGAACATCAGATCAGGGCGGTTCTTCTCGATTCAGGAATTCCAGGAGAAGATGCTGTGCTAAGAGCCTTAAAAACCATGCTAATCTTGTGCCAGGCTTCAGCCTTGACTATTCATTCATCAAAATCCTCTGATTCAAACTGGTCTCATCAATTCACGTCAGCAGCGACCAACTGGAGCCACAAAGTGCATCAGGACTCTTTTCAAAACAGGCGAGACTTGCAAGTATCAAACTTAGTCTTATTAATTGATACATTAAGTATCATATGCACCTTTTTTCAAAGGTGTGTTAGAACTAAGAAACTGATGTTTCCTTCAGGCTGTAAATCTGCTGAAAATCTAATTGTACCATAGCTTCATGTCTTTATTTTTATTTTTATTTTTTTACTGCTTAAGCTTTAACCCTTTTCCTATGCCAACTATATCCGTGTGTGTGTGTGTATATATGTTAGACTAGTTTAAATGTTTATGTAGTTAATAAAGTCTTATTTGTATCACACCTGAGGTTGTTCGTTGTTTGCTAATCATGCAGATTTTTGCTACATGCTCTGAGTAGTATTGTACAGTAAAAAAGTTATTTCCTTAACCAGGAAATTAACGTTCTTAGAATTGACAGACAGTTGACACTGAGAGGTCAAGTAAAAACTTACAGCAGATCTAAATATGTATAATTTATCATAAGTAGTTATGATTGATTATTCATATTTCCCCCTTTGAGCTGATTCATAACATATCTCTTGCTGCTTTTTCTGAATTGGTAAAAGGGTGGTTATTGGATAATCAAATATGCCCTCATAATTTGAAGTAGTGTTTTTTTTTTCTTTTTTCGTATTCTGGTTTTTGTAATATGTTTGTTTCTGCTTTGTGTATTTGTGGATTATGGTTCTTACTAGGGCTGTGACGGTGGCTGATTTTTACCACCGCGGTAGTCATGGACCAACAACCGCCGGTGGCGCGGTGTTTGAAAAAAAAAATAAAAAAAAAAAAAAAATTATATACATATATATATATATATATATATATATATATATATATATATATATATATATATATATATATATATATATTAGTGTCAAAATTTGCTCATTAACCAAGGCGATAATTTTTTTCCAGTTTAACGTATTCTAATTATTTTACGTAGGGGCGGGGATGGCCACCCACTCACAACTGCTGCTTCTGTCACTTTTTCTCATGACAAGAAGTGAATTTATTCAGTCGCAGACTCGCAGAATGACTGAACAGGAAACGTTTCAGACACGCGCTCCACTTCACTTTATTATCAGGTGCAAGTTAAACGAGCGCGGACGGTCCTGTGCTCAAAGGTGGCGCGCGCTTCCTTTGTGCGTATCCTTTCATATCAAACTGCGAAATAAACTATATGCAAGCAGTGTCGTGGTCAGTTAATTCATGGTATTACCAAAAAAGGTGATTAAAGCTGACTTAAACTGTGCATGTAATATATTTTATATATATTATATACAGGATATATTTATATGTATGCATGTCTAGAAATCAGCCCAGCACTGTCTCACTCATCTAACACATCCTATTTAACTCGTCAGTTCGTGTTTATTTGAGCACTTCTGTCAGTGAACGCCGCCTGCAAAACACTAAAATAAATATCAAAGAAATAATGTTTATTTAGGCTACAAGAAAGTAGCCTAAATAAGAAAGTTAAATACACCCTGTCTAACAGACGCGAGCAATGCAGCGCAACAAAATACTCATTATAATCAGTGATGCTACACTGGATGTAGCACAACATGACATGATAAATCCCCGTCCGGTCTGTGATGTAGGCTACTGACACAGAGTTTAAATGTCCTGTATAGATACTAGACAGACTAAACCTGTCGCAACGCGGTTGTGTTGCGTCCGGTTAACTTTTCCGCCACCAAGCAAGCTCAGTAACTCCTCATCTGTCCGCGCTCTCTTTGAAATAGGAATCGTTGCCATATTTCTTGTTACCATCGTTTATTCATCGCTGTCTCGTTTGTATTTGGCCAGTTTGGAGAAAGCCTCACCTAACCTTACCAGCCAGCGTTTGCGATCACGAGAACTTGTGCAAACGCTGATGGGTGACATGAATGAAGATGACTCCAGATCGGCGATGTGGTATTTGCTTTCCCAACAATATCCATCGCCCAACACTAAATTAATTTGCTGAATGTATAAACTGTATTTTCCCGCGCTCAAATCTGCCAATCTAAAGGAAACGCTGTGTTTGAGGTAATTTGTTAATTACCATAGACTTAGAATTTGCAACTATTACAGTTATAACACTTATATACAAAACTTTGTATTATGTTTGTGACGTCACGTGCACTACCGCCGGTGGCAGTAGACAACCGCGGTAGCAACCGACCACCGCGGTGACGCGGTTGTCACGGCAACCGTCACAGCCCTAGTTCTTACCATCAACCTGCAAGGGACTGCAGATGAAAATTAGTCTGAATGACTAAATCTAGCACATTTACATAGTAGACTTGTTTAATCATGTTAATTAACGTATTGTAACCACCTCCACTCTATACTCTACACAGAAGAAAAGGGTTCTACCTATGGAAAGTGTCTATTAAACTCACACCAGAATCTTCAGAATGAATGAACCATCTGACTTATATATAGGGCTTGGGCGTCATTACGTCATTACTTGGCGTGGCCGCCATGTTGATGGCCTCATTTAATGCTACTCGGACTACTGCGCAGTGTTTAGACGTACTCCCTCTCAGCCATGTGTCTTAATTTGATTAATTAAAAATCTATTTCAACCATGGTAAACCATTGCTGTATTGTGGGGTGTAATAGCGCAACACATAATCACCATTGAGAAAAAATTAGAATGAATTAACTTTCCACCGCTGTCCTGCTTGGAGGCGCGACCACAGAGACCATAAAATCTGAATAATTACTTTATATAGCTTAAGTCAACATTGAACATAAGGGAAATTTCCCAGGTTACTCATCCAAAATAAGGGAAAATTTAAACATTCATTTTTCTGTTGCTATCCCTCTGCTGACATAAAAAATTTGTGTGAGATCGTGCTCTCACAACAACCACTCTATCTTAAAAACCCCAACGCCACCCTAAGGTTGCTTTCAAGTAAGCAAAACGATGCTTTGATAACATCTGTTTCGCTGGAAGGGTAAAGGGGTAGCAACAGGACAACAGTAACGTTAGAGAGACTGACAGGTCTGATGGAAGGGCTAACAAGATATTTTACAGGAAAATACTAAAATGGGAAGACAGCGGGAAAAGAGCTCAAATACGCGAGAACCCCAGAAAAAAATTGGAGGGTTGACAGCTACTAACTACACTTTTAAAACACATAGTTAAAAGTACATGTGTGAATGGTTGTTAGCACTAACAGTTACTTAACTAGCAGCTATGTGGAGTGCAGCTTACCGTTGTCCGGATTACTGTATACTATTTGTCAGCTTTATGATCTGCAGCTCCTAAACCCATCCATTTGTGAACCACACATGAGACTCCAATGACTTTTAGCTTCGGAAGTGTTCTGAAGTGTAGGCGCTCACAAAACAAACAAGGTAGCCGAAGATATCTATAATGCAAAAGTGCGGCAGCAAGTCGTCGTCGGTACTCCACACTTTGTTGGAAATATCATATAGATCCAAACCATTAATAGTGCCGATTTTGTCCACATATCGGTCCCTGGCATCCCTATTTAGCGTATCACTGTAAAACCTTTTTCGCGATTTTAACATCTTTTTCTTTCTCCCAACTCTGCTTCTTCTCGTTCGACTTATTGTATGTTTACATTCGTGAGGCCATCAACATGGCCGCCACATCCCAGAATGCAATGCGGCGCCCAAGCCCTATTGCTTAATAGCACAGTGAAAATGAAAACTCCCAAAATAGACATATGAATTAACAAAACATTGAAAACAATACCCCAAAGGAAAACAGAATACACTGTACTTTGACAATCTTAAGCCGCTTGTTTCAATCTCAGAAGGACAATAGAAGTATTTCCCATTTGTTTAAATATCACTCAGTTCCCTGGATACCATCACTTAGACAATCACATCAAAGTACAACTTATCTGATAAGAGTCCAAAAGGGCCAGACAGATGTGGGCCAAGTCTCTGAAGGAAATCGTGAGAGAAGTCTGAGTCCAAGCAACAAAAATCCAATTCGCAATGATGCCAGGAAAAAATCTCCTTTCGCCCACAGTCCTTTCAGTCATTTAAGTATCCACATTACTCATTCCTGCAGGCGTTTTCTACAGACTCCAAACAAAGAGCATATCAGTACTCATTCAACGTTTAGCAATATGTCAAAACATCAACAGTCAAGCATACAATAAATTCACTTAACTTGATAAAGGTCAGTAATGGAAGGCCCTCTCCCCTTTTCCCTGTCAACTTCCCCTTTCCCCTCTTCTTCTCTCCCTCACTTTAAAATAAAACATGTCCTAGCGACAACATTCTCTCCGGTGACCCTAGTGGCTGGGAGAAAAAAAAAAAAAAATTCCTTGACATGTCTGTGTGTGGTGGCTCTTAATGCCTTGACTCCAGCCTCAGTCCATTCCTTGTGAAGTTCACTCAAATTCTTGAATCAATTTTGCTTGACAATCCTCATAAGGCCGCGGTTGTGCATATTTTTCTTCGACACTTTTTCCTTCCACTCAAATTTCTGTTAACCCTCTGGAGTCAATTAACGTGTATACGCGTTTTGCGGCTTAATATACCATGATAACGGCCGAAAATAACTTAAATTGCACTTCCAGTTTTGATCGTACAGATAAGAGCAATACATCAATCGAATCTGTAAAGGGTTTAGTTTTTTTGTATACACTCATGATAAAAACAAAACGATATACTTTTGTAGAATAAAGAAAATAAACAGTGTGCATTATCTGCCATCTCTGTCTCTGTCACCTCTCTTCACAGACACCTAAATGCAACAACCCGAATCTCAGCGAATACTTGCCTCAAATACAAGAGAAATATATCTATAGAAAGCTTAACATGTCTACTTTTACATAAACTGATTCAAGTAAAAAACAAATAATACATTTTTATGTAATTTGTATGAAAGTAAGGACTGGTCCAGTTTCTCCTGTATCATCTCATTATAGATGTGTTCCCGCCCTACCTCTTAGCGTGCTGTTCATATGGAAATGAACTGAGGTGAGCCAGGTAATCACGTACACGCCCCCAAGCAATGACATAAAACGTAAAGGATCATCACAGAAATGTACTTTTTTTCTGCGCGTTTGGATGATGAAACGCTACACGAGTGAAGAAGCGCTTCGGATAATCCTGGACAGCTACGAAGAGGCTACTTCCTCCTCAGAGGAAAAACATGACTCAGATGACGAATGTTTGCATTTTGAAGAACGTCTGGACCCAGCTGAGGATATAATTCCTGACGAGTAAGCCTTTTATTATTACCTTCATGATTTAAAATGTTGCTCAGCTATAGCATATTTTATATCTATATTTGGACGTCTCCAAACAGGCTTGACTAAAATCAGAGCAAAGCACGTATTTAATGTATATAACATGCTTGGATACAGCACTCTGTGAACAGCCAGCTTATTTGGCAATTAATGTTTGTGGATAACCCTCCTTGTGAAGGGTGTCAATGATTGTTTTCTGGACAACTGTCAGATCATCAGTCTTCCCCATGATTGTGTAGCCTAGTGAACCAAACTGAGAGACCATTTTGAAGTCTCATGAAACCTTTGCAGTTGTTTTTAGATGATTAGCTGATTGGTGTGACAACATATTCTAATTTGCTGAGGTAGTTTTTGTTAAATGTGTTTCAAAATCATCACAATTAAAAGAACCAAAGACTTAAACTACTTCAGTCTGTGTGCATTGAATTTATTTAATACACAAGTTTCTCAATTTGAGTTGAATTACTGAAATAAATGAACTTTTACATGACATTCTAATTTATTGAGATGCACCTGTACCAGTGATGTACGGGTCAATGTATAAACAACCCGCACCTGACCGACGTTTTCAACTAACCCGCCCGCAACTCTGACCGCAAAAAAGAAAAAGAATATATTGTACCCAACCCGCTTCCTGACCCGCATTTTTTTAAAAGTAGTAAATGCGTCGCCCCTTTATATTAATTTAATTACTTAAATAGGCTATAGCCTACATGATAATAATCGTTATGATTGCACACATAAGGCTTGCCACAAAGAACCGGTTAAAGTAATGATTATAAATGTGTCTGAATAAGCAAGGAGACATTTAATTGTTTAGTAATAAACTGGTGTTTTCTGTGTCGCTGCTAAGATGAAGTTGTCGAAGCGGACTCGCCATGAACGCCAGAGAGAAATGCACATTTCATATGGATTACGTAATCACTGATTTGCATGTTTCTTGATGATGTGCATTTTTCTGTGGTACTCACGTGCACCATGTCGCTTCACGTCGTATTCTCCACCATGTCCCACAGAAAAACTGCTTTTGCATAAAATGCAAAAAGCTCTCTCTGCTTCGCCATCTACAGGTCTTAACCAAGAGTATGCTATTTTTTGCTATTTCTTCAACAAAAATGGTTTTAAACAAACCGCAGCAGAACTGTTGTTCCTTTCCGAATAGCACACAACAACAGTGTTTTGTGACTGAATGATTTGCAATGAATCAAGTAAGCCAGTGATTCTATGATTAATCCAGAATGGTCAAAATAAATAAATAAATAAAGATACATGCTTAAATCTTTTGATGTCATTGACATACTCTAGAATTACATTCCTTGGAACATGCAGATTAGAATGATACCAAACATGCTTTGCTTCACCCTACAACCAGTCTGGCATTTTGATTTATTCAATTCAATTCAAGTTTTTTATAGCGCTTTTTCACATAAACTCTTTTTCACATATTATCACTTTTTCACATAAGCTCTTTTGCTTATAGGCCATTCACCAGATTGGAATAAAACCACTTGAACCAGTTTGGACAGCTTCTCATGTATGATACATAAAATGTCACAACTGTAATGTTATGTGCCACCATCGTATAGTGTAATATAAGTTTCTATTAAAAAATAAAATAAATTTTTTAAAAAATCATCAAATTTGACAGTTATGTAGAGGCTCAATCTGATGTAGAGGCTCAATCAAATGGCTCAACTTTGTGGGTGAAGTCTGTGTGTTACGCGTCAGCACTGATTAGTTTGTGGGCGTCTCCGTTAATTGTCATCAGCAACAGCTGTCACTCATTACTCATCCCTATATATTGGCTTGTCTAGCGTCTTGTGTTCGTGAGAGCGTTGTTTCATTTTTGTAACCTATGCCTTGCTTTCTTGTGTGTTTCTGTGTTGGATGTCCGTGTCTCCCCGGAACCCCGTCCACTCTACGCAACCCACCACCAAGCAACACCACTTACCTTCGGCTTGCTTCCCCCCAGTTCCTGTGTCACCCTCTCCTGCTACCAACTCACCTCCGCCCTTCCGGATTCATCATTCCTCACCACCATCTTGGACTGTGCATTTCTCCCAGCATTATTTGTTTCTCAGTTTTGTATTGTCTCATTGTTTTCATTAATTCTCATTAATCTCGCACTTGCTTCCTGCCACTCCTTCACCCAGTCATTACAGAACGCTCTCACCAACCATGGAAACAGCGAGCACCACTTCACTGTCTGAATTCATTCACCACAGCGTCAATCGCATGGATCAGCAGCAGGAGAGCATCGTGAACACCGGACGCGCAATCCAAGCGCTGGTGACACAGGTGTCCGAGCTCACCCGGTAGATTCATCAACTCTCCTCTCGCCACTGCGCCCACCGCACCGCCTGCGCCGCCCGTCCCCCGGGAGACCTCCCAGGACCACTTCCGGCCAGAGCTGCGACTTCCGGCGCCAGAGAGTTACTCCGGTGAGCCAAACTTTTGCAAGACTTTCCTTAACAAATGTTCCATGCATTTTGCATTGCAGCCCCGCACCTTCGTGACAGAGGAGTCCAAGTTTGCGTTTGCTCTTACCCTACTCTCTGGCAGGGCCGCCTTATGGGGGATGGCGTTGTGGGAGAATCAACATCCGTGTTGCGCCTCGTTCCACTCCCTCTCCGAAGAGATCAAACGGGTCTTCGATCGAGCCACGGCCGGCAGGGAGGCCGCTCACCAGCTCTCGGACCTGAAACAAGGAAAATCATCAGTGGCGGACTATTCCATTCAGTTCCGCACCCTGGCTTTCCCGGAGGGAGAGAGAGCGGCGGAGGTCCCAAGGACTGTGTTTATATTTCTGTTGCTCGGAGCATACAATCCATTCATGCCCGGTCAAAGAGCCAGCCCGGTTGTAAGTTTGAGGCTACTATCGGGTGGGATCTCCGCCGGGAAGTCCTCAACCACATCATCAACTCTCCTTCCAGTGAAACTGCGGTGGGAGAACATCACTCACGACTGTCACACCCTTCTGGACTCTGGGGCCGAAGGTAATTTCATTGACTCTCTCATTGCACGTGACTTGAACCTTCCTGTGTCTCATCCTATCCATGACACCACACTCAATGGCCAGGAACTGCCACACGTCACCCACTACACTGAACCCACCTCAGGCAACCACAGTGAAACCATATCCTTTTACCTCATGGACTCCCCTGTAGCTCCCATTGTTTTAGGTCACCCCTGGTTAATCAAACATAATCCACGAGTGGATTGGGGTTCCAACACTGTCACCTTGTGGAGTGAAAGTTGTCATGAGTCTTGTCTGGTTTCTGCTTGTCCTGTTGTGCCTGTTTCTGTCTTTCAGAAAGAGACCATGGTGTTATTAAACGTGCCCGCAGAGTACTTGGACCTGAAGGAGGTGTTCAGTAAGTCCCGTGCTGCTTCTCTTCCTCCGCATCGTCCCTACGACTGTGCTATAGATTTAGTGCCAGGTAAGTCTCCGCCTAAGGGCAAACTTTACTCTCTTTCTATTCCGGAGAGGGAGGCCATGGAGAAATACATTTCTGATTCCTTGGCATCGAGGTTCATCCGCCCTTCCTCTTCTTTGACTACCTTGTATTGACTACCGAGAGCTGAACAACATCACAATAAAGAACACCTATCCGTTACCGTTGATGTCTTCAGCTTTCGAGAGGTTACAGGGAGCATCCGTATTCACAAAATTGGATTTATGTAACACTTATCATTTGGTCCGCATCAGGAAGGGGGATGAATGGAAAACCGCCTTTAACACCCCTAGAGGGCACTTTGAATATTTGGTGATGCCGTTCGGGCTCTCAAACTCGCCAGGGGTTTTCCAAGCACTCGTTAATGACGTGTTGAGAGACATGGTAGACCAGTTTATATATGTTTACCTGGATGACATACTGATTTTTTATTCATCTCTCCAGGAACATGTTCAACACGTCAGACGAGTGCTCCAGAGATTACTCGAGAATGGGCTTTTTGTCAAGGCGGAGAAATGCTTATTCCATGCACAGTCTGTTCCCTTCCTAGGGTATATCGTCTCGTCCGAGGGAATACGTATGGATCCTGACAAAGTTAAGGCTGTGATAGATTGGCCATCTCCAGATTCCCGTAAGGCCCTACAGCGGTTTCTGGGATTCGCCAATTTCTATCAATGTTTCATTCGTAATTTCAGCCAACTAGTCTCACCTCTGGCGGCCTTGACCTCCCCCAGTACTCCGTTCAGGTGGTTGGATGCAGCCAAAACTGCATTTCGAGGTCGACGCATCAGAGGTGGGGGTAGGAGCAGTTCTTTCCCAACGTGCTGCCTCGGACGATAAGATGCATCCCTGCATGTTTTTCTCTCATCGGTTATCTCCTGCTGAACGCAATTATGACATTGGTAACAGAGAATTGTTGGCCGTCAAATTAGCTTTAGAGGAGTGGCATAACTGGTTGGAAGGTTCAGGGGTACCTTTCATTGTTTGGACCGATCACAAGAATTTAGAGTACATTAGAACTGCCAAAAGACTCAATTCCAGGCAGGCTCGGTGGGCACTTTTTTCCGGCCGTTTTGATTTTACTCTGTCGTACCGCCCGTGTTCCAAAAAAGTCAAACCTGATTCTTTGTGTCACGTCTTTTTGATCCCTCCGCCCGCCCAGTGACTCCCGAGGGTATTTTACCTGAGAACATAGTCGTCTCAGCACTCGTATGGGAGGTCGAATCGAAGGTCAAGACGGCCTTAAAAGGGGTAACGCCTCTGCCCGGTGGCCCACCGAATCATTTATTTGTGCCGGAAGAGTTACGGTCCGAAGTTATTCAGTGGGGTCACTGCTCTAACGTTGCTTGTCATCCAGTGATATGCCGAACCAAGGGGTTAGTTAAACAACGATTCTGGTGGCCACTTATGGCTCGTGACGTCCACGATTTTGTTTTGGCTTGCTCAGTTTGCGCCAGTGGTAAGTCATCTAACCGGCCTCCTGATGGGCTTCTTCAACCGCTGTCTGTCCCTTCGAGACCCTGGTAACATATTGTACTAGATTTTGTTACCGCCCTCCCGCCCTCTAATGGCATGACGGTCGTTTTGACCGTAGTGGACCAGTTCTCGAAGGCGGCACATTTCATTCCGTTGCCCAAATTACCGACAGCCAAGGAGACACCGGTCACTGTCCTAGATCACGTCTTTCGGTTACATGGCCTCCCGGTAGACGTGGTTTCTGACAGGGGATCCCAATTCATATCCAAATTTTGGAAAGAATTTTGTAAGTTGCTAGGAGCGACGGTTAGCCTGTCTTCGGGTTATCATCCCCAGAGTAACGGGCAGTCTGAGCGAGCCAACCAAGATTTAGGGAGAACGTTGCGATGTTTGGTCTCCAAGAATCCTTCTTCCTGGAGCCAACAACTCTCTATGGTGGAGTATGCTCACAATTCGTTACCAGTGTCAGCCACGGGCCTCTCTCCGTTTCAGTGCAGCTTAGGTTACCAGCCACCAGCTTTTCCTAGTCTGGAATCTGAAGTCGCACTCCCCTCCGCTCATGCATTTGTCCAGAGGTGCCACCACACCTGGACTAGAGCCTGTGAGACTCTGCTCCGGATGAGGGAGCGCACTAAGGCCAAGGCCGATCGCCACCGGTCAAAGCCTCCCGTTTATGTCGTGGGTCAAAAGGTGTGGCTTTCTACAACCCGAATTCCGGAAAAGTTGGGACGTTTTTTACATTTTAATAAAATGAAAACTAAAAGACTTTCAAATCACATGAGCCAATATTTTATTCACAATAGAACATAGATAACATAGCAAATGTTTAAAATGAGAAAGTTTACAATTTTATGCACAAAATGAACTCATTTCAATTTTGATTTCTGCTACAGGTCTCAAAATAGTTGGGACGGGGCATGTTTACCATGGTGTAGCATCTCCTTTTCTTTTCAAAACAGTTTGAAGACGTCTGGGCATTGAGGCTATGAGTTGCTGGAGTTTTGCTGTTGGAATTTGGTCCCATTCTTGCCTTATATAGATTTCCAGCTGCTGAAGAGTTCGTGGTCGTCTTTGACGTATTTTTCGTTTAATAATGCGCCAAATGTTATCTATAGGTGAAAGATCTGGACTGCAGGCAGGCCAGGTTAGCACCCGGACTCTTCTACGACGAAGCCATGCTGTTGTTATAGCTGCAGTATGTGGTTTTGCATTGTCCTGCTGAAATAAACAAGGCCTTCCCTGAAATAGACGTTGTTTGGAGGGAAGCATATGTTGCTCTAAAACCTTTATATACCTTTCAGCATTCACAGAGCCTTCCAAAACATGCAAGCTGCCCATACCGTATGCACTTATGCACCCCCATACCATCAGAGATGCTGGCTTTTGAACTGAACGCTGATAACATGCCTGAAGGTCTCCCTCCTCTTTAGCCCGGAGGACACGGCGTCCGTGATTTCCAACAAGAATGTCAAACTTGGACTCGTCTGACCATAAAACACTATTCCACTTTGAAATAGTCCATTTTAAATGAGCCTTGGCCCACAGGACACGACGGCGCTTCTGGACCATGTTCACATATGGCTTCCTTTTTGCATGATAGAGCTTTAGTTGGCATCTGCTGATGGCACGGCGGATTGTGTTTACCGACAGTGGTTTCTGAAAGTATTCCTGGGCCCATTTAGTAATGTCATTGACACAATCATGCCGATGAGTGATGCAGTGTCGTCTGAGAGCCCGAAGACCACGGGCATCCAATAAAGGTCTCCGGTCTTGTCCCTTACGCACAGAGATTTCTCCAGTTTCTCTGAATCTTTTGATGATGTTATGCACTTTAGATGATGAGATTTGCAAAGCCTTTGCAATTTGACGTTGAGGAACATTGTTTTTAAAGTTTTCCACAATTTTTTTACGCAGTCTTTCACAGATTGGAGAGCCTCTGCCCATCTTTACTTCTGAGAGACTCTGCTTCTCTAAGACAAAGCTTTTATAGCTAATCATGTTACAGACCTGATATCAATTAACTTAATTAATCACTAGATGTTCTCCCAGCTGAATCTTTTCAAAACTGCTTGCTTTTTTAGCCATTTGTTGCCCCCGTGCCAACTTTTTTGAGACCTGTAGCAGGCATTAAATTTTAAATGAGCTAATTAAGTGGATAAAAGTGTAAAATTTCTCAGTTTAAACATTTGCTACATTATCTATGTTCTATTGTGAATAAAATATTGGCTCATGTGATTTGAAATTCGTTTAGTTTTCATTTTATTAAAATTTAAAAAACGTCCCAACTTTTCCGGAATTCGGGTTGTACTAACAATATTCCTCTCCGTTCCATTTCTAACAAATTAGCTCCCAAATTCATTGGCCCGTTTACTATCACCAAGATCATTAGTCCGGTGACAGTCCGCCTCAAACTACCTCCAGCGTACAGGAGGATACATCCCGCCTTCCATGTGTCCGAAATTAAACCCATGTTTTATTCACGTATTAATCCGCCTACCCTGGTTCCCCTACCACCGCGTCTCATAGATGGGGAACCGACCTATTCGGTTAATTGTATTCTGGACTCGAGACGGAGGGGACGAGGATTCCAGTACTTGGTGGACTGGGAAGGTTACGGTCCGGAGGAGAGGAGTTGGGTACCTGCTAGGGACATACTGGATCACTCCCTTATTGATGATTACAATCAGCAGGTAGGCCCTTCTGGGAACTCCAGGAGGCGTTCTTAGGGGGGGGGGGGGGGGGTTGGGGGGTACTGTCACGGTTGGTAAACCGTGATCTCTGGGTTTTGCGCTTTGTGGGTGAAGTCTGTGTGTTACGCGTCAGCACTGATTAGTTTGTGGGCGTCTCCGTTAATTGTCATCAGCAACAGCTGTCACTCATTACTCATCCCTATATATTGGCTTGTCTAGCGTCTTGTGTTCGTAAGAGCGTTGTTTCATGTTTGTAACCTATGCCTTGCTTTCTTGTGTGTTTCTGCGTTGGATGTCCGTGTCTCCCCGGATCCCCGTCCACTCTACGCAACCCACCACCAAGCAACACCACTTATCTTCGGCTCGCTTCCCCGCAGTTCCTGTGTCACCCTCTCCTGCTGCCAACTCACCTCCACCTTCCGGATTCGTCATTCCTCACCACCATCTTGGACTGTGCATTCCTCCCAGCGTTATTTGTGTCTCAGTTTTGTATTGTCTCATTGTTTTCATTAAATCTCATTAATCTCGCACTTGCTTCCTGCCACTCCTTCACCCAGTCGTTAAGGGCTTGTCATCTTATGTAAAACATGAAATTAGCTCTAAACATTAAATTGTTGATCCAACTGACTTCCAAAGCGGATGCAGGATCTCAAGAAAGCATCTTGAGAAACATGGACTTTACCTTGCAATCAGATTTCAGCATTTATTAGACAAGGCTAAAGGTCCCCAAAATGCCATGAAACTAGGGCTGTGACGGTGACAGATTTTTACCACCGCGGCTACCCCCAGTGGTGCAGTATTGAGATATGTATGTATCTATATATATATATATATATATATATATATATATATATACAATTATTATTTTATTTCTTTTTTTACAGAGACTGTAAGTTTTGAATGCTTATATCTCCTAAATGTGAATTTTGTCATTGTTTTGGAACAGACCAGCTTATTCATAACCTTAAGGCTAACATATTTATACTAAAAGCTAAACATGATGGACTTAGTTGACTCTTGGCCCGAGAGGTTTAAAGTCTAATCTAATCTAAAATCTGCAATTTTAGAAAAAATCTGAAATTACAAAAATAATAATAATAAAAAAAAAATCTGATAATTGTTTAGTTATTAGTTCCCTTACTGGTACTGGGTACAGTACCGTCAGATAAGGGAGAAGTAAAAAAAATGCAGGGTGGGTGGTCCGTTGTCGCACTGCGCCACAACAGCTTCAGGCTGTCTGTCTACACTTACATGGTAAAGAGAAAATTGCAAATTCATGTATGACACTGTGCACTTTACATGCATAGTGTGCCACAACAGCTTCAGGCTGTCTACACTGACATGATAAAGAGAAAATTGCTAATAAATTCACAAATACATGTATCCACTTTACATGCACTATACATTATTAAGATCACAGATACAGAACACCAACACCCGGACACTGTTATAATCATTCTCAAGGACTATAACCCTCTGGAATTTTGAGATGTTTTGACGTGCCCTAACATTTGTGACTTTTTTTTTTTTTTAGCAAAAAACTGAGCTAAAATAATTTGTGAGCAAGTTTGATGTACATGTTTGCGATTTTTAGAAAGATAAAAAAATGCATGGTTAGTAAGTTTTGGGGAAAAAAATTTAGCTGAAATAAGGCCATAAAACTCATGATGAATAGTTCTGAATAAGACTTTTGAGCAATCAAAAAAATATATATTGATGTAGGCTAGAATATTTATGTGAAAATAATGTGGAAAATCATCTTGCTTACTCATTCACAGAAAATTATATATTGTTTTAAATTTTGTAAGATGTCTTGTGATAGACAAGCTTTATGGGAGGGAGTGACAATGGCCATGAATATTTAGTGATCTACATATATAAGCTGCTAAAATAAAGCATACAAAAAATGATCTATAGACTAAATGATTATAATCAGAGCATGTGCATGTTTGTGAGTGATTTATTTATATTAAGTTATTACAGCATTTAAAGAGCACAGACCTACGCAAAGGAGGTGTATTTGTGAAACGCCTCAAATATAAAGTTAACCATCTGTTACAAATGGTGTATGCGCACCAAAATATAAAATAATCTAAATTAATCAATTAACCAAACAAGAAATGGGACATGACCAAAATAGGGAACAGAAAGTCCATGATCGTAACACCATCAAAGAAATCAAACATTGAAGTACAGGAAATATTTGCCTATATTAATCCATATATCACAGCTTATATAACATTAGGTTAACTCAATATTTCCTATTAATTATGGTATTGTTATGGTTAAGTGAATGTTAGCAGTTATCAAATCTCAAAAAATCTCGACAAAAGGTATGATGTCCAATCCAGGAATTTTTTCATGTACAATGAAATTCCCAAGATGTACAATGAAACAAGATCGATAATCAGTGCACAATTTAGGCCTACACCAAAAACATTTTTCTCCTGCAGCACAGATCTCTGGACCAACAGAACTGTGGACACTTACATGGCAGTAACAGTTCAGTTCATTAAACATTCCTGGGAGATGCAGTCCTGGTGTTTAGGGAAATACAGTCCTGGGGCTCGTTCTTCTTACGTTGCTTATTACATCCGAGATCAAATGACACATCCAAGATGATTTCATCGTGCTAATCATAATCCGGCTAATTGAGTTCTTCGAACACACCTGTTGTTTATGATTAGTATCGCTGGATTGAGTTATCTGAGATAACTGCGCGTTCACGCGCTGGCTTAAAAGGGGATATGTATCAATAGTAGAAACATTGATCAGCAACGCTGCTATTGGCTGCTCAGCGTGGCCAAAGAGCGCGCACAGTTTTTCTCCTCAGCAGAGCAAGATAGTCGAAGTTTATTCGGAATTTTAATGTTTAATCAAAACGTCAGAGAACACCTCAAAGTCTGCAAAAGCCAGGAGAGAGGGCTGGCAAAAAGTAGCAGACAATTTAAATCCGTTAGAAGTGGCCATGTTATATGTTTTTTTATCACTTATTAGCCTATATTTTTGTATTTTAATAATTGCATAATTATTTTGTTCAATGTAATGTCAGAGTCACCACACTAGAACATGGGAACAAATAAAAGTGAAGTACAAAATATTCTACATGGTATTTTTTTGTTATATTATAGTCTCTTCTCTTCTATAAAAGGCACTGTTAAATAAATGGTTGTCTGTTTATAATAGCAACCAAGAAAAAGGCTGAAAAAATAGAAAAGATCTTAGTAGCCTACACTGTAAAATATTTTGCTGCATTAAATTAAGGCTGTATAGTCATTTCAACTGTTAAATCTTGAGTAATGATGAATTGCTTTGACTTGTGAAAGTGAAAACTGATAAACTTATGTTAATGTAAAACTATTTATTGAAGAAGAGTTCAAAAAGAGTTATTGATCACATTTTTCCCAAGTGTAGTTCATTGTAATGACATTGTGTTTTCCTCTTTTGTGCACTTTTACATAATACACCAACACTTGTTAACTTAAGTGGACATTTTCTAACTTTCCAAAGGAAAGAAAGTATAAGACTTTGTAATGTCTATTTGTTTCCATTGCACTGGACAGTGAATAAACCCTCTCAGATAACTGTCATATGGAGGAACTAGCCTACCTGCAAGTGCATAATAAATTTACTTAATTTATACTTGTATGCTTTATGGCTGCAGTATAAGTTGCAGGATTCCACGTCTACAGAAAGGCCTACAGAATAGTCTGCACAGACAGAGGAGACATAGGCCTACAGGTGGGCAGTGTATAGCCAACTTTTCCTTTTTATTTGTTGCATGAGGCATGTGTCTAATATCTCTTGTTGCAGGCACTTGACCACTGGCTTTTCTTTACAAAGAACAATTGAAATAAAACTCAAGGAACTAAGCATATTTGTCTTTTATTAAACATTTAATGAAAAGTGTTTTTTTTGGCAATGTTGTGTAATATGGCACATGCAACAATGTCACAGGCCCTGTCAGGTGTGCAACCCTCAGACTTTTCAGACACTGAAATCTTCCCTTTAGATAGGCAAAGTTAATCTCATTGTGTGCCCTTGTCCTGGAGCTGCAACTGGTTTGGGTCAGGGAATGGGGTCATAAAACACCTGTCTGCAGGCAGGAACATGTCATAATCACCTATGAAATAATGCAGTTCTGTTAGGATCAGCATAAGTGTAATATAGCTTGATATTTAATTGTGGAACTTTCCTTACCACTTTTCAAATAATGTGCATAAATGTGAATCTCTGCAAATTCTTAAGTCATGCACAGATCCTGGCCATTTTCTTTCACATTTGTGATATGGAAGATTTGTCAACTGCCTTTTTTTATTTGATATAATATTATTAATCTGGAATATTAAGAATCACAATAGTAATTGGGCTGCACATTTACATTGTGAACCCCCTTTCTGTTCACATAATCCCCTTCATTGAGGCCTTGATGGCAGTCTATGGTCTAGCATAAGCCTGAGTGACATATACTGTAATCAGCATGGCCATGATTGCATGATCTTCATTAAAAAAATATTTAAATAGTCTAATAAATAGTATAGTCGTCTAATAAATAAAAAAATAAAAAACTGCTTAAAAAACTGCTTTACAACTTTGGGTCTAAAGTGGCTTGGAAATGTCACCAAAAAAAACTAAAACTGTTTTTTAAACCTAAAAGCACCAGGCAAACTCCGAATGGCACGACAGACAGCACTTTCCATCAAGTTCTCCGCATCTCCAATAGTAGGCTATAAAGGAAAGAGCCACTCGCAAATAATCTTAGGGTGCAGTTTGTTCTGTAGTTAAAGCCCGACTTCGACAAGTCGAAAATAAATGTGCCTTTCCAACAAATGAATAATGTAAATGACAATCTCAAGAGTCACGAAAAAAAAAAAAAAAAATTATATATATATATATATATATATATATATCTCAGAATCGCGCTGGACTTCCCGTATCATCTCCGTTTATGAGCCGCAGTCTAATCCTGTTTACATGAAATAAGCCTGCTCGCGAGCAGGTTTAAGATTGCGCACCTGTTGCTATGACAGCAAGTCTAGGATGAGCTTCGAAGAACCAAAGATCCAAGATCATGCCAAATCGTCAACAATCAAATCCAGCTAACTGAGTTAGCGACGTACGAAGAACGTGCCCCTGGTGTTAAGGGTGCTCTGCATTGTATTCTGATCACACAGCAGACACACTAAAGGAAGCCCTGGAGGAAATTATCACAGATTCCTGGGGGCTAGATATGGCCAATTTGGCTGGAATTACAACAGATAATGCGTCAAACAACCGCAAGGCTTTCAGTGAATAGACATGCATACCCTGTTTTGGGCACAATCTGCATTTGGCAGTGAACAAAGCAATAGTTATTGATTATGTGGCAAGCTGTCTGTCCAGGCTCCCTAAGACTGTGTCAGGCTTCTCAAGATCAAACAAGATGTCTAGACTTCTCAAAGACAAACAAAAGTCTTTAAACCTGCCACAACATACACTAATCCCGATGAGCCCACCCGATGGGGTTCCACCTATGACATGGTGGAACGATTTTGTGAGCAGCAGTAAGCTGTCTCTACTGTTCTGGCTGAGGACCGGAAGAAGTGGCACCTGATGCCCAGGGACACAGACATGACCACTTTAGAAATAGTTTCACTGTTTTTAGTTTTTAGAAATAGTGAGGGATGTCCTGGTTCCACTCACTGACCTCACTGATTTCATGACAACATTATATGTGACTATTCATGCAGGTACAGCCATGGATATGAATAGGTAGATTCCCTTTCGTTTAGATCATGGATGTGTCTATGGGGAATCTACCTACACATCTATGGCTACAACAATGTGCATGATGTAATTGTTTCCACGGTTGTCAAGGATACGCAGAGCAAAGGTGAGCAGCTACTCCATCATTTTCTAAAGTCTTCATTTGGGTCCGTTTACACTGAAATGCAACCCCGGAGCTTTCAAACTAAAATGGGGTCTGCAGCATTTTCAAAGGTCTCAGTTTTCGAGGGTCAAAAATCCTGGAGTAGTGTAAACGATAGGCGTAACCATAGCAAAAGTTATGCGTTGTAAGTTTTAACATTGCTTTCTCTTTGTATTTTTGTATATGATTCATTATATGTAGGGATCGTTTTATATTGTCCTGAGTTTGGGGGTTGTTTATAAAGCCTGTTTGGTCATTATTTATGAGATTTGGCAGAATATTTTCCATTCTTTTAGACATTAATGAGGTGTAAATACGGTAATCTACATTGAGGACTGAAATAGGCCTATATGACCCACATTCAAGTTTATCCTTTCCTTCTTTAGGTATTAATGATATGATAGCTTCTTTCCAGCTTGGAGGATTCCGAGTTTTTTTAAGTGCCCAATTAAATGTGGTTAAAAGTAGGGGTGTGAGCTCCTGTCTAAAAGCTTTATACCACTCCGTGTTAAAGCCATCACTACCCGGTGACTTGTTGTTTTTTAGCCTCTTAATTGCATTTTGTATTTCTACTGTGGTTATTTCTGCTCCTAATTTGTTGTTTTGCTCTTCAGTCAGCACGGGAAGATTCAGTGTATCGAGGAAAGAGTCAATTTCACTCTCTTCATCCTGAGTCACTTTAGAAAACATTTTTTTGTAAAAAGATTCGAAAGTCGATTGTATTTTATCTTGTTTAATTTCTATTGTATTAGTTTGATTGTCTCGAATTTTGAAAACTGCTCTCTCCGCTTGTTGCTTCCTAAGTTTCCAGGCTAATACTTTAGTAAATTTAGAGCCACTTTCACAGTATCTTTGTTTAGTATAGAGCATTCTCTTTGTTATATCTTGTATAGTCAGGTCATTGATTTCATTTCTAATTTTTTTAATTTCTTGTAAAATTTGCACATCATTATTTCGAGCATGTCTATCCTCTAGCAATTTTAGATTGTCTTGTAACTCCTGTAATTTTTTCTGCTTTTGTCTCTTTTTTGCAGAGGCTACTGCAATTATTCTACCCCTCAGAACCGCTTTGGCTGCGTCCCAGAGGATAGGCGGAGAAGTTTCCCCATTATCATTTTCTTTGATGTATCTCAAAATATCTTCTGACATTTTCTTTTTAAATTGAGTATCATTAAGAAGGCTAGTATTGAATCTCCAGAGTGTATTTCTTGGTTTTTCACCTAGATCTATTGTCATGTATACCGGTGCATGGTCACTTAAATCTATTGTACCGATGTCGACTTCAGCAACTTTTGATCTGTCTTTATTAAAAATGAAAAAATAATCTATCCTTTTATATATCAAGTGAGGATTAGAGAAGTGGGTATACTGCCTAGCATTTGGGTACATTTCCTCCAGATATCTATTAGCCCTATATTCTTTATTAGTTTGCGGAATTTTATAGTTATTGCCTTATTATTATTACTTTTCTGGTTTGAAACATCCAAGTTAGGCTGGAGATGGAGATTGAAGTCTCCTCCACAGATGAGGGTTCCCTCAGAGTGGTTTACAATCAAGTCCACAATACTAGCATATAACAAACCATCACTTCCGGGTGGAGCATAAACATTGAGTAACGTATACACATTTCCATTGATAGTACCCTTGACCAATATAACACGCCCCTCTTTATCTTTGTGCTCATAACTCTGTTCAAAAACCAGTTTGCTTGATATTAATATGGCCACGCCTCTTTTATGTTTACCTCTGTATGAAGAAAAGTATATTCTAGTATAACCATATTTAGTCAGCTTTTGGTGTTCTAAATCGTCTAGATGTGTTTCTTGTAAGTAAATAATGTCTACTTTTTCCCTTCTCATCTTTGTTAGTATCTTTGTACGTTTAATTGGATTTAGTATTCCGTTAACATTGAAGGATGCTATTTTTAGCTTTTCAGATGCCATTTACTTGTTTTTAAAAATAATAAACACATTATTTATGCTACCGTACTCTCTGGTTAAACATAACACATTAGAACAATAATAGTATAAGGTGGAAAACTGGATAAGTTGCAACTCTTTGGGTTCCATTGCAAAGGTGTGTGAACAGTCCTTTACCTGACCAATGTTTTGGCTGAAGTTTGGAGGGAAGTCCTTTTCAGATGGTAGTAAGAAATGGGCCCTCCCCGACAGCTTAGAATAAATGTTCATTGTCCGGACCCTCCAAATAATTACTATAGATAGGGGAAACACGATAACTGAAACCCGACAACCGCGGCAACAACAACAGAAAAAAAAAAACTTTCACCGTTTTTCTTCAATGTGGAGGTTCTCTTCTAAAAAGCCTGGAGCTTGGATATGACCGTAGTTTGTCTGCCGGATGGTCCGCGGAGGTCGTTCTCTCTTCTACCCGCAACATGCCAGGGCTCTGCATCCAGCAGCTCCATCGGGTCCCGCTGGGGAGGCAACACACGCACCGCGAAGCCTCGGTCATGCATATCTTTTGTTGCTTCATGTGCCGTGTGGTAGACACGCGTCTCATCCTCGTAGAAGACACGGAGCTTGAATGGGTACGGGGTCTGAAACCGAATTTTCTTCTCCCTCAGAATCCTTTTTGCTTCGTTGTATTCCTTGCGGCGGTTGAGAATGGCAGTCGGGTAATTGTGGTCGAAGTAGATTCTTTGTGTGTTAACGTAGATTCCCTTATTTTCCCAAGCCTTTCTCAGTATTTCTTCCTTTGTTTGGTATTGCAAAAACTGTGCTACAATTGACCTGGGTTTTTCACCATCTGCGGGTTTTGGCGCTAGGGCTCGATGCGCCCTCTCTATGTTGAGTTCAAGGGAGTCGGGAAGGTTTAACTTCTCTCTGAGGAACTTTTCCAGAAAAACACTCACTGAGTTGCCTTGTTCTTCATTTTCCGGTACGTTGAATATCCTTAGATTTCTCCTCCGCGCCCTGGCTTCTTGGTCAATAAGCTTTTGGTCATTTTGGGACTAGGTTTTGAGCACTTTTCTCATGATTGGCTCCATCGTCTCTAGCTTTGCTTCCGTTGCACTAATGCGGTCTTCGGCTTCTTCAATTCTCTGATTTGCGTTGTTGATATCTTCCCTGATGACGTCCAGGTGTTGTTTGTTTTCGTGCCTGAAATCTTGTATTTCTTGCAGAATCATTTCCAAATTGACTTTAGCTTTTTCATTAGCTTTTGGTCTCCCGGCGTCATCTTTAGCATTAGCATAGCTGTCGTGGCTTTGTATGTCATCTTCGGTGTTTTTTTTTTTCTGGCGCATTTTTTCTACTTCTCTCTCGCGTTTCCATCTTGCCTGCCTTTTCAATCAGGTCTTATTGTTAGTAGTTGGTTTTAATACCCGGCAGGTAACGTTTTTAAAATCTTATAGGAGGAGCACGTTTCCTAAGCTGCCATCGAGGTCGAGACCGGAACCGGAACCTATTTTCTATTTTCTTTACTGTCTGATATGCTATCATCTCTGGTATACTTACTCAATGGAAAAAATAAAGGAGAAATAGACTGATATAGTGCTTAATTTGCCATTTATTAAAACAACTTAAATAACTGTTAAATTGGCTGTTATTACAATCTTTTAACAGTATAAAAATTGTACAGTATGTTTAACAATAAAAGCAGTGTCACAGAGAAAAAGTGCAATTAAAGGAACCACAGAGTAAAAAAAAAGAGAGAAAAAAAAAAAAACAGCCAACACGCCACAGTTTTTTTTTATTTTTTTTTTATCTGGCATGAGACTAAGTACAAGTCTAAGAGTAACACGTTAACCAAACCAAAAGCTGAAAAAAACCTTATGACGAGGCAAAAAATGTCTCACTCCAGCTTCTGATGGCTCTGGTCTGAGAGGACATCCGGGTCTGGAGAGAGAAATCATTTTGAAAATGTTAGTTACAAAATATAGCACATGGCAAAAGCTAGTGCTCATGCACTCTGGAAACACTTTTTTTACAAATTTGTTTGAAAATTAATATGCTGGTTAATTATTAACTATTTTTATCTATTAACTATTTTTATCAGTAGAGGAGGAAAAACTGAAAAAATACAATATTAACAGAACTGCAGGTCAAGACAAGATCAGACAGTTCAGCTGTGTGTAAAAGTGATTGGGTTTTCTAGTTAGCCAGAAAGGAGTGAATAATTAAGTGATTGAGCATTTGTATATTATAGGTGTGCACATGTGTATAGTGCAAGAATTTTGGGAGATGTGCATGAATAAATGTTTATGCTGAATAGGTATGTTTGAGAGCACAGTGGGACGTAAAGCCAAGCAAACCCTTTGAAATTGGTTGATTTTCTGCATTGATTGGTCATAAAATGTCATCTGATCTTCATAACAGACACAGGTACAGACAAAACACAATGTTCACCTAAAGAAATTTCAGAATTTACTCACTCTTATGCCAATTGAAATGTATGACTTTTTTTCTTAAGATAAACACAAAAGATGATTTCGAGGAATTAAATCGCTTTGATGTTCATAAAATGGCTGCCACTCTTTTCTCATCTAAAAAATTAATTGTGACATTAATTTGAAGCCAAACAATAGCTGTGAAAAAAATTATATTTTTAAACTCTAAACTGTAAATAATTTCTTCTGATGTAAGTGCCTTGTGAAGTTTGTGCCAGTCCTTTGTGCTTGCGATGTAAGCTTCACAATGCATTTACGTCAATGTAAGTGCTTATTTTACAGTACACCAAAAGCATTAATTTATAGTTATCTTAGTATTTGTAGCTATATTAGCTGTATATTAGCTGGTAACTAGGATTAACACAAGCTCCAGTCTGGATCTAGAACACCGGAGAAGAGATGATGCCAATGTGATTGCATCACATAATAATTGCTGTTAATAGTGTTAATCATCTGGTTGACTTTGTTTTGTATTATTTTTTTTCTTTCATATGCAAATATACTGACAGTCACCACCGATAAGCTACTACTAAATATTGTAGAAACTTAATTTTCTGTAAAGTTGCTTTGCAATCATTTGTATCGTAAAAAGCGCTATACAAATAAACTTGAATTGAATTGAATGAGGGTGAGAAAATTATGAAAGAATTCTCATTACTGGGTGAACTATCTCTTTAAGCTAACACACAATCATAATCTACCATCTCTTTACTAAGCACATCCAATTAAACATCTACAATGCTGTAAAAAAAGTGAAATTTATAAGTTGTTTTTGTTTATTCATTAATTTATTTTTGTAATAGAGGTTAAGGAGTCATTTGTTATTCTTGGTCAATCAAAGGGATAGTTGACCCAAAAACAAAAATGTAATTAATTACTCAACCTAATGTCGTTCCAAACCCGTAAGAACTTCATTCATCTTTAGAACACAAATTAAGATATTTTTGATGAAATCCGAGAGCTCTCTGACCCTCCATAGACAGCAAGGTTAATAACACGATCAAGGTCCAAAAAGGTACCAAGAACATCAACAAAATAGTCCATGTGACATCAGTAGTTCAACTGTAATTTTATGAAGCTACAAGAATACTTTGTTAAGCACATGGACTAATTTGTTGACGTTCTTGGTACCTTTCTGGACTTTGATAGTGGTAGTAACCTTGCTATCTATGGAGGGTCAAGTGAGCTCTCAGATTTAATCAAAAATATCTTAATATGTTCCTAAATGAACAAAGGTCTTACGGATTTGAACAAAATGAGGGTGAGTAAATTATGACAGAATTTTAATTTTTGGGTGAACTATCCCTTTAAACAGAACTGAAAAATTATCCCAGTCCTAAATCATGAATTACTATTACAAAAACAAAACAAAAAAAATGGTGTGGGTCATCAAGATAACAAGGTAATCAGAAATGTACAGTACATATCTTTCCCATAGCACTCTGAATGTTTAGCTGAAGCACCTTGTGTTTTGTCTATGCATGTGATCAGATGCAATTTTAGGTAATATTAATGCAGAAAAACAAACATTTCCAAAGTGTTAATATACACTTACCACTGAACAAGTAAGTGGTAGGGAGCAATTAAGTTTAGTTACCTAGACAAAATCGATGAGGTTCTTTAGGAGGGACGCAACTTTGGGGTTGACCGTAGCTGACTTCTTATTCACAATCTTTCCAGTTTTCTTCTAAAGGACTTTGCCTCTGCCTGTCTTCAAGCCTTTTTCAGGGTTTATCCCGACAAATCGTCTAAGGGTATTAATAAATATACATGTATATTAATAGAAAAATTTAAAAGACAAAACTTACAGTGTACCTTTTTTAGTTTAACTAATTTATTAAATACAACTTGCTGAAATTATGGAGTAATAGGAGGGGGAAAAAGCAATTTACAGGTCACAGTAAAAAATTATAATAAAATACCTTTGAATGAATTTCAATGTGCCACATGCCTCCTCTGGATACTGAAGGTTCAACACAGTCTCACTCTCTGTCAAATGTCTGACGCATGGTCAAGGGATCTGGCGTCACTTTTTTGACGCACTGGGTATACCTTTGGCGTTATTTTTCAACGTGCAGGTTAGTCCGACAGACTTCTATAGAACTCAGCAGCGTTTAAATTTGACGTCTTGGGTCAGCACACCACAACGAGACTAAATAAATAAAAATAAAAAAAGAATAGGCTACAAAAAATTATATATGACAGAGATCGTTTTATCTGGCCCTCCAACTTGTTTTTGGGGTTTAAAAATCCTCGCAATCTGATATCAAAGTGCTCTCAGTGCAAAGGCTTAGCGCGTTCATCAGTGGTGAGTTTAACAACACTCAACTGCAGGTAAAACAGCATTCAACGGTGAGTTTGACCAAAGCAACGCTCAACTGCAGGAAAAACGGCATTAAAAGGTGAGTTTAACAACGCTCCAATGCGCATGCAAGTAAGCAGTTTAACTGTTTTCTTACAACCCATTCTCGCTTATCGATTATTCATCGTTTATCACTATGAAATCACGTTCAAGAAGTCTCATTCAGCACACATCGCGATACTTGCCATCAGTTTACATGTGCCACAGGTTTGGTGAGTAGATGTAAATTCGCTCTTTTAATGCCTGTTATAAAATGTATTCTGTCTTCTTTATTAATCAGATTAGCGCCGTATTGTTTTCTCGCTGTATTATCAGTCATCCGCGGCTGTCTTTGAGTTTCATTGCATTTAACTAAATGAACACACCTGCTAACTAGTGTGATTAAACTCTGTCGGTCACGTGACGTGCCATAAACTTTCAATATATTCATTTCAGGTTCAAAGATGTAAATTTGTGGTAAAATCATGGTAACCACGAAACGTACAACAGTAACAAATTACATTTGAAGTTAAAACCCAGGAAGGGGCCATTTACCATGTTTTTACCACAGTAACTGTAGTTTTACTATGGTATATTAATAATCAATACATCAATACAACAATCATCAAACTAACTATGGTTGTACAACTGTAATGGTCGTTTTTTGATTTGCTTTTATGACAGATATCACAGTAATCACATTTACTGTACCATGCTTTTGATACCTTTTTATGTAAATCCAAAAAAAGTAAATAAATAAAAGGACACATTTTTCCCCTCTTGCAGTTCATTCATATCAGTTTATATTTTAAATATTTTGCTCACAAAACATTATTAAAATTCTGTTTATAATTCTATTTTATTCTACCCCCCCCCCCTTATTTATTTTTTTTATTTTAGCTGAAAAGACATAAAGAAAGCAGTCAGCCCAGTGGTGTTTCTGGAGAGATATTCCTTCAGAAATGGAGATGACAGAAAGCTGCGGAGGCAGACATTTGCAGCAGTAAGTCTGTGATAGTTTGACCTTTTTATCAAACAGCTGTTATAAATTGCACATCATTTGTTGTTTCTTAAACTTTTGCACTGTCCAAATACCCACACTTGCCATCTTTGCACTTGACCACTTGATTATTTATTTGACGTATTTCCTGTGTTTAGCCCAAGTGTTCGAGTGAGCATGATGACCACAAGTGTGTGTCGAACTTGACCTGATGACAGTGGTTCCCAATCCTGGTCCTGGAGAGCCCCAACACTGCATGGTTTTGGTGTCTCTCTTATCTGACAAACACACTTTTGAGGTCTTGGAGTCTTCACTGATGAGCTGATGAGTTGAATCAGGTGTGTTTGATCAGGGAGACATCTCAAATGTGCAGCGTTGGGGTTCTCCAGGACCAGGATTGGGAGCCACTGCCTTATGGGACACACTTTGTAAAAATTGATATGTAATATTGATTTTGACCACAGGAAGAACAGCACTCATATGTATATGAGATAGCTGATTGTTGGATCAATAAACAACGACAACAACAACTTAAGTGTTTAGAGTTTTAGTTTTTTTTATTTATTCAACTTTGCATTTTAAAATAAATTCTAAATCTCTCTTCATTAGTCCCTATTACAGAGGACAATTTAATTTTTGGTGCTTCTAATTAAGTGAATAAAAGCAGTTGCAAATGATGTACTAAATAAATATACTTTTCTGTGCACCAAGAAAACGTACAACACTTTGTTTTACTACCAAATTATTCTCAATATCTTTATTATTATTATTATTATTAATATTTCACATACATTGGAAAGGTTTCTGTGACCAGATCAATTACACTACTGATAACCGTCCTTTAAGCATGTAATATTTTTTAAAATAATTCATATGAATATAGCTTGCTATTATTGACTAGCTTTTAATAATAGATGCATTTAACATTTAATTATACAGCATCTTTAGAGAGGCTGCTTTGATGGTGTAAAAAAAGTTGCATGTAATTAAATAATATTTCCTTTCTGTCTTTCAGGATTGTTTGCAGATAACACTGTAGTTCTCCATCATGCACGAGGACTCACCTCTTTAACTCTTTATCTCCCCACCACACACAGAAATGGTCCCTTGATCAGTGTTTAGACTTTGCAGTGGTTTGATTTTTGCAGAAAATGCAACTTTGTTTTAATTCTAAGCTTATAATGATTACATTGTGACCTTCCAGCAACCCATATACTGTATACAGAACCAGTGATCAAAACAATAGTTGAAAATACTATTTTCATATTGATAAAGCATTGTGTTCTTTTTTTCAAGCTTCATAAAGTAAACTTTGCTTCTGGTGCTTTATCATAAAAAAAACATCAGTTCTCATCAGGAGTTTTCGTAAAGGACGTATTCATGCACAGCCATCCCCTAATTCCAGTCATAAAGTGAATGATGTTATTGTCGGTTTTGTTTCTGCATTTTTATGTAGCAGGTGTTTGTTTTCCTGAACACGTTTTCTTTCTTCCATTCTTCCATCTTTCTTTCTTGACATGCATGTCTTCATGGTTTTTATTTTCTGAGTTTGAAACCGTGTGTTGTATCACTTTTTGGTCAATTAAATTCTCCAGTGTTCTCTGAAAGACTATCTGTTTTTTTTTTTTTTTAATAAAAGTATTTGCAAAGTATTTTTATTCTTCATAGTGGCAAAAACAAGCTTATTGACAGAGGATGCAGTGCAGTTATATGGGCACTTTGTCTTTGAATTAGTTTTTTCTTTCTGTTTTTATTGCTAGAGTTCAAATGGTAGAGAATGGCAAATCACAGAAACACAAAAGTTAATAATTTTTATAACTTTAAAACACAACATAATATACAATGTAAATGTTAGAAGCTCATCATTTGATTAGAAAATGCACTTGTCTTTGAAAAAAAAAACTGCGAATGCTGGTCATGTGCTCATCAATATTGCCCAATTTTACATCAGTAATGTGGATGCTCTTGGTTTGAATACAGCACAAGATCCACGCTGATCATTCCTGCTACATTCTCAGTTATCCCTCAAGTGTTTGTAACAATAAAGCAAATAGCTTTTCAAAATAATTCATCTAGTAACTCCCTTTATATATAAATATATTTTAAAAAAGGCATATTTGTGATTAAATATATACAATAATAACTTTCTGGTGAATTGTTGTTCCAGATTTCATTAATCTGATGAAAGAAATGTTTATGTCTTAAGTAAAAAAAATCCTGGTAATTAATAATATATAGTTTTTCAAGTGTAGAATAAACACATATGAGCCTACCTAGTAAAATTATGAATTTACCAAGAATTTTCAACACACAATATTCACCATATTAATTTTATTGAAGCATAGACTATGAAGTTGATAAAGTAGCATCAAGACAAACACGATTTAAGGAAAATAATAATGGATCAAAAATTCATTAATATCATAAATTAATCAGTTCACACAGAGGAGTGATGAAATGTCCTTAAAAGTAAAAAGATTCCATCCAGTCAACTGTGATACAGATCATGTGATACATATAAGACATGTGATACTGTTCCAGAAAACAATGATTCCTTATCATCACATCTAAACTGGTTTCATCTCCCCATCATGATCTTCTTCTCTCGTGTCTGGAAACAGTTTGTGGCTGACATCCAGCACTGA
This sequence comes from Carassius carassius, assembly GCF_963082965.1. Taxonomy (NCBI): domain Eukaryota; kingdom Metazoa; phylum Chordata; class Actinopteri; order Cypriniformes; family Cyprinidae; genus Carassius; species Carassius carassius. The sequence goes on along the minus strand of NC_081767.1, from coordinate 10,592,196 downwards.
TGTGGTGTAGCTTTTTCTCAGCCAGAGGATCTCTCAGTCCTAACATCCCATTTTCAGACAGTTCCCAGACCTGGTCAAGTAAAACAAACAATACAAACAATCCAGATGAAGTTGTTTAATGGACAGAGAGCTCAGCTTATGTTCTGCGTGATTTTAGCAGGGTGAGCAACTATGACCCTTGTAGTACTGTACACTTACCATTATTCAAGCTGTTTTAAGAACTTTTGAGAAGCTTTTTCTCTGAAGACAATTTACCACATCCTCTTCTTTCACTCAAAGCCCCTCATTTGGCTGATGAGATCATCTGTACAAATTAAAATACTGCAATAAAAATTTCATTCTGCAAGAATTAAGAAAAACCCCTTAGCATGTGACAGAAATGTTTGCCTCTATAATTAATCTATTGTTGCAGTAAATGTGTCCTTTTCCTCTAGAATCTTTCTCCAAAGTTCCTGACTTCTCTCACAAATGTGTTTTAGTCTGTGCAGTGTAAGGCCTTGCTTCAAACCAATCAACTATCAATCCACAATTTATAACAAAACATGTATGAAACAATGAAATAATGTAAACCAGTTTTATAAAACTTGTATTCTTTTATTTAAGACAAACAGGTGGTGTGTTTTTTTTAAACTTAAAAATGTTCCAGTCACACTTTGCCAACATGCTATAATTGTAATAGCTGTATCAAAAAAAAAAAACATATTAGAAAGAATAATCACAGCTGACATGACCAGTCCTGTGAGAGATCATCATAAAGTCCTGTAACACATAACAGCATTGCTTCAACAGACACATACCAGTGGACCTCTGTTTGTTTGAGCACAAGATGAGCTTTTCAATCCTCATCCTGGGCAAATCATTTCCTTGGTCTTCCTTATCTTCTAAAAAACAAGATAATCTCTACTTACTCTGTGTGTAATTAATATTGCTCATTAAACATATAATTAAGTTAATTTAAAGTAAGATTCAGACCAGAGCATTTGATGAGTAAATGTTGATTCAAAAAAACTCTAAACAAACGTACCTGGGAAGAGCTGATCATGGCAAGATTCGCTGAGACTCAGTAATAGCTCTTTTAGTTTTTAGGAAGGTGTGTGAGGGTTGGCTCACCAAGAACTTCTGAAAAAGAAAAACAGCATTATCTGCAAACAATCCTGTAAGACAGAAAGAAAATAAATATTACATTACATGCAACTTATACATTACTGTGTGTATGTGTGTGTCTAATTATACAGCCTCTGTAAAGATGCTGTATAATTAAATGTTAAATGCATCCATTAATAAAAGCAAGTCATTAATAACAAGCTATATTATATAATATAACCTATAATAATAATATAAGCTATAATATAACCTTTCCAATGTATGTGAAATATTAATAATAATAATTAGATATTAAATTTTTTTTTTTTTTTCACTTAATTAGAAGCACCAAAAATTAAATTGTCCTCTGTAATAGGGACTAATGAAAAGAGATTTAGAATTTATTTTAAAATGCAAAGTTGAATAATAATAATAATTTTAAAAAAAACTAAAAATCTCTGTAAACACTTAAGTGTGTCCCATAAGGCAGTGGCTCCCAATCCTGGTCCTGGAGAACCCCAACACTGCACATTTGAGATGTCTCCCTGATCAAACACACCTGATTCAGCTCATCAGCTCATCAGAGAAGACTCCAAGACCTCAAAAGTGTGTTTGTCAGATAAGAGAGACACCAAAACCGTGCAGTGTTGGGGCTCTCCAGGACCAGGATTGGGAAACACAGTCATCAGGTCATGAAAAGTTCGACACACACTTGTGGTCATCATGCTCACTCGAACACTTGGGCTAAACACAGGAAATACTTCAAATAAATAATCAAGTGGTCAAGTGCAAAGATGGCAAGTGTGGGTATTTGGACAGTGCAAAAGTTTAAGAAACAACAAATGCTGTGCAATTTATAACAGCTGTTTGATAAAAAGGTCAAACTATCACAGACTTACTGCTGCAAATGTCTGCCTCCGCAGCTTTCTGTCTTCTCCATTTCTGAAGGAATACCTCTCCAGAAACACCACTGGGCTGACTGCTTCTTTTATGTCTTTATGTCTATAAAAAAATAATAAAAATAATAAAAATAAGAAAGGGGGGGGGGTAGAATAAAATTTTAATAATGTTTTGTGAGCAAAATATTTAAAATATAAACTGATATGAATGAACTACAAGAGGGGAAAAATGTGTCCTTTTATTTATTTACTTTTTTTGGATTTACATAAAAAGGTATCAAAAGCATGGTACAGTAAATGTGATTACTGTGATATCTGTCATTTAAAAGCACATCAAAAAACGACCATTACAGTTGTACAACCATAGTTAGTTTGATGATTGTTGTATTGTTGTATTGATTATTAATATACCATAGTAAAACTACAGTTACTGTGGTAAAAACATGGTAAATGTCCCGTTCCCGGGTTTTAACTTCAAATGTAATTTGTTACTGTTGTACGTGTCGTGGTTACCATGATTTTACTACAAATTTACATCTTTGAACCTGAAATGAATATATTGAAAGTCTATGCCACGCGTCACGTGACCGACAGAGTTTAATCACACTAGTTAGCAGGTGTGTTCATTTAGTTAAACGCAATGAAACTCAAAGACAGCCGCGGATGACTGATATAATACAGCGAGTAAACAATACGTCGCTAATCTGATTAATAAAGAAGACAGAATACATTTTATAACAGGCATTAAAAGAGCGAATTTACATCTACTCACCAAACCTGTGGCACATGTAAACTGATGGCAAGTATCGCGATGTGTGCTGAATGAAACTTCTTGAACGTGATTTCATAGTGATAAACGATGAATAAGCGATAAGCGAGAATGGGTTGTAAGAAAACGGTTAAACTGCTTACTTGCACGCGCCTTGGAGCGTTGTTAAACTCACCTTTTAATGCCGTTTTTCCTGCAGTTGAGCGTTGCTTTGGTCAAACTCACCGCTGAATGCTGTTTTACCTGCAGTTGAGTGTTGTTAAACTCACCGCTGAATGCTGTTTTACCTGCAGTTGAGTGTTGTTAAACTCACCACTGATGAACACACTAAGCCTTTGCACTGAGAGCACTTTGATATCAGATTGCGAGGATTTTTAAACCCCAAAAACAAGTTGGAGGGCCAGATAAAACGATCTCTGTCATATATAATTTTTTGTAGCCTATTCTTTTTTTACTTTTATTTATTTAGTCTTGTTGCGGTGTGCTGACCCAAGACGTCAAATTTAAACGCTGCTGAGTTCTATAGAAGTCTGTCGGACTAACCTGCACGTTGAAAAATAACGCCAAAGGTATACCCAGTGCGTCAAAAAAGTGACGCCAGATCCCTTGACCATGCGTCAGACATTTGACGAGTAGAGAGTGAGACTGTGTTGGAAGGTTAAAGACATAGTACATTGCAAACATTGTTGCTACTGCAGTCAGAAATCTTGGGTGTACGCCCTCATGAATGACGCGGCCGTCAATGGTAATCATCCATCGTTCAATGCAGGTCTCTGACCTTCCTGAAATTATATACTTTTTTTTTTTTTTATCCTACATTAGATTGTATCTTAAAAAGTTCTCAGGATGTCTTCTTTCCCAATTATGCTCAAAGTAATAGTTTACACATAAATGAGAATTTACTGACAATTCACTTATTTTCATACTATCCAATCAGTTCAGATGTCTATGACTTTTTTCGTCATCAGAACACAAATACATTTTAAGGAGTAACCTGGACCTGGATGTTTACAGTATGTGCAAAAAATTATTTAATGTTTCCAGTCAAATTACAAAATATTTGTGGCACTGTGTCAGATAACACACATCCATACCCAAGTACATTCTTTCAGGAAAACAAATTCTCTCTGTTCTTCTCAAATTAAAATCCACTCAATAAACACATGCCAAGCACTGCTTACATCACAATTCGTGTCACTGGAGATTCCTGCTTCCCTTCTCTTTTGTGAAACAAATTCTTAATAACAAGAGAATACAACCAATAATGGTCTTCTTTTTTAATTGTTTTATATACAAACATAGAGCTTCAAATAAGAAGACATTACCTGATTAACTGGAGACATGTGGATTTTTGTCATTCTACCTTTTATTGTTTTGACTGTAAATGTGATTGCACCAGATTTTCTCAACCAGATGGCCTTTCCACATTCTTCCATGGACATATCTAATGCATGCAGTATATCAATTTCAGTAAGCAAATGAAAATGGGCACAGATGGACATTAGGTTAAAAAGGTAAGGCCAATTGCTCGTTATGTCATCAACGGAAGGAGCAGGTGTGGAGTTTAAATGCTGATGCTGCAGACAAAATGTTGTCTCCATCAGAGACATACTTCTACTTTCGCAAGTCCGGCAGTTCCTTCCTTGCTGTAAATGTCCTGTAGTCACTGTCTTTTTGCCTCTATTGTTTCCTTGGTTTCTTCAGGTGGGAGTTGTGGCTGAAATCTAACACACCGGTAAGTGTCTGTGCGTCCTCATTTGCATCCAGACTTCGGCATGGTTCTATGATGGGCAAAACTGGTCTCACGGTTAAGATTTTCCACACGTGTCTTTACTTGCATAAAGAGTGATGTATACCCTCCTGCTATTAAAGCACCATTTGGAAACTGGTCCGCAAAGCTGTTATGGTATTGCCTAACAATATTTTGGCAGACCATGAGACATTGAGAATGCACAGTGTTGGGAAGGTTACTTTGGAAATGTAATAGATTACAGATTACAAGTTACCCTGTTTAAAATGTAATAGTAGTGTTACTTTTTCAATTACTTTATTAATGTAACTAATTACTTCTGAGTACTTTTTGATTACTTTTCTAAATTTGAAAATTAAAGAATAATAAATAAAAGCATATACATCAACTGAAATACAGTTATCTAATAAGCATGTGACGTATTCTGTGTACTAAACTCATGAAACATTGGTGTTTTTTTTAAACTGCTGTCTCTTTGTATTTGTATCTAGGGAAGTCGTGGCCTAATGGTTAGAGAGTCGGACTCCCAATCGAAAGGTAATTGTGCAGGAATTGTGGGTGGGGGGAGTGCATGTACAGTTCTCTCTCCACCTTCAATACCATGACTTAGGTGCCCTTGAGCAAGGCATTGAACCCCCAACTGCTCCCCGGGCACCGCAGCATAAATGGCTGCCCACCGCTCCGAGTGTGTGCTCACAGTGTGTGTATGTGTGTTCACTGCTCTGTGTGTGTGCATTTCGGATGGGTTAAATGCAGAGCACAAATTCTGTCTGGGTCACCATACTTGGCTGAATGTCACTTCACTCACTCACTCACTCACTATATGATGATAGTTTTCTCAAAATAAGTAAAATGCACATGAAGTGACACAGAGCAGTTCTAGAAATTATATTTATGTGCTCGTGTACTCCTATACTGAGGCGGCAGAGGTTGAAAACACTGCGAGCTTCAGTAGGCCTATGTGTAGTAAATGAAACCATGTCTTTGCCATTAATTTACAGAAGGGGTGGACTGGGAAAAAAATTCAGACTGGAAAATTCAAACTCATATAAACAAATTCACGGACAAAACTATTTTTGGTATGGACCTGACATAAAAAAAATGTTTAAATCTTTAATTTGTGGACATGCTAAATAATTAAAAGTTCTCTCCTGAACTGCACCTTCACTTCCATTTTTCTCTTCAGTCTCTTTATTTTGCCCTGTTATCCATCTCTCTCATGACTTTAATACTCAAGATTGAACAAAACTATACTTTACAATACAATACTCTACAATACTACAATATCTTTATAGAAAAATCCTAATACTGTACACGAGTCATGTTTTCCTTACAAAAATTGACCATGCTTTTTTTAGCCTATATACAATAACCTTGTTTTGTTTCGTTTTTTGCAAATGGATTTGTGTTTATTTTTAAATAACTCAATTTGTAAAATCATTTTAAATTTTTGGTTATCACAGTTAAACAATAGTAACTATTTTCTTTGGATTTATAGAAATATATTAAAACATTAATTTTCGTAAGGGTTGTGTTGTTGTCTGTCCGTAGCTCCCCCTAAACCTATAAAAAAAATCTGATCTGTTTTTCAGCTAAATTACTACTGTAACATTACAACAGATAATAATGATGTCCTTTATATAGTATTTTGAGTGATGACTGATGAGCAACGTGCTGCTGCTTGATTAAATAAATAAAAAAACAAAGACAAAAAAGGATCTTTACAGATGAAACTGACCTGAAACCCTGAACACTAGTTCTGCTTCTCTGCTCCAGCTGTGCGCTTCCACACTCCACTCTATTCTCTCTCTCTCTCTCTCTCTCTCTCTCTCTCTCTCTCTCTCTCTCTCTCTCTCTCTCTCTCTCTCTCTCTCTCTCTCTCGCATTGATTAGCCTACTCTGAGTCTGATCCAAACCGTTTGGCGGAGGCGCGTAGAGTGCGCGAGTCATGACTAACAATTCATGATTTATTAGAGATTTAATTATCAAACGGCGGATTCGCAAATGATCGCTTTAGTACATTCGGCAGGCAATTATACAATAATGATATTAAATAGCGGGCAAAATCGGCTGCCAGGCCACCGGGAATTGTCCCGGTTCTCCCGGTGTCCAGTCCGCGCCTGATTTCCACAGACACGCAGAATGTGCAAGTCATATATTGCATTTTTGGGGCTTTATATTCACAGACACTAGTCCATGTCATGTTTTGATTCAAGTGTACTGACCTACTTTTGATTTAGTCATCCAAAATGTGGCATATTCCGTCCGCATTAGGCATTCTGTTTTTAGGACTGGATTCTACGAACCAGACTGTATTTCCGCATCACGGAAATTATTAGGGCGGTATGTCTCAGAATAGTCAGTGCAATTTGGGAAAGAAATCAGTTAAATCTGTATGTTGCTGTGTAAATATTCAAATGTAATCCCCTTTGTAATCGTTAAAAATTTCATAAGTAACTGTAATTTAATTACTCATTTTTTCTTAGTAACTGTAACTAATTACAGTTACATTAATTTTGTAATTAAATTACGTAACACCGTTACATGTAACTAGTTACTCCCCAACACTGAGAATGCATGGGTCAAAGCTAATATTTGCGCATTTCATCCACTAGGACTCTCACCATCTGGTGCCGTTCTATAGGTTTAGGCCTCTTGCCTGCAGAAATAGCCGATTGGAACTGTGGTGGTATTCGATCCCACGGGACCTGAAAATTTTTGGGCCATATCTTGCAAATGATAAAAGTATGTGGAGAGGATGTATTTGGGTTGGCTGTTTCAGAGGAAAATTACATGCAAGCTTGACTGTCATGTGCTGAACTTGACAAAGGAGAGGCTGAACTTGGTTCAATGTAACTTGAACATGGGCTCGAGGTGGCTTGTAAGTTCAGTGTAATTACTTTAGTTTCTGATGAAAGAGTTGGTTCACCCAAAAAATTTTATTCTTTCATTAATTTACTCACCCTCATGTCGCTCCAAACCCGTAAGACCCTGTTCATCTTCGGAACACAAGTTAAGATATTTTTGACAAAATCTGTGAGCTTTCTAACCCTGCACAGACAGCATGGGTCCTACCATGGTCAAAATAGTAGTACTCCCCCATAATGATGGAGGACTGTCTCAGGAGAGAAGAAATCGTCAAATAAAGTTATTTTTGTTTTCTTTGCTCACAAACATATTATTGTAGCTTAATAAAATTACGGCTGGACCACTGATGTTAAATGCACTATATTAACAATGTCTTTATGTTTCTGGACCTTGAATGTGGAAGGACCCTTGCTGTCTATGGAGGGTCAGAGATCTCTCATATTTCATCTAAAATATCTTTAATTTGTGTTCTGAAGATGAACAAAGGTCTTACGGGTTGGGAATGACATGAAGGTGAGTAATTAATGAAATAATTTACATTTTTGGGTGAACTATCCCTTTAACATATTTACAAACTACAATGATGATAAAGATACTATGTACAATATTACTATTTTATTTTACAAATTCTTTATATATTTACACATTCACATAACATCAAATATTATTCTGCAAAAATGAGCTCAAAAATGGATATTTAAGTAAAGAACGCCACAGCCTGAAAGAACATATTTACATTTTATTTGCAGGTAATGTTCATTAACCTTAGATTTCTTTGTTAAATTACCTGTTTGAAGACCTGAAGAAGCTTTCTAAGATGAATAACTGGCAAGACATCAGTAAGGTCTTTTTGTTGAACATACTGCAAATCTTCTTTGCTTTCTAGCCCAGAGTGTCACAGTGTCTGGTTTGTGTTCCCTGGGTAACCACTAGATGTCCACATTCCCCACGATCTCAGTCCTCTCATTGCACTCAGCTGTCACTAATCATTAATCATTGCACTCAGCCCGTTCCCCATTAGCGTTTGTCATTTCCCTGTGTATTTATATCCTGTCTGTCTTAGTATGTGTCATGGAGTCCTTATAGTTATCACGACATTTTCGAAGTCTTGTTCTTGCCCTTGTGTTTATGTATTTTTTACGTTGTTGGATTGCTACTTTGGTTTTGACCCCTGCCTGGACTGTTTAAGATTTGGATTACCCCTAATAAAAGACATATCTGCATTTGGATCTCTCCCTGTGTTTTCCTTAATCACGATCGTTACAGAAGGACTCCGTCACACACGAGATCCAGCAGTATGTCTTCTGATGTTTCTTCCCCAGCCACCGAGCGGGAGAGAAGGAACCAGTTCGAGGGAACCCGCCTGGTCGTGTTTCGCGGGACCAGGGGAGGTCGCCGAGGAGTGAGTGGTCGAGAGGAGGCTCAGCATCGCTCTCCACCATGGCCCCCCTTCGACCCCCTTCTGAATTTGGATCTCTCCCTGTGTTTTCCTGTATCCTGATCGTGACACAGAGCTCTGACTTTTAAAAGTATCTGTTGCAGAACATCTGAGGATAAGTTAGGCAATGCTCGCAAAATTATGTCTTTAACCTCAGTACTCCAGGCAGACATTGGTCTATAAGAAGAGAAAAGAGTAATGAAGACAAAGTACAGGCATGCCACACACTCTGCACTCAGACAGTGGAAAATAATCTAACAGATTCTCGTGTTTTACACAGCACATTCTCTCGGTGCAAAACTGTAAACACCCATGTTAGGAACCAACACAGCCTGATATTCCTGTATTACAAAATGTACAAATGAACCCTGATGAACAAGAACCCATTTTAGCTTTCCAGTTACAAGCCCATCATCACAGTCTCTGATCAAAACAAACATTTTTTTTTTCTTTTTTTGTATTTTGTGCCTCTCAGTGTGATATCATTGGCAACCTCAGTGTTTGCCGCTTCAAAATTCAAATTTTAAATTTGAACTGCCCTCCTGATCTCCTCATTGTATTTGGTAAAATGAAATTCAGTGCTTTTTTCCAGATCAATATCTGGTGGGAAAAAGTTGCCGCATAAAGGTATGCCTGAAGCAGCTGATGCTTCTCTGCAAGCGTGCAATAGAGATTCTTGAAATTATGCGATTTTCGAGCTCAACTGTATGAAACGTGTGTTTACTTTCGAGTCTCATAGTCCATAAACAGATTAAAGGGACAAAGTGGAAAATCAGTTCTGGATAATGAGTGATATAGTGGTGCTTTGGTTTCAGTGTGTGATTTGGAAAGGCTTTACATAGGGTATGCAAGTACTTATCAATCAGTACTTCAAGGTAGGCTATCTGGCCTGCAGAAATAGCTGGTGCACAAATAAGCTCTACTATTTGTTGAAGCTGTAACACAAGCTGCCATACCTCATTTTCAGCTGGACTTTTAATCTTATCTCCAATCAAAACTGGAACCATCCTAAGTAAACACCAGTTTTGCACAGCATGGCCAGAAAGTTTATCCCCACCCGGAGCAACCTCAACGGGTTTGTCATTAGCATCACTACCAAAGTATGAGAACTGACTAATTCTCAAATTTTTTTCTTTGTAAGTGAACTGCTTATCCACTGTCACAAGGTGTTTTATCTACATCATATGAAGCAACACCTTCAAATATGTGATGGCCAAGACAGGGAGGTAATCCCAGTTGGCATACATGAAAGTGATGGAGGCTATTGAACAAAGAGTCAAATTTCATCCTTGAAGCACCATCACGCTCAGCATGCTCTTTGTATGACTCAGCTGTGCACTTAGTACCTTTAGATAGAGGATCTTCTCTAAATGTTTCTCTGTCAATGTTGCAGTATCTGCAAAATTTCAAACTCTTTGAGAATTTCTCTACAAATCCACCAATACAGTGTGAGCCCAGGTTGTCCCCACAAATTGCAGTTAATGTTCCCAAGAAAACTTTTCCAAATAAGGCAAAATAACACCACTTACCTCAAGATCTCTGAGGTCTTTGATGAGTGACTGGAAGATTTTTTCTTGCCCAAAAAACTTGAAATTGCATCTGGTCAATGCTAGACCTATGATGTGGAGGGATGTCTGTAAGGGTAGCATATACACAGAGCAACTTGTGTTTTTTTTCTACCAGAACCAAGAGGTTTGGCAAATTCTAATGCATCCTGGTAGAGAATTATGCCAAAAGATGAGGGGTCATTTCTAAGCAAATTATTTTCTGTTATGCTGTTGCCATCCCAAATGTCCCGAAAAACGTCTTTACGAGGAACATTATAGTACATTTGTTTGTGATGTTCCCTTTCTGTGTCAACTTGTAACGGTGTCTTTATGGTTTCTTTGATCTGAACATATTGTGCAAAGCACTCTTTGCCTGTCTCATTTTTTCCAAGACAAACCGGAACTGGTCCTAAATGGTTAAAATTACTTTTGAAGTAGGTTTTTCATTTTTGGTCAGTATTAAGTATGTGTGAATTGTAAGTCTGAAAAAGGTCATCAATATGCAAAACATCAACAATGGCACATATATGCCCTGGCTCGTTGTTCATTATCTGGCTCGGCTCGGTGTTCATCTTCATTTCTCTCTTCACATTAGTTCAGTCAGTGTACTGTTTGAGTAAAATAATTACTCTGGGATATTGGTTTGTTTTAACTCAGAGGGAGTGTCAGCCACATTTAAAAAGTTAACAGCTTAAGTCATTTGTGGATTAATGCGTATTGGAGATGTGAACCGTTTAAAACGATTCAGTCCGATTTGTGGAACTGGTTCAAAAAGATCCGGTTACATCGAATGATTCGTTCGCGAACCGGATATCACAAACTGCTTTGTTTTGAACTCTCTCACAACAGACACGGAAGAGAAGACAATGATGAATAAAGTCATAGTTTTTGCTATTTTTGAACCAAAATGTATTTTCGATGCTTCAAAAAATTCTAACTGACCCTCTGATGTCACATGGACTACTTTGATGATGTTTTCTGAGCTTTCTGGACATGGACAGTATACCGTACACAGAGTTTCAATGGAGGGACTGAGAGCTCTCGGACTAAATCTAAAATATCTTAAGCAGTGTTCCAAAGATAAACGGAAGTCTCACGGGTTTGGAACGACATGAGGGTGAGTTATTTATAACATAATTTTGAATTTTCAATGAACTAACCCTTTAATGCATGTGTTAATGACCTCAAGTTTAGATTATTGTAATGCTTTATTGGGTTGCTGCCCTGCGTGCTTAATAAACAAACTTCTGCTGGTCCAAAATGCAGCAGCTAGACTTCTTATTAGAACCAGGAAGTTCGACCATATTAACTCTGCACTAGCTCCCTATTGAACAATGAATGCATTTTAAAATCTTGCTAATTACTTATAAAGGCCTGAATGGTTTAGCTCCTCAATACTTGACCAAGCTTATATCACATTATGGTCCTTCACGTCCGCTGCAAAATCAAGACTCTGATAATTTTGCAATCTGGCGGCGGATCCTTTTCCTATTTAGTGCCAAAACTCTGCAACAATCTACCTAGCATTGTTTGGGAGGCAGACAAACTCTGTCAGTTTAAATCTGGATTAAAGACCCATTTCTTTAACCTGGCACACACATAATACACTATCACATTTCTAATATTCAAATCCATTAAAAGATTTTTAAACTGCATTAATTAGTTCAGTCTGAACCGGAACACTTCCCATAACACCCTGTGTACTCACTACATTGTAAGAAGAATGGCATCTATGCTAATAAGAATGGCATCTATGCTAATATTAATTTCTTTCATTCTTATACTGAGGTCACCGTAGCTATGAAGATCCAGTCCATAGACCAGATGGTGGATGAGCACCCAGAAACGACCTCTACAGCCCTGAATGTCAGCGGAGACCATGTTCACTACATGCACCCCAGAGACAGATCCCCTGTAAAGACCTCATCACCTCAACAACCATCTGCACAAGACCACGGGAAGCAGAAAAGTCCTCTGCACTTGTTTTGCAGCCTGGAATTAAACCACACCATGCTGGTTCCGTATGGGCAGAAGAGAACTGGCCCTCTCACTGAGCCTGGTTTCTCCCAAGGTTTTTTCTCCATTTCTGTTACCGATTAAGTTTTGCCTCCTTGCCATTGTCGCTTTTGGATTGCTTAGTTGGGGATATGCTTGACTGATTGCACAGACACTATTGGAGGAGAGATGAACTGGATCACTGAGTCATCAATGAACTGTAAAATTGCTTTGACACAACCAATAATGTATAAAGTGGTATTTTAATAAAGGTGACTTGACTTGACTAATGCCACACTATTGACTATTGAAATAAATGTTATTTGTTCCTTGTTTCCAGCAACCCATTGACCCTACAAAGAATAAACGGTTTGGAGAATGCACAATGGATGGATGTTATTTGTTTCTTCATCAGGCTCAAGGATACGTGTAAAAGCCTGGAAGAATTTTAGAATTACAGTACAGCACCGGTCTACTTCAAAAATTAATTCTACAAATGCAAATCTGTATAATAGAGGAAGTTAAGGTTATCTGTAGAAGCCAGGCTATAACTTAACATGAGTGCATAACTGGCTCAATAAAGTTTTTTTTTTTTTTTTTTTTACAACCCAAATCTACACAATCAATAAAATATAGAGAAGACTAATACCATAAATCTGTGGAGCTGCTGGTATGATGACAGTAACAAAGACCTTTTGTCATCCCGACTCACTGTGCTTTGATAAATAGCTCTGTAATGCTTGCCTTGTAACTCATTACACCCCATAAATTAGTTGAGTGGGACCCCATGTGTGTTTGCTTTAAGTAATCAAATTCAATTCAGTTATTCAGCAATGCCTGGCTGAATTTGCTCCATGTCCTGCAGTAAATGATCAGAAGACTAGAATAATATCACTACCACCCAGTTCATTTTATTTATTTTTTTACATAACTTCTGATCTGCTAATAATTGAACATTTTTAGTGCAGTCAGTGGAAATTGATTTTATATTTTACATTTGCATTATCAAGTTATTAAAATTTGGTGGAAACAAGCCTTGATAAAAATAAACAAACAAACAAATAAATAAATGCAGTCATAACTGAAGTCATTCTTTATAAACTTATTGGTAACACTTTATAATAACTACAATTAATAAACTATTAACAAGCATCATATAATGCTTAGCAGATTATTAGTTAATATATATTCACATAGCTAGAAATATGGGTAACACTTTATTTTAAGGACCAATTCTCACTATTAACTATTGGCATGCATGTTACGAGCATATTATTGGCTGTTTATTAGTAGTTATAAAGCACATATTAATGTCTTATTGTGCACTACCATATTTTAGATTCCTAAATTCTACCCCATAACTAAACTATCTTACTAACTAATAATCAGCAAATTAGAAGTTTATTGAGGAAAAACTCTTAATGCTTTAATTGTGAAGGTGTGTTCCCTATTCAAAAGTGTTGCTGAAATATGAGATAATGAGCTTGTTAATGTTTACTAATGTATTTTTAATCATTATCTAATGATTAAGAGATCATTATTTAATGTAAATAATCATGCCTAAAAATGTCATTCAACTTTTAATTAATGTGATCATGCACTGTTTGAAATGTTATACAATGTTACACAATGATTAAACCTTTTGTTAATGCACAGCACTTTTGTTGCAACTAAGCTGTGATACGGGGTTAGGTTATGGGACAGATTTGGTGGTATGGATAAATGTAAGGATTGGTTAAGTGGTTAAAAGTGTACAGGATCAAACTGATTACAATAAAGGAGCATGGTTCAATCTGTTTATATTACATTGTTTAAATAAATTAACAAGTATTTTCTTGAAAATAATAATACTAATACACTGTTAAAAATCGCTGTAAAAAACGGCCAAGTTTTGACAATAACATACTGTATTTCATTAAAACAGTGCATATATAGCCTGCTGCTATATATCGTAAATTAACAACGTTCAAAGTCGAAACTCAGCGGCTGTGTTTCAAATCACACCCTACACCCTCATTCACTATTCCTACATGAGTTTAATAATATAGTCCACCTGACAGGGAGAATGAAAACTAATGAGTGAGTTCAGACACTGATGAACAGCTGCTGTTAACGAGCAGAATCACTGAAGAAAAGAGAAACAAGACAAACACAAGAAATACAACTGACTTCAGCCACAGCCTTAGATTAAAACAACTGAAGATTTAAACAATCAACAAACAGATTTACCAGCTTCACTCATTACTAACCAGACTGACTTTATTTCTGTCTGAGATCAGAGATCAAAAGATCTTATTGAGAATTACAGAGATTTAGATGATGATGTTTTACTGTCTCGTTTGACGTTACCATTGTGGAGATCAGTGTTTGCTTTAGTTGTGCTCCTGACCCTTGAATTTTGAACATTGTTTTGTTTGATTGCTCTTTTTGTGTATTCATTCTCATCAGACTAGTGTGTGATCGTCATTGCTAGGAAAGTTTTTGGTTTAAATTTTGTGTGTCTTACCCTGGTTAATACGTGCTGAAAGTGGCGCTTGGTTTTGCGTTTGCCTATCGCGGGACTACCTGGTTTCGATCTGCTAAATAGTGAGGCGTGGCCAGCTGACTTCAATCACAGGTAATCAGGCTAATACAAAAGCGCTAAGTTTCACCGCGGCAGCGGTCGCGGCAGCCCTCGTGTGAGCCCTCCTCGTGTGAAGACAATTGACTCTACCTGCGCGACTCCACCGAGCAAGGACACCGACAGGGCACTTGAGTATTGCCTTTTTTTCCTCTTTCGTTACTTTTTGTATACCTTGTTCTCAAATATCTTACACTTGTAGTCACTATGTGCTTTCAGATCTCTACTATCACTACTAACACTCGGAGAGCACGCTATGGATGTCGCAGGAAGGCCTGTCTGACAAACCTATGGCCTGTCCCTCTGACCTCTACTACTACGCTCTCTATTCCAGTTGGTCTCTGGAACTGCCAGTCTGCAGTTAACAAAGCCGACTTCATTTCTTCTCTTGCTACTCATTCCGGTCTCAATCTCATGGCACTGACAGAGACTTGGATCAAACCTGAAGATACTGCCACCCCTGCAGCCCTCTCCACTAATTTCACTTGTTCCCACACTCCTCGTACCACTGGGAGGGGTGGAGGGACAGGTCTCCTTATATCAAAAGAATGGAAATTTGATCTTCAGCCATCACCTACAGGTACTGGTTCATTTGAATCACATGCCATTACTGTAACCCACCCTGTTAAAATCCACTTTGTGGTCATTTATCGCCCCCCAGGTCAATTGGGAAACTTCTTGGAGGAGTTGGATGTGCTGCTATCAAACTTTCCTGAAGATGGTACTCCTCTGGTACTGCTTGGTGACTTCAACATCCACCTAGATAAACCCCAGGCTGCTGACTTCAAAACTCTGCTCGCCTCATTTGATCTCAAGCTAGTGTCTACTACAGCGACTCACAAATCAGGCAACCAACTGGACCTCATCTACACACGCTGTTGCTCTGTGGACAACTCTTCAGTTGCTCCACTGCACACCTCAGACCACTTCCTCATTACTGCTAACCTAGCACTTACTCCTGAAGTGCCTCACACTCCAACGCAGGTCACCTTTCGACGGAACCTACGCTCACTCTCTCCATCTCTCCTATCTTCTGTGGTTTCATCCTCGCTTCCTGCACTCTCTCAGTTCTCTGCTCTGGACACGAACAGCGCTACGGACACTCTTTGCTCCACTTTAACATCTTGCTTGGACAACTTTTGCCCACTGTTGTCTAGACCAGCACGCACTGCCCCATCTGCCCCCTGGCTGTCTGAGGTTCTCCGTGAACATCGCTCTAAACTCAGGGCTGCAGAGAGGAAATGGCAGAAATCAAGAAACTCTACAGACCTCAGTGTGTATCAGTCTCTCCTCTCTTCCTTCTCTGCAAATGTCTTCACGGCTAAAACATCCTACTACCACAACAAAATTAACAGCTGTTGTGACGCTCGGACACTCTTCAAGACTTTCTCTTCTCTTCTTAATCCGCCGCCACCACCTCCTCCATCGACTCTTACAGCGGACGACTTTGCAGTTTTCTTCACAAATAAGACGAGATCCATCAGCGGCCAATTCTCCACACCGCAGACTGAGGACAACTTCACAATGACCGATGCACACTCTTTCTCCTCCTTCTCCCCACTCTCAGAGATGGACCTCTCCGAACTTCTCCTGTCCAATCATCCTACTACTTGTCCACTTGATCCGATCCCCACTCACCTCCTTCAAGCGATCTCTTCTTCAGTCATACCTTCGCTTACTCACGTTATCAACTCCTCTCTTCACTCTGGAACATTTCCCTCAGCATTCAAGCAGGCTCGGGTAAGCCCACTGCTCAAGAAACCATATCTAAATCCAGCGCTTCTTGAAAACTACAGACCGGTATCCCTTCTTCCATTCATTGCAAAGACACTTGAGCGAGCGGTGTTCAACCAGTTTTCTATGTTCCTTGTACAGAACAACCTCCTGGACAGCAACCAATCTGGCTTCAAAAGTGGCCACTCAACTGAGACTGCTCTGCTCTCGGTTACTGAAGCCCTGCGACTAGCAAGAGCAGCTTCAAAATCCTTGGTACTCATCTTACTGGACCTTTCTGCTGCTTTTGACACTGTTAATCACCAGATTCTCCTGTCCACCCTCAGAAAGATGGGCATCTCTGGAACTGCACTCCTGTGGGTTAAGTCCTACCTCTCTGACAGATCCTTCAGTGTGTCTTGGAGGGGTGATGTTTCAAAGTCACACCACCTTGCTACTAGGGTTCCTCAAGGCTCAGTACTTGGACCACTTCTCTTCTCAATCTACATGACATCATTAGGATCTGTCATTCAGAAGCATGGCTTTTCTTATCACTGCTACGCTGAAGACACCCAACTCTACCTCTCATTCCAACCAGATGACCCGACGGTAGCTGCTCGCATCTCAGCCTGTCTGAGTGACATCTCTAGCTGGATGAATGACCATCACCTTCAGCTTAACCTTACGAAGACAGAACTCCTGGTGATTCCAGTTAACCCATTGCTTTATCACAACTTCTCTATACAGTTGGGCTCATCAACCATTACTCCTTCGAGGACAGCTAGAAACCTAGGAGTTGTGATGGATCATCAGTTAAGCTTCACAGACCACATTGCTACAACTACCCGGTCCTCCAGGTTTGCCTTATACAACATTAGGAAGATTAGACCCTTCCTGTCAGAGCAAGCAACCCAACTTCTTGTCCAAGCTCTTGTTCTCTCCAGACTGGACTATTGTAATGCTCTCCTGGCGGGCCTTCCTGCATGTACTGTCAAGCCTCTGCTATTGATCCAGAATGCAGCAGCGAGGGTTGTCTTCAATGAGCCAAAAAAGCTCACGTTACTCCGCTCCTCATCAGGTTACACTGGCTACCAGTAGCTGCTCGCATCAAATTCAAGGTACTGATGCTAGCCTACAAGACGACCACTGGCACGGCACCAACTTACCTAAACTCATTGGTTAAATCTTATGTGCCCTCCAGAAGTTTGCGCTCTGCAAGTGATCGACGCCTTGTGGTACCATCCCAAAGAAGTTCAAAATCACTCTCAAGGACCTTTTCCTGGACTGTGCCCAGCTGGTGGAATGACCTCCCAATCTCAATTCGTACAGCTGAGTCTTTACTCATTTTCAAGAAACAGCTAAAGACTCATCTTTTTCGCCTGCACTTAACCAACTAACACTAGCACTTTTCCTTTTCTTCTCTTTAAAAAAAAAAAAAAAAAAAAAACCCTACCTATGCGTTCTATACTAGACTAACTGAGACTTGTCATGGCACTTGTATACTGTTGTTGTTCTCTTGTTGACCTGACTGCTTCTATTGTTCTCATTTGTAAGTCGCTTTGGATAAAAGCGTCTGCTAAATGATTAAATGTAAATGTAAATGTAAATGATATATCTGTTATAGCAATATTTATGAGGATGGTTAAGTGATTATGGCTGTTTTTGACAGCCTTGATCTACTAAACTGACTCAAAGTGTTGCTAGAATAGTTAGAGATATATGAGTGTATTATGTAATTATTTTTCTTTAAATTGATAAGATTGAACACTAATGTGATGACCAGAACATAGGGATATAACAGCAGGTTGGTTTGAAATATTTTGAGCTTCAGTGTCGGCAACACTCAAAGAGAGCCATCAACAATCAGCATATGAATCTCAACAATGGTGACAATCAAAAGGTTGATGATATAATGCATGCTGGGTACCAGCACAGGATAAAACTCATCCATGACTCCCAGCATGCATTGCGGCATGAATAAATTATGCCCCTGAATTGTCCACTTATTTAAGTTTTAGTAGCATGTTTTGTGAAGTTCAGAACTTATCTGTTTATTTATTTTGTGGATTGTCACCATTGTTGTGATTCATACGATGATTCTTGATGTGTCTGTCTAAATTTCAACAAAGGATTTTTATTTTTTAAATGAGTGATATTTTCTTAAGTCTTTCATAACTTAAGACTCAGCAGTGTTCTTTTGGTGTAGCATCAATATTCAAAAAGAGAAGGGACACAGGATTCGATAAGAAAAAAAGAGAATGTTTGTCCTTAACAACACCAGTTTTCTTTGTTGCTGACTTTTATGCTATAACAAGTTCCAAAGACACATTTTTACAGCATGTAAAAAAAAAAAACTTAGTGTTGAAAAGTCACGGTTCAAGAGCTCAACTAAAGTAAACACTGATCTCCATCATGGGAGTGAAAAAAAACCCCACCTAAACCTCTTTAACTCTCAATAAGATCTTCTGTAGACATCTGACTGAAATAAAGTCAGTCTGGTTAGTAATATGAATCTGGTGAAGCTGTTTTAGGATATGTTTATTCAGATCTTGAGAGATTTGATGAATTCTTTTATTTCAGTCGATTTCATCTAAGGCTGTGGCTGAAGTCACGTGTAGTTCTTGTGTTTCTCTTTCCTTTAGTGATTCTGTTTGTTAATAGCAGATGTTCATCACTAATGCTCAATCATCAATTAATCACAGAATTATCTCATTAACTTCACTGATTCGGTGTTACTCTAACACTCTGTAGTGTGCACACATTATAAGTGTTCATTTAAAACTGAGGATTTTGTTGTGGAGTTTAAAGGGTTAAAGATTTAAGATGAAGAAAAAAAACAGTATGAAACATAATTTAACAGTAATAAACTGTAATTAATTTGCAGGAAACAAACTGTAGAAAAACAGTTATTTTCTGGCACCCCTGCTGCCAGTAAATAACTGTTTTTCTACAGTTTGTTGCTGTAAATTAATGGTTGCCAGCAAAAAAAGTGTTTTTCTACAGTTTGTTGCCGTTAAGTCAAGGAAAAAAACAGTAATATACTGTAAAACGTAAAAATCTGATTAACCAAATGAAAATTTGACTAAAATATTTGTGAACATTCGCAAAGTCATACACTGATGAGAGTAAATACGGAACTCAACTGTATTAATGTGTGTTTGCACAAGAGAGATCTGTTAGTTTAATGTAGTTTTGTGGTTCACCATTGTGCTGGAGAGTAGAGCCTGTGCTTCAGTCAATGATGAGACACAAACACTGATCTCTTGCTGCTTTATATAAAGACAGTAAATGTTGCTGATACAGTGGTGATCTCTGTGTTAAGTATTTCAGCACATACATGTGTGCTATAACTGACAATGAGCTGCAGTGATTTGAGTAAAAGTCATGCATTTAGTTACTTTACTACAACACATTAAGTGTTTGCAGTTTTATATTAAGAAATGTTCCTTCTCAGTGGACTAAAATTAAATAAGTTCAAACTAACCATTCTTTACGCAAAATTTGTTACAGCTAAAGTCCATTGAACATAAAGATACAAAAATAATAGTGGACATTTATAAACATTTACAAATGATGAATAGTTTCAACTTCAGATAGTGTACTGCAAAAACATGAACAAATAAATAATAAATGATTTGTTTAGATGTTTAAATAGTAGAAGTCTACAAAACAAATGAAGGCCAAATATGTAAACCATCTGTCAAAATCATTTGAAAACTTTTTTTAATGTTTTAAAGTTTAATAGCATTTGTAAGCATTTGAAAATACATTAAATACTGATCTGTTAATCATTAGGTAATGTTTAATAAGTACATTAGTAAGCATTAACAAACATGATATTTCACATTTCTAGCTATGTGAATTAATATTAACTAATCATCTGTTAAGCATTGTATAATGTTTGTCAATGATTTATTAATGAAAGTTATTATAAAGTGTTACCGAGGGTAGTTTCATTATCAGACAGGGTTAGAAAGAGCCTTAAGGGTCTTTCACTAGACTTCTAATAGCCAGACTGTCTGATGTCTAGATGGCAGACATTTGAAATTCATAACTACATATGAAAAGGTTATTGGAAATGCCTTTGGGCCGTTGTTTAACTCAGTGCCCCTCTTCATTTATTAATCTGGCTAGAAATGAGGGAACTGTGAGAAAATGTGCTCCATTAGATGGGTTTGAGTAGTGAAGGTTCTCTTTGCCAGAAGCTCTGCAGAATCAATTACTTTTATACCTCAGACAATGAGGAAAAATGCTAGAGGTGATTGTTCATAGCTCTGAAGCTCAGTTGAAAAATAAAAAGTAGAATTTTGTCAGCAGCAAAAAAGCAGCAACTGATTTAAAAGACATTTCCTTGAACGATCCACTGATCTCATTAGTTCTTATGTGAAATCCATTAAAAAAGTAAAGTCCAATCATGTCAAATCAACTGAAATGAAGTCGAGATGTATGGTCTTTTCATTCTTACAAAGTAAAAAAAAATAAAAAAATAATTTGGGTAATCCACGGGGAGCTTTGCTGCAATAAGAAAAATAAGTTATAAAATAAAATAAGAAAAAAGTCATACATGTTAGATTACCTGTAGATTTCTCAAGTGTATGATTGGGAGAGACGTCATTCTTTTTCAAAATATCACTTGATAGCTGCATCAGTAGTACTAATATTTTGATATCATGTTTGATATGTTGGGGGAACTGAACTGAATTAATAAGGACTACTGCTCATTTAGTACCATTTTGACTTTCCTACATTTGGTTACACTTGTAGTCACTTATTGAGACCTTTTCATCTGGATTGTGTTCCTTCTTGCATCTTATTTCTTAATCCTAAAGGGTTTACTGGGGCCTCTATTTTAACTGCTTGAGTCAGCTTCTAAAAGAATACAGATGGTTTTATTTTGGCCTTGACATCCATGGTCAGAATCCAAGAGCACTGTCCTGTGAGAGCATTCTGGACTTGCATCAACTGCATGAGCCAGTGATGTGAATCTGATCATCTATTAGCTTGTTTTGGTGGCCACAACAAAGTTGTTGTTGCCAAGGGTGTTACATTTGGTAAAGTATGCATTTTTGTATTGCATATGAAGCATTTGAGTTAACATTGTCTCTTGGCATTCAAGTTACTTAATCTCAGGCATTATCTAAGGTAGAAGATATTTGGGTGGTGGCAGCAAGGCCCATCCACACACTTTTGCCAGATTGGATAATCTGGACTGATTCCTAGGTTTTATGTTTGAACTGGTGTCAGCTAATTTTCTTGGAATGTTTAAGACTTCTGAATCATTGGCCGCTACTGGTAAATTACTAGAAGAATAACAAAGTGCAGTAAAAGGCAAAGTATTTGCAGTATCTACACTACAAATCAGTGTGTTTAATGTTAAGCAGCATAACATACTCTTTTTTTTATACAGGTAAAATAACTGTACTTCTGAAAATGCACCTCCTCAACATCTTTCAGTGTTTCACATCTATTTATGTTTGCCAGGGTAGTTTCTTGTCGTTGTATAACTTGAAGCAGACTATGGGGCGCCGTTTGTAAAGCTGCTCATGCTGAAAATAGCAGCAACATTTTGTCACATTTACCTTCAAACAATGTAAAAAAAAAAACGGTATGAATTTTTTGACGGTCACTTTTTAGCACATTTACAACAATATTTGTCAACTAAGAGATATTTTAAATAGTTAAATATAAATATTAAATGTTAAACCTAAATGTTAAATGTTAAATCTAAATGTTAAATCTAAATCTAAATGTTAAATATAAATGTTAAATATAAATCTAAATCTAAATGTTAAATATAAATCTAAATGCTAAATCTAAATGTTAAATCTAAATGTTAAATCTAAATCTAAATGTTAAATCTAAATATTAAATCTAAATCTAAATGTTAAATCTAAATCTAAATGTTGAATCTAAATGTTTTGGGTGAAACTAAATATTTAGCTAATATGCAAATTCAAAATGCCGGAAGTGCCAAAATAAAAGCTCGATGAGGTCAGTGTGTGTTTATAGCATCGTGTTAAATAAGGAACGAATAAAAATCATCTCATCCGAGGAAATTGACTCTTGGACATGGATTATCGTGATAATGACTACCGTATTTTCCGGACTATAAGTCACACTTTTTTCATAGTTTGGCTGGTCCTGCAACTTATTTATCAAAATTAATTTGACATGAACCAAGAGAAAACATCTACAGCCACGAGAGGGCACTCAATGCTCCTGTAGTTTTTATATTTTTAACTCCACTAATGTGATTTTTAATTTTTTTTTTTATAGAATTAGAAAATCCAAAATTGTTATCTCTATAATATTTTTTCAATTATTTTATGTGATTTTTTTTTTCTTGTATAGGATCTCATATGATGAACACGTTAAATTTTTATTTACTGTTTTATGGCGTTATGATTGTTATTGTTAAATACAACCGTCTTACCCTGATCTTTTATGTTATAAGTTTGGCAATAATAATAAAAAGAGGTACAGGTGCACTACCACTTCACAGCATCACTTACGCCACAGTCCAGTACAGTTTCTCTCAGCGACTCTACAATGTCTGCACACGTCGAACAGCTGCTCGAAGATCTCACCTTTGGAGAAAACTGATGATTTTATACTCTAAAAATGTAAGTATTACTATTCAAAAATGAAGATTACCCCATAATGAACTGCATCCTTTGCCCACCCCAACACTTACATGCAATAATAATGATAAATGCCAACCAATAATTATATACATTTTTTCCTTAAAATTACATTTTAGTAGAAGAAGCAAAATGTATTTTCTGTCGTGACATAGCTATACATGAATATACACTAATGCAGTTGATGTGATTGCATCAGTTTTCAGTCAAGCAATTAATACACGAATAGATAAAATATTTAGATTTTATTTACTGACAACAAGAAACATGTTTAAATGATTAAAAGAATGTATAAATGTTAGCATCACAATAAATGCATACATGTACAAGTCAACAACACATGAAACAAAGCTTCATTCAAACTTACTGTTCTAACAATCATGTATTTACAGATGGTGAACCCCACATCTTACTATCATCTCAACACAGCTGATCTGATTCTGCTGCTGCGCTGTGCTTCACAGTCTCACTCTTCTCAACGGGGATGTCGTTGAGCAACAGGATGAGGAAGACCATGATGTCGGCTCTCTGAACCACACAACCTTGAAGTGAGAGCAGAAGAACACGCATAGGACAATCTGACTGCGGTGTCTGCTCCAAACAATCGTGTGCCTGCTCTCCATGAGCACCACTACCTTTAAAACATTTAAACATAGTTTACAAGTACATGCATTAATTTATTATTTTTGTAGTGGGCTAAACCACTGAACTGGTTCAAAACCACCAGTATGTCTGTGAGCACGGCTGTTTTCTCCAGGTGGATTAGAGGATTGTAGGCCCCTGTAATAAGAGCACTGTCAATGACTTCAGATAAAAGCTCCATCACATTTTTTGATGATGCTTTTGAAGCTTCTGAAAGTCAGCCTTCATTTTATAAACAGAAACCAGCAGAACAAACTTTACCAAAATTAAATCCTCAGTGTCTTTTGGTCTTTCTCTAGATATTCTTGCTGCTCGGGCCACCGATGAGGAAGAGACCACAGCAGCATCTGGTCCTGGTGAGAGCTGGAATGATGGAGCATCTCATCCATATCTCTGGACCATTTCCGGATGCTGCAGTGGACTTCTCCATCCTCAGTGCACACACCAGTCTGCAGACATTTTCATAACCTACACAAATACACACACACACACACAATACAAAAAGTCATTACTTTATTCTTTTGTTTCAGGTATTTCCTTTTTTCCCCTTTCCTTGCAGGTCCTGCTCCACCACAAAAGATCTGCAGCAAATGCACAGAAATCAACAATAAGAAAAGTGCTTTTATAACTCTTTGAAATTACACTAATTAAAATGTTTCATTTATTTTTGTAGTGTACTTACACAAATCCTTTGATGGCAGCATTCCTTCATCAGTCACTCTACAGCAGATACACATAATCTGTTCCTGTATCATCCAGACAAGAGTCAGTCTCCTCTGTGATTTATCTGTGATATACTGCATCTGCATGTTGAGTTAGTAAATGATGTAACTCGCTTTTTATCCAACACAAATGTTCCTAAAATTATCAATATTGCAAATGGACAAATAAAATAGATAACCTGTGTTTAGTTACTGTATGTAGATTTGTTTGATTGCATGACTTACACTCATCTAAAGCAGTGTTGACAGCAATGAGTGAACTCAGATGCCTGTTTCATGTCTGTTAAATGTGCTCACCTGCGATACTTATCAAATACTATCCTGTCAGATGATAGACATTTAGTAATAGTCTTCAAGATGTATATATGGTTTATATAAATCCACTTTTGAGTCGTGTACTTAATGGAGCTCCCCTGTTAGTTATTCATTATAAAACGTGTTTTTACAGCACAATCACAAATATGCTATATTATGTAAGTAACAAACAGGGTTTAGATTAAGCCAGGATCAGGCCATGGCTCAATTAGTCTTGCCTGTGAAACCGGACAATAGCGTCTTTACACCTTTTGCTTATATGTTGCTGACTTTACACCTTAGATTTAATAGATTATTAACTCCAAAATCAATACCACTGTATGAAAATAACTTGTACTCTTAAATTTAAATAATTTGTTCGTGAAAAAAATATATTCTCACCATTGTAACTCACAGCAAGCCGTCATATTCGTCGTCTTCCCAGTTTAATGGCGGTTGGCATCCAGCTTATTGGTGCAATACCGCCCTCTTCTGTTCCGGAGTGTGGATCAGATAATATGTTTTCCTACTAAACGTACACATCACTCACATTGTTCCCTAACATTAATATCTACATACACTAGCGTACTCTTCAAATACAGTTTCTCCAAACGTGTTTATTATTTTAGGTAGTCATTATCACGATAATCCATGTCCAAGAGTCAATTTCCTCGGATGAGATGATTTTTATTCGTTCCTTATTTAACACGATGCTATAAACACACACTGACCTCATCGAGCTTTTATATTGGCACTTCCGGCATTTTGAATTTGCATATTAGCTAAATATTTAGTTTCAACCGAAACATTTAGATTCAACATTTAGATTTAGATTTAACATTTAGATTTTACATTTAGATTTAGATTTAACATTTAGATTGAACATTTAGATTTAGATTTAAAGCCCATCTTTCAAGTTGAAGATCCCTGTGAATGACCGTGTAGATAAATAGTGTAGGAATTTGACTTGCGTGAAGAAATTAATCATAAATGTGCATTAAAACAGTTTTTTAAAAGAAATTGTGAGTAAAATTACTTCCGTTGTGAAAAAAGCTCTGATCGGAAGTGACGCAACGGCCGGTAAACATCGTCTCTTCGTAAGGGAGTCAGACAGTGAAGAGGTTGCAGTAGGGATGAATGTCAACTCTTACGATGGGCCATTGCCGTATAATTACGAGCCGCCTAGGCGAGAGAGGGGTCAGGCAGAGTTAAGGGGAAGGGTAAATGGACAGAGGAGAGAGATAGAGTTGTGGTGTGAGGAGAATCGGTTGAGAATTGGGCAGGTGTCTTGGTGAGTGACCACAGGCTAAAGGTAATTGTGGCTAACGTCTCCATGTTTAACACATTGCAGTATCT
The DNA here is from genome assembly GCF_963082965.1 of Carassius carassius. Classification (NCBI taxonomy): domain Eukaryota; kingdom Metazoa; phylum Chordata; class Actinopteri; order Cypriniformes; family Cyprinidae; genus Carassius; species Carassius carassius. The sequence goes on along the minus strand of NC_081767.1, from coordinate 10,565,859 downwards.
TTAATAAATCATATTTAGCAATATTGCTGTCGACTTTGTTGTTTTTCAAGCATCCATGTAGATTGTCACCATTTATGCCAGCAACATGTGTCTTAAAATAATTAGTTTAGATCCCAGATTTTAAATGAATGTTGTAGGATGTAGGATATAGCTTACATTTGTGATGGTCAGCTAGTCTGGATAGGGATAGAAATTCTGTGCATTTCTACACAACACAGTTTATCGTGAAATTTTGTAGAAATTGCTAGCTGATTTTTAATCAGTAACTGCTTTTAGACCTAGGTGTCCGCATGTTCTGCTTCTGCAGATGTCAAGCGTTTGGGCCGTATATCTAAACAACATAAGCGGCCAGCTGGAATTCCGAACTTAGTCGGCTGTTATACTACTCACCTCTTAGTATTTCCGACATTATGTAAATGAGTTCACATGTACTGTGGAGTACGTGTATGAAAGCAGTTAGTCTTCCGGCTAGGACGGGAATATGCTGTTCATGTAAATACAGTCATTGTAACAAGGATATTTTATTGTCACGTGAAGGGATACTGGTTGTAAGGCATGCAGATAAATGCATCTAATTGACAGCCTATACTGTACAGGGGGTGTGTCTTTTTACAGTGCATATTTACCCAAGTTTTAGGAAGTAAGTAGTCTACATGTCGTTTCTTACAAGGTCTTACACCAACCATTAGAGTTACAAGGAGGGAAGGAGAGTGAGTTTATCTTAGCACATTTGTTTAACAGGTGCTTGTGTGGTAGATGTGAGGCTATGCCATCAGCAGTGGAGAGTGTGTGCTGTAGGGAGGTCGACATCTATTGGTCCCTTGTCCAAAACCTAGATCCCCCAGAAGACATTACCTGCCTCACACTCCATCCAGGGTTTGAAGCATCCTGTCTGAATCCTTTTGTGCTGCAGATAGCATACATGAACTTCAGACAGGAGCATGGCCCTCTTCAAGCCAGCAGACTAGAGTAGGTTTTGAGCAAAAATTATATTACACTGCAATTCAAAGAAACAGCTTTTCTACACCAAAATAGTAAATCCTGTTAAGCAGGTTTTTAAACTCAGTGGTTTCCATATACTTCCTATAAAAACAACTTTGGTGTTGTGTAGTACAGTAGAATATCAGCCAACAGGACATGCAATATTTACCATTGGAATTGTTTACTATGAAAACATGGTATGATCAAAATGTAATTATGTCCCAATCTACACCACAGGCAGTTCCGATACACAGCATACAGGCAGGTTGTCCGCTGGACGTACGGAATAATAGGCAGGAACATTAGGAAAGCCATACCTTCATGTGTTGTGTCAGCAATAAGGAGGCAGTTTGCAGAGGAGGGACAAACATACAAAGGTTTCCAGTGGCCCCGCTTGGAAGACGATTAATAAATCCATAGTGAAACAAACTGTACTGGTAAAATTGATCTTTTATTACATTTTAAAACGTGAGTGACGTGCGAGATGGAGGCTGACTGCCTCATCCATGGCAACCTTCTGGACGGAAGGGGTGAGGGGGGGCGGTGCAGCAGAGGACAAGACGGCACTGCTTTCTTGTAGGGCCTGTGGTGACTTGCAGTATTCCTCTACCAGAGAGACCATAGGATTTGTTGCGTATCCTTGAGGAGAGAAATGTTTAGAAAACATTTAGTAACATGGATGACTCGCATAAAAAAGTGAGAGATTCACACAAAAAAAGATATTGAAAAACTAAGTGAAACTACTAACCGTAAGATGGTTTCTCCTTGATGGGGTGGACTACCCAGCCACCTTTCCGAAACCGTGGGTAGCGAACAGCGTAGCGTACCTCACCCTCACTAGTTTGCGCTACATCTCTGTTGCCATTACTATTGTAATGTAAGGCTGCCAAGAGAAGTCTGTATGAGATAAGTAGATAGAACATTAGGTCTCCAAAGCTAACCCAATGCAGTGAAATGCAACAGAAATATATGACATTAATGTTTTCAGTTCAAATGGGTCTAAGACAATGACTCATATTTGCAATTATTTTTTTGCAAACAATATGTAATGCTGTTATCAATCTATAACATTTTGGTCTGCTATACAAGACTGCATTAGTTTTTAGCCATATTCATTCTGTCATAATTTCCTGAAATTGAAAAAAAAAAAAACTAATTTTATTAGTATCGATACTTTTAAGTGATAACACTACCTGCTGTACATCCCAAGAAAAGAAAAGCCAGTGTGTTTGGGAGCAAAGTGCAGAATTAGGGAATGGTAGGCCTCCAGGGAGAATGTCTGATGCTGAGGTGACAATTGTCGAATATCCTTTACCAGTGCTTTCCTGGCAGCTACACTCTCCAGTTTAGTGGCTGCTGGTGATCCTGAATAAAACGTATTCTGTCATATAATCTCTCGCATTTCATAACACAAGTAATTATAAGTACACATGGGGTTACGTATTGATAAAACCAAACTAAAATTTACAAGCACTGAAAAAAGTTTAGCCTCAAAACATTTGACATCTTTTAACATAGGCTATTATGTTGTACCTGGTTCCAGCCACTCCTTGTTTCTTGCCTCTCCTTCCAACGGTGGATGTGCGCAGCTGGTAAATGCAGGAGAGCTGTGTTCATGTATGTCCTGTACATGATTTATCATACTCTGCAATTTTGCCTGCATCTCATCTGGATCTCCTGTAGGGGTGGAAGATGCGGTCCAGTAGAGATGGTTGATAATGGCAGGCCTCCACAGCTTCAGATCCTCACAGTCCCTCTCTTTTGCAGCAGCATCCAGTGCTTTCTGTACACCTGTTCCAGAGCAGACAAACAGAGCAGAGCAAATAAATTATTAGGAAAGTGAATTTAACTACAAAAACAAGTCTGTTATATAGAACTACCAACATCACAATACATACTTTTCCCAATATGCCAGATGTCAAAGAAAAGCTTTGTTCCTTCTGAACACATTTTCTCACGTACCCACATGGCCACCTAAAACACAAATTGATTTTATAGAATTTATTTTGAGTGATACTGTGCCTGTCAATGCTGTTCAGCTTTAGATCTCTCCTAGCATCATTACCTGCCGATTTCTGTCTGTTATCAGAGCAGACACTTGCATGTCTTGGTCCATCAGGAACTGCATACTCCGCTTTAGACCCTCTAGCTCACACCAAGAGCTGCTTGGGACTTCTGAGCTCTGTAAAACCAACTGATTATTACTGAACAGTAACTGTAATATCAGTAACTAAATCAGACACAAGATTTCTGTGTGACATCAACTTACTTGGACAAGCTGAACATCCAAAACTTTGTTAATTCGATCCTCAATCAAGGAGTAGCTACCATACTTGGCACAGTGTCCAGGAGAATCTGATCTAAGAACGTCAAAAACAGTTACATTTATAGGTTAATGCAAAAACACATTGACCTGTTCTACATCAGTGACGTGAGCTGGACCATTCTACCTGCAGTCACCAGACAGGATCAATCCACCTCCAGTCTCCTTCAACTCCCTGATGATCCCACTCTGCTCATTCCTCCAGGCCTGCACGATGGTAGGGATAGTGTAATAGCCCTGATGGCGGAAAAAAGTGCCGGGACTTATGCACTGCACTCCAAACAGCTTCAGCATCCTGATTGTCTGAGTAGCCATGCAACCTGAGAAGTGGATGGCACCGCTGAGTAAAAGGTTGCAGGCAGGCATGTTTCGATGCACCTTCTCTTGGTTTTGCCAGTAACACTCATTGCCACAAGTTCCGCAGGCCTGAAAGATGATAGAAGATTCAATACTCAAGCAGCTTTAAGATGAGCCAGTAAAAAACCTGTATAGTTAAGACACAAATAATTAATATACACACTGTACATTCACAGACTATAATTCAGCTCCTAATAGACAGTTGACAATTAAGACATTACCTGCTTGACTTTTATGAAAGTTCCTTCCGGGTGCATTATGTGTCCCTGGGTTTCCCCACAGCATGCAGGGCAAACTGTGAACAAGGACAGCAACTGCCTCTGGCAAACAATGAACTTGTCAACAGCACTGAAAACAAGAAAAGGAAAACACACATTAATTCTGACTATGACATCAGAAACAGTTTCCAATTATAAAAAGGTTTTTACTTTGGGTTACTGAGAGATTCCAGCTCTTCTGGTTCCTCCTCAGAGGACTCTCTAAACATCTCCTCCCCTGGACTCCATGATATATCACCAGAATGGTTGACGATATCAGAAAATGATCATTCATCATCACTTTGTTCAGGACTGGCCAGTGGAGTTGATCTGCGATGCTCAAACCTTTCGGTTTGAGTCCCCACATCCACCATCTGAGGCTTTACCTGAACACCTTAGATGAAAGAGATTCATCTTAATAATTTTTCACCATTGTACATTCATTGGTAACAACACATGCACTATCTAATGCAACCCAGTAAAAAATTTATTTTTCTAACATTATGAAGTTCTTAATTTTTTATGTTTACTGTCTGAAAAGTGGAAATGACAAAATAGTAACCATGGAGATCATGAAAATTTTTGACGTAATCCTTATTTGTGATTGTTTATGGCATGTATGGTGAATGCTAGATATATAAGCTAACTACCTAATGAACGATGTAAACATCTTATGTTGCACTGTGATCCACGATGGACCAGTTCTGGCTCTGGGTCCATTGTAGAGATGTCTCCATCTCCATAAGGATCTGAAGTGGCAGTTGCACCCGCCCCGTCTTTGCCGGCAGCACTCTCTCCCAAAATCTGAAAACAGACCGAGATTACAACTTTGAACTCTAAAAAATGTAGTCCTTTCATGAAAATCCCCCATTCATGCATTATTTAAAAGACTGTTAATCTTTTCAAAATCTTTTTAAAGTACGTTAGTCCCGAGCTGCATTCCCTCGCATGTGATTTGTTGATACCAGCTTCGATTTGTCAAAGAAAACCAAGGCAAATCCGATTGAACTAAGAAAACTAATATTGTAAAGAATTACATGGATGCGTTTTGGAGACGGTGAAAAGTGCGCGCTCTTTCTTTCAGTCAAACATGCGCCCTGTCACAAGGGCAGCAGTTCATCTACATTACTCACCGATCAAATAAGACTTTGGCGGGACAAAAAAATCAATTTGGCGGGCGCTAAAACAAGTTAAATGCTGGAAAATTAATGCGTGAATTTAACCGAGTAGTAATATGCGAATGCGACCACATAAAATTTTAATTAAAAAAAATACAATTTTCTGGAACCCTGTCTTAGTAGCTCAATAAAATAAGTGGCAGGAGGCTCATGTGCAGCCTCACGGGGTGTAACAAGAGTAAGCTGACGGCAGCTAGGTGGGCTTTCGTGCCATGCCAAGACTAATCCATTATAACGTCAAGAAAAATACATTTGCAGAAATTACATGCAGAGCTACATTTCGATGCAACAATTTGTATATGGTATTATAAGACTTACTGTGCAAAGCTCCCGTTTTCGACGCGCAGATTCTCTGCTAGTGCTAACATTAACGTTAGACTCTTCACTCCCGCCAGATTTTGCAGGTGGACTTGCATGCACCGATGGCACAGCTCCATTTGCCAGCCTAACCCACTCTTTTCGTCGAAATCCCATGCGAAATTCCATAAGATCTCCTTGGTTGTAGCTGTCCGGTGTGAAGTGTTTTTCACATACCACCGTGTGTCTTGTCAACGAAGAGTCAGCGAAATTGCTTCTCTTTGCCTGGACGAAACGTATCCAAGCACGGAAATCTTTGTGTTTCTTGTTTGGAAATCGGTGGACCCGATGGCCAGACAAGTTGAAGTTGTTGCATCCAAAACAAACACAAGAATTCACCATTGTGACAACTCAAACCTACTATAACTATAATAACGATAACAACAATCTCTATTTTCTGTTTCCACCTCTCAGACTACGTAAACCCACACTGAGAACCAGGGCTGCAGCGCCTATGTTTGCCTGTCGTTACGTCATATGACGCGTTCTCTGGGAAAAGGCGGTTTTTTGGAGCGTAGCTTTTTCTTAATTTCTGCCCGTGGGTGTTGTAAAACATATGTATTCTTATGTACGTCTTTTTAAATTTACATTTTCATACAATATTCTGTATAAATTAAGTTATAAAATTAAATTGAAAGATGGCCTTTAACATTTAGATTTAACATTGAGATTTATATTTAACATTTAGATTTAACATTTAGATTTATATTTAACATTTAGATTTAACATTTAGATTTAAATTTATATTTAACATTTAGATTTAGATTTAACATTTAGATTTAGATTTAACATTTAGATTTAGCATTTAGATTTAACATTTAACATTTAGGTGTAACATTTAATATGTATGTTTAACTATTTAAAATATCTCTAAGTTAACAAATATTGTTGTAAATGTGCTAAAAAGTGACCATCAAAAATTCATACCAGTTTTTAATGTTTGAAGCTAAATGTGACAAAATGTTGCTGTTATTTTCAGCATGAGCAGCTTTACAAACAACACCCGATAGCAGACAAGAGTTTGGAAGAGAGTGGTTGAAAGCTTTCATATCCTAATCCGTACTATTATAATAATGCTGTAAGCTTTTTAATTGAAGCAGACATGCAGTTGTGTAGTATAAATAACTGCATTATAGTTCTTGTCCATGTCCTGCAGCATTTGCAGTAGTTTCTGGTTTTCTCTAACCATACAGTATGTGGATGTCACCAAGCTTTTTAATTCCTAACATACCCTGTTTTGTAAGTCTTCTATCCCTGTTATAGGCAGGTGATTTACTGTGGATTTGTAAGCAGTGTGGTTTCTATTCTCTTTCTGTTGATTAGCTCTTCTAAGACATTGAAATTAAGAAAGGAGACATTCACACTGATGAGCCACAGAAGATGTAATTAAAATAATATTCTGTAGCGTGCATTAATCTCTATTCTTTGTGAAGACCTTGACAAGATTGGTGAGCATAGGGTAATAGATTAAAAAATCTTGTCATTGTTTGTATCTGTGTATGTGATATCAGAGTCCATTTGGGTGAAAAAATTTGTTTAAATAAATAAATAAAACTGGCAATTTTGATTGTGTTGTTTTGAAAAGGCTACAGATTCAGAGGGCTATTGGAGGCAAAAGCAAAAGGGATTTGTTACTGAGCAAGCTGGAAAACAGAAGTCACAGCCTATGGCATCACTTCTTGTTATGAACTGTACCTGTTTTTGATTAAATGATTATTGTGGACTTTGTGGCAAGTTTGGGACAATAAGACTGATGGCATCTAGTTTAGAATAACCAGACATTTATCTTGCAAAATTTAATCTGATCAAGTTTATACTGGTAGTGAAAATATTTTAGCAAGAAACACCCACATAGGTCATAATTTACAAATTATATCACATTTTGCACCTAAAAAAGGCCTTTGACACTGTTAATCACAGTAATTTAATAAATAAATTAAATCAATTTAAAATGTCATCCGAAGCCATTCAGTGGTTTAGGTCTTATTTGGGTGGAAGACAGCAGTGTGTCAGGGTTAACGGGGCTAAGTCTCCTTTGCAGATAAACAACACGGGAGTACCGCAAGGTTCTGTACTTGGCCCTCTGCTGTTTACAATGTACATTAATGACTTACCAAATTGCTATCCAGGTGTTGGCTGCCAGATGTATGCTGATGACACTGTCATCCATGTGTCCACTACAACACCCAGCCTTGCAGGTGAGCACCTGACTCAGGCATTACATAACATCTCTAAATGGCTTGAGTTGTCTCATTTAACTCTTAATGCTAAAAAAAACTGTTTCCATGTGCTTCTCCATAAGCAATAGGCCTACAAGGGATGTATTTGAGGTGCAGATTAAAAATGAAGTAATTAAAACCGTGACTAAAGTCAAGTATCGAGGGATTATTCTAGATAAGAATTTAAAATTTGACAGTCACATTGAGTACATCTGTAAGAAGGTCAAACCAAATCTTAATTGTTTTCGTGTTATTGGAAGAGATTTGTCATGTCAAACTGCAAAACTTTACATGCATGCAGTGATTTTTTCACATTTATCATATTATGTCACATCATGGTCCCAAGTCTCTCCAAATAAATTAAAGCCTATTGTTTCAATATATAAACAGGCAATAAAATTTATGGACCAGAAAACCCATGAGATGGCATCATTGAAATGTTTTAAGAAAGCATAACCTTCTTAGTTTTGATAGTTTCACTGATTTTAATTATCTCAAATTGGTTTTTAAATGTCTAATGAATCATGTTTCACCACTGTTTTCTGAATTGGTCAGTAGGCGTCAGAACTCTAAAAGGGCAAACACACTAGCCACTATTAGTGGTGACTGTCTTGTTCAGTTCAGTTTCAATAATATCTGTGCAATCAACTCTAGCACTTTTCCTGTTCTTGTCTTTTCATTTATATAAAAAAAAAAAAATAAAAACCTGGCTATGTGTTCAATACTAGACTAATTGAGACTTGTCATGGCACTTGTATACTGTAGTTGTTCTCTTGTTGACCTGACTGCTTCTATTGTTCTCATTTGTAAGTCGCTTTGGATAAAAGCGTCTGCTAAATGATTAAATGTAAATGTGTGTAATACCCATGCGATCGGAGTCATCGGACTTGGAGAACACCCGGCCGTGATCAAACACTGCTTGTGTTTTTTGTAACTTGCAACTTGTAAAATTAGGAAAAGACAAGAGTGAGCCAAAAAATCTCTCTCTCTCTCTCTCTCTCTCTCTCTCTCTCTCTCTCTCTCTCTCTCTCTCTCTCTCTCTGCCCTTAGAATCAGAGCGTGCAGACTCTGAGTTAATGAAAGTGCAGGCATGGTGATAATGCTTGCAGACTTGACACACTAATATTTAATATATTTCAAATCAGCAACACAATCTGAGGTTGATACAGCTAGCACGCATGTGCAGTCTCGATCGCGTTTCATGTTTCTATGGCAACCAGTGAGGGACACTTTGACCGCCAAACCGCGCTTTACATTTTCTTCCATTTTTATAATAATATAAATGAACTGTTTAATCTTAAAATTTTATTGGTTTTATTACGGGTTCGGGTCCAGCTTTCAAATAATAGACGAGTCCGGGTCGGGTCCGGGTAGGCATTTCTCGGATCTACACGGGTCCGGGTCCGGGTCCAGCTTTTGAAATATTAGACAGGTCCTTTTTTCACATTTATCATATTATGTCACATCATGGTCCCAAGTCTCTCCAAATAAATTAACGCCTATTATTTCAATATATAAACAGGCAATAAAAGTTATGGACCAGAAACCCATGAGATGGCATCATTGTAATGTTTTAAGAAAGCATAACCTTCTTAGTTTTGATAGTTTCACTGATTTTAATTATCTCAAATTGGTTTTTAAATGTCTAATGAATCATGTTTCACCACTGTTTTCTGAATTGGTCAGTAGGCGTCAGAACTCTAAAAGGGCAAACACACTAGCCACTACCCAGATAGCAAACGGATGTGGGCCACTTCAGGCAATGATGCGGCACTGCAGGCCTTTTTATGGCCCAGACAAAATGGATGTAAATCTGAAGTGGTCCATATGTAAAAAAGCAAATATGGCCCAAATATCTAAAATCACATGTGGGCCTTCTTAGGCAAAGATGCGGTGCTTACGGCAATGTGTAATTTGAATGTGACCCTAAAGTGGCCCATGTGGTAAATAATAAATATGGCCCAAATATCATAAAACAATAGTGGGCCACCTTTGGCAAAAATGTGGCACAACCGACAAAGGCTAATCTGGACAAAGGCCAAATATGGCCCACATATATTAAAGCAATTATGGCCCTGTTATCTTAAAATGTATGTGGGCCAGTTTTGGCAAAAATATGGTACAGTGAGCACTGGCTTATCTGGTTGTGTGCCAAAAGTGGCCCGAATATAATGTTGCAAATATGGCCCATTCATCTTAAAACATATGTGGGCCAGTTTTGGCAAATATATGGCATATCAACCATTGGCTAATCTGGATGTGAGCCAAAAGTGGCCCACACATAATTCTGAAAATGTGGCCTATTCATCTTAAAACATATGTGGGCCAGTTTTGGCAAATATATGGCATATCAACCATTGGTTTTTCTGGGTGTCAGCCAAAAGTGGCCCACATATAATGCTGCAAATGTAGCCCATTTATCATAAAATGTATCTGGGCCAGTTTTGGCAAATTTATGGCATATCAACCATTGGTTCATCAGGGTGTGAGCCAAAAGTGGCCCACATATAATGCTGCAAATGTACCCCATTTATCGTAAAACATATCTGGGCCACTTTTTGCAAATATATGGCATATTAACCATTGGCTCATCTGAGTGTGAGCCAAAAGTGGCCCACATGTAATGCTGCAAATGTGGCCCATTTATCATAAAATGTGTCTGGGCCACTCTTGGCAAATATATGGGATATCAACCATTGGCTCATCGGGGTGTGAGCCAAAAGTGATCACATATAATGCTGCAAATGTGGCCCATTCATCTTAAAATGTGTCTGGGCCACTCTTGGCAAATATATGGCATATCAACCTTTGGGCTCATCGGGGTGTGAGCCAAAAGTGGCCCACATGCAATGCTGCAAATGTGGCCCATTCATCTTAAAACTTATGTGGGCCATTTTTGGCAAATATATGGCATATCAACATTGCCTCATCTGAATGTGAGCCAAAAGTGGCCCAAATATAATGCTGCAAATGTGGCCCATTCATCTTAAAACTTATGTGGGTAATTTTTGGCAAATATATGGCATATAAACCATTGGCTCATCGAGGTGTGAGCCAAAAGTGGCCCACATATAATGCTGCAAATGTGGTCCATTCATCTTAAAACATATGTCGGCCAGTTTTGGCAAATGTATGGCATGTCAACCATTGGTTCATCAGGGTGTGAGCCAAAAGTGGCCCACACATAATGCTGCAAATGTAGCAAATTTATCATAAAACGTATCTGGGCCAGTTTTGGCAAATATATGGCATATTAACCATTGACTGATCTGGGCGTGAGCCAAAAGTGGCCCACATATAATGCAGCAAATGTGGCCCATTTATCATAAAATGTGTCTGGGCCACTTTTGGCAAATATATGGCATATCAACCATTGGCTCATCGGGTGTGAGCCAAAAGTGGCCCACATATAATGCTGCAAATGTGGCCCATTCATCTTAAAATGTGTCTGGGCCACTCTTGGCAAATATATGGCATATCAACCATTGGCTTATCAGGCTGTGAGCCAAAAGTGGCCCACGTGTAATGCTGCAAATGTGGCCCATTCATCTTAAAACTTATGTGGGCCAGTTTTGGCAAATATATGGCATATCAACATTGGCTCAGCTGGATGTGAGCCAAAAGTGGCCCAAATATAATGCTGCAAATATGGCCATTCATCTTAAAACATATGTGGGCCAGTTTTGACATATATATGGCATATCAACCATTGGCTCACCTGGATGTGAGCCAAAAGTGGCCCACATAGAATTCTGCCAATGTTGCCCATTCATCTTAAAACATATGTGGGCCAGTTGTGGCAAGTATATGGCATATCAACCATTGGCTCATCGGGGTGTGAGCCAAAAGTGGCCCACATATAATGCTGAAAATGTGGCCCATTAATTGTAAAATGTATCTGGGCCAGTTTTGGCAAATACATGGGATATAAATCATTGGCCCATCTGGGTGTGAGCCAAAAGTGGCCCACATGTAATGCAGAAAATGTGGCCCAGTTATCGTAAAACATTTCTGGGCCAGTTTTGGCAAATATAGGGCACAGCATGCACATCATGTGGGTGTGAGCATAAATATGGTAGGATGCAGCAGACACTAGGTACAGGCTGTGAATGTGAGGAATGTGATATATTGTATTGGCAGGTCTTATAATCAGCTGACATATGTTGTGTAGATAGTATCTAGAAAAGTTCAAGTGTCTAGGTTCTAATACGTTTTTATAGTTTTGGGATGTGCCTTTAAATATTTGTATGAGATCATTTTGAGTTGCTATTTGTGCAAAACCTGGGTCGCAATGATTTTGCAAAGTAGGACATATTCCTGTATCAACATATTTTGTTGATTTTGGAGGTACATTCCTGTTCAAAAAAATAGTGCTAACCTTTTCCCCTCTAAACCCACAACCCTAGTCAGGTGAACAACACTGATGTTGAAGCACCTTACCCTGGTTATACGCCTAAACTTGACATAAACTGCAAACTTCAAATCAAATTGGTTGATTTGAATGTTGTTTCGGGATAAACAAGGTGAGATCAGATAAAATGTTTCTAGCAGTGTCATTTAACTTCTGAGGTGCGTTCCATTTGACCGTAAGTGTACTGCGAAGTGGACTTCACAGGGTATTCCCTTGTGTGCGATTCCAATCCGAAGGAAGCGAACATGTTCAAGTTCGAAGGGCACTGCGCACGGCACAGAGAATAAGGGAACATCGATATATCACTTCACAGGAAGTGGAGAGCGATAATCCCCCAACTGTCATGAGCGGTTATTGTCAGTGAAGTCCACTTCAACTGATATACCGTGCTCAGGGAGTAGGGAGCAGTGAACACTGCATAGGGACCCTGTCGAATGGAACGCACCTCTAGAATGGAGGTTCCAGGGGGCCTCAACCATCTTCCAAAAGGGAATCAAAATGAATTAAAATTATTTAAAGAGTAGGTAACACACAGTTTCTGACAATCTAACGTTAAACTTGAATACCTAGTATTGCATCCTTCATATCTCCGAAAAGTCTTTAGTTTTACAGTATTTATAAAAGATAGATATGCGCTGTTCTGAGTCTTTCCGAAAAAGCTCCTCGACATATTAGATCCCCCATAAAAAAATAAAAAAATAAGACAAAACAAGTTAAAACAACCAAAAATAAAGATATTTGTTATTTGGTATTTTTTTTTTATAGCAAATGTACATCTTTTTTAAATTTTTTATTTTTTCAAGCTCTGTAATATTTTATTAGGTAGAAGTTGTGAGTGAGGGGGGCCTTCAAATAGGGGGCCTAGTCGTAAAAAAAAAAAAAAAAAAGGTGATGTGTCAAGTGTGTCAAGTGACCCCTAAAGTGTAATATTCTAACAAGCTAACAAATAAATAAATATTTTAATTTGTCTAATATTTTGGCTAAATATTGTAATAATATTGTAATTTATAACAGTCATCTTTATGAACAACAGTTTCTTTCTTAAAGATTAAAACATGATAATACTAATTAATTAACTGATGAGAATGTATCAGTACATATTACTCAAATCAGTGTGCTAAAACGCTCAAGCAGATACATATGGTTCGTCCACTTTTTTTTTTTTTTAGCAAACTTCTTAGAGATAAAAAAATAAAATTTTTAGCAAGACTGTATTTGTAGTTTATTATGTCTGTGGGCAAAAAAATTATAAATTATAAATAAATTAATTAAACATTCAAACTGGAACGATTTTCCTGTTCCCCGCCTTTTAAATTCAAACGTAGCCGGAAGGTGTGGAAAAGGCGCCCCAAAAAAAAAACGTTAGTTGGAAGGAGGACAGAACCTGCAGAAATTCAAGGTAAGGTATAGGTTAAATATTAATAATATAAAATGTAATAATGTAAATAGCCTATAAATAATAATATTAATAATAAAAAAACATTGGAGCGTGAACTTAACTCATTAATTAATTTATTTATTCCCCCACATTTAAACAACCGGAAGGCGTGGAAAAAGGCGCCCAAAAACAAAACCTTAGTTGGAGGGAGGACGTCGGAACCTGCAAAAAGTCAAGGTAAGATAACTGATAAATGTGTCTTTTTGTTAGCGATTACATATTCAGTTGGAGTCCACATGTTATGTGATGTATAGAGGTAATGGCATAATTTAGCAAATTTGCATACTTTCTATTTGAAGATAAATTATTATTGTGGAACGTGCAAATTTGGCTAGATTAATGCTGCTCATGTATTTACACAAAATAACCTATAAAAAAACTAATGAGGATGAATCATGAATATTGCTCTTGATATAATTTTTATTAATGTTGGTTATTAGTAATGCTGTGTTCCATACATCCATATGACGATGTATCGTCAGAGATTTTACGATACCAGTAATAATACAGCTAGCTTGCACGTGTGCAACTGTGGACCGCGCTTAATTTCAATACAAGAACAACAAAATTAAGTAGAAAGGTGCAGGTTTCTAAAAATGAAAAGAGCAGAATAGGCTACAACAAGGTTTATTCTGGCTGCAGAGGCACAGAACCGGGTTGCCTGATATAAAGAGACAAATCCCCGGAACACATCTTCACACTTGCGCTATACGGAAATATCTACTAAGTGTGCTACTTATCTTTGTCAACCTGGCAACCATGTGTACGCGTGCTCTCTCTCCAACGGACAAACGCGCTTGCAGTTTACCAATTTTGTGGATACAATCGAAACTGGCTAATATGAATTAATTTATTATTTATAAATCATTTCATCCCATCCAACAGTCTTTTAAGTACATTTACTGATTGTTTATTTTTTATTTAATATTTTACATTATCATTGTTATTATTATTGTTGTAGGTTCAATTTTTTTTTTAAATTTATTGTTATGTATATGTAATACTTTATTTTCTCCTTAATTTCCTGTATATCTTTTTCCTGTATATCTCATTGTAACCAGTCACACCTGTTTCTGTTGAACTTATTACTGCAATGTCCAATAAGAGGTGATATTTTATGTTCATGGCTATTTGTGTTAATTTACACAGATTAAAGCTGCTCATGTATTTACACAAGCATTGTATAACGTAAAAAAAGCCTAATTTGATTATTGTTCTTGATATTGTAATTATTAATGTTGATTATTATGAAAATCAAGGCTTCAACCTGGTTATTTCAGCAGCATTAAAAACAAAGGTTAAACTGGGAATAAAGTATAAAGAAAGTGAGCAAAGAACACTGAAGCGGTTCATGAATTCAGTCTAAAATGATGTTGATGTTTTATGCTTAAATAATCACTGAAGCTGAATGCACTACTTTAGCAAATGAAGATTCAGAATTCAGAGCGCGCTCACTGAACAATTCAGCGGTGACTAATCAAAATGCCTCTGATTGGACATTGTGGTCATAAGCTCAGCACAAACGTGTGTAATCCTCAACGCTGCAAACCGCTGAGATCAGTCTCCCAACCCGTAGTCAGTTCTGCACAGTGAAAGTATTTAACTCATGTCTTATAAAATTACATGGTTAGTTCGTGTTACTTAATACATTAACTACTGTTAACAAATGAGACCTTATTGTAAACTTTTACCAAACTGTTTAATGCGCAGGTAGTTCCAGTCCATTTACTCACCATTCAATATTTATGTGATGCTTCCAATAAAGGACACACATACTGCTGTTTTTGAAGTTTTTAAAACTTGCAGCTTCACTTTTACAACCCGAATTCCGGAAAAGTTGGGACGTTTTTTTAATTTTAATAAAATGAAAACTAAAAGACTTTCAAATCACATGAGCCAATATTTTATTCACAATAGAACATAGATAACATAGCAAATGTTTAAACTGAGAAAGTTTACAATTTTATGCACAAAATGAGCTCATTTCAATTTTGATTTCTGCTACAGGTCTCAAAATAGTTGGGACGGGGCATGTTTACCATGGTGTAGCATCTCCTTTTCTTTTCAAAACAGTTTGAAGACATCTGGGCATTGAGGCTATGAGTTGCTGGAGTTTTGCTGTTGGAATTTGGTCCCATTCTTGCCTTATATAGATTTCCAGCTGCTGAAGAGTTCGTGGTCGTCTTTGACGTATTTTTCGTTTAATGATGCGCCAAATGTTCTCTATAGGTGAAAGATCTGGACTGCAGACAGGCCAGGTTAGCACCCGGACTCTTCTACGACGAAGCCATGCTGTTGTTATAGCTGCAGTATGTGGTTTTGCATTGTCCTGCTGAAATAAACAAGGCCTTCCCTGAAATAGACGTTGTTTGGAGGGAAGCATATGTTGCTCTAAAACCTTTATATACCTTTCAGCATTCACAGAGCCTTCCAAAACATGCAAGCTGCCCATACCGTATGCACTTATGCACCCCCATACCATCAGAGATGCTGGCTTTTGAACTGAACGCTGATAACATGCTGGAAGGTCTCCCTCCTCTTTACCCCGGAGGACACGGCGTCCGTGATTTCCAACAAGAATGTCAAATTTGGACTCGTCTGACCATAAAACACTATTCCACTTTGAAATAGTCCATTTTAAATGAGCCTTGGCCCACAGGACACGACGGCGCTTCTGGACCATGTTCACATATGGCTTCCTTTTTGCATGATAGAGCTTTAGTTGGCATCTGCTGATGGCACGGCGGATTGTGTTTACCGACAGTGGTTTCTGAAAGTATTCCTGGGCCCATTTAGTAATGTCATTGACACAATCATGCCGATGAGTGATGCAGTGTCGTCTGAGAGCCCGAAGACCACAGGCATCCAATAAAGGTCTCCGGCCTTGTCCCTTACGCACAGAGATTTCTCCAGTTTCTCTGAATCTTTTGATGATGTTATGCACTGTAGATGATGAGATTTGCAAAGCCTTTGCAATTTGACGTTGAGGAACATTGTTTTTAAAGTTTTCCACAATTTTTTTACGCAGTCTTTCACAGATTGGAGAGCCTCTGCCCATCTTTACTTCTGAGAGACTCTGCTTCTCTAAGACAAAGCTTTTATAGCTAATCATGTTACAGACCTGATATCAATTAACTTAATTAATCACTAGATGTTCTCCCAGCTGAATCTTTTTAAAACTGCTTGCTTTTTTAGCCATTTGTTGCCCCCGTGCCAACTTTTTTGAGACCTGTAGCAGGCATTAAATTTTAAATGAGCTAATTAAGTGGATAAAAGTGTAAAATTTCTCAGTTTAAACATTTGCTACGTTATCTATGTTCTATTGTGAATAAAATATTGGCTCATGTGATTTGAAATTCCTTTAGTTTTCATTTTATTAAAATTAAAAAAACGTCCCAACTTTTCCGGAATTCGGGTTGTAGTTCAAAGAACCTGCAGAGATGCAGGTAATTCATGAACGCATCTCTCACTCTGTCTTAGGCATGTCGTGATTGTTAAATAACTGATTGCGTTATCCAATCTAAATTGTAATGTTGACATGCACTCCCTGTAAATTTGCTTTGAAACGATATGTATTGTGAAAACCGCTATGCAAATAAATGTGAACTGAACTGAATTGAATTTTTTATTAGGCACAAGGGGGAGTCAGACCAAAAGACATTTTGATTTCCCCTTAGTCAAGATCTTTCTTAAATGCATGTTCGCATTTATTTTCAGATCATGCCACCCTTGCTAGATGGTGTAAAAAGTTACATAGTGTACCTGTAACAATAACACAAAATAAATACAATGCCTATCTTTTTTGTTTTGTTTTTTATTTTTTCTTGTAATTTTATTTTGTTTAGGGAATTTTGGCTTCTAAATTCTTACTGAGTCAACTGTTTTTTTTTTCTTCTTCATTTTTGTGTCCTTTAAAGGCCTGCAAGATTGCCATGATGCCGATGGGCCCAGTCAAGGAGGTCAATAAATCCTATAAGTTTGGATTGTTCCTGTTGCCAAGGTTCTGCAGTGTTCACTTCTACAATGTCGGACAAGTTTGTTTTTTGGATGAGCTAAGCTATACATAGCTACTGGAAACATGTTTTGTTTTTATTTCATTTCTACAATATTTTCTATACACATATTTTGTGTTTATTGTACTGTTTTTTTTTTCTCCATGTTTAGATTGCTTCCCAGTTTTGGAAATGTAATCATGCAATGGGTTTTTCATTGGCAATATTAATAAATAATGCAATTTTTTCAGAAATGTGTTTGGATCATCTGTTGTAAAATAATATTTAGGTAGGCCATTTTTACATTTCTCTTGACTGTATGTTGAATAATGTTGATGCAAAACTCACTTAGTGTCATTGATATTTTGTCACTGAGTTTCCAAAGTTTTAATGGCACGGCATGCACACACATGCCGTACACATACACAGTTACAGTTAATTTGTTTCATTATTAGTGGACCAGAACTGGTAAACAGGAGTGGATTGTCAAAGTGCCATCGTTCCATGCTGCAGTGGGCCACATTAGGCTCATGTGTGGTTTATGTGGTTTGTTACATGTGGCATTGCTATGGCTTCCATGAGATCCAAATGTGGCAAACAGGAACTGGCCGCCCAGTTGCCATCATTCCACGTGGTATGTGGGCCAGGGCAAGGTATTGCATTTGGGTCAAATCTGGGCCAGAATTTAAAATAACTGTGGCCCAGATTTGGGCCAGTCCTACTTTATTTGTTTTGTCCTCGGCTGACATGTGGCATTGCTATGGCTTCCTTGTGGCCGAGATCTGGTAAACAGGAGCGGGCCGCCCAAGTGCCATCATTCCACGTGGTGTGTGGGCCAGAGCAAGGTGTCGGATTTGGGCCAAATCTGGGCCAGAATTCAAAATAACTGTGGCCCAGATCTGGTAAACAGGAGCGGACCGCCCAAGTGCCATCCACGTGGTGTGTGGGCCAGAGCAAGATATCGGATTTGGGCCAAATCTGGGCCAGAATTAAAAATAACTGTGGCCCAGATTTGGGCCAGTCCTACTTTATTTGTTTAGTCCTCGGCTGACATGTGGCATTGCTATGGCTTCCTTGTGGCCGAGATCTGGTAAACAGGAGCGGGCCGCCCAAGTGCCATCATTCCACGTGGTATGTGGGCCAGAGCAAGGTGTTGGATCTGGGCCAGCATTAAAACGTAACTGTGGCCCAGATGTGGGCCAGTTCTGCTTCATTGGTTTTATTCATGGCTTAAATGTGGCATTGCTATGGCTTCCCTGTGGCCCAGATCTGGTAAACAGGAGCGGACCGCCCAAGTGCCATCATTCCTACAATATGTGGGCCAAATGAAAGTGGCAAATTTGCGCCAGATCTGGGCCACAGCTATTTTGCTATCTGGGTATTAGTGGTGACTGTCTTGTTCCAAAGTATAAGACCTCCTTTGGCCAATCTGCTTTCTCTGGAAAGGGGCCCAAACTTTGGAATGCCTTACCAACTAATTTTAAACTAGAGACCAATGGTAATGCTTTTAACAGAGGACTTAAACAATGGTTAAAAAAACAAACAACAGTGCTCACATGAATAGTTCTTTACATCATATTACTATTGCGATATTGTCTGATTATGTTGCCTTTGATTTGTAGCTTCTGTATAAATGTTTTTTTCTTCTTCTCTTAATTAGTATCATTACTATTAGTTTTATTGTAACATTGTTATTGTTATTTATTATTATTAGCATTGTCTTGTTTTTGTTTTTTAGTTTTTCTCAGAAAAATCTCCTGTGGACTGGTGTTGAAAATTAGAATGCGTGCTAAAACATTTAAACAAGTGCATATGGTTTGTCCAATGTAACTGTGATGTCCATGTTAAATAAAAAAAAAAATAATAGTAAAATAGTAGATGCAGTACCACTATAATAAAGCCTTATAGAAAATGAATTCACATGACAAGTAATATCAGTCCATGTACAGAGAGGAAACAGCAGATATGAGGAATTTGTGATCACAATTTCTATTTCTATTTTGAGTAATTATTATTTGCAGATTCTACCTTAATGGCCAGGTACATCTTGACTCCTAGATGTTGCATAACACAATCTAATCAAATCGGAGCTGATTATATTCACACATAGTCAGTATGTGTGCTTAAGAAAATTGGTGATTTTCATTATTAATAATATTGTTATAAATATAAATGTAATTATATTTCTATATTTATTATTTAACATGATTGGGTGTCATTAAAATAATCAAGTCACCTTTATTTATATAGAACTTTTAACAATACAAATTGTGTCAAAGCAACTTTACAGTATTAAATAGGACATTTTTGTGTCAATAATGTAAAATGACGATAGTAAACACTCAATTTTCAGTTAAAGGCAGTTCATCACTTAATTCAGTGATGTCATAATCCAGTTCAGTTCAGTTTCAATAATATCTGTGCAATCAAGTCTACGATATTGCTAGATGTGGCCCCAACTAAGCAAGCCACAGGCAACAGCGGCAAGGAACCAAAACTCCATCGTTGAGAGAAAGGAGAAAAAACCTTGGAAGAAACCAGGATCAGTTGGGGGGCCAGTTCTCCTTTGGCCAGACAATACCAGCAGTTCAATTTCAGGCTCCAGCAAAATCACATTGTGCGGAGGACTCATCTGGTTCCTGTGGTCTTGTCCCAACGGCCCTATAGGATACAAGGTCTTCACTGGTGATCTGTATCTAAGGTAGAGGTCTTCACAGTGCACCCGAGACCCGTCGACCCGTGACCCGACCCGGGACCTGTACGGGTTCGGGTCTATATTTTAAATGATCAGCCGGGTCCGGGTCGGGTTCGAGTCTATTACATCGGGTCCCGGGTCTGTTTAACATTGTGTTTAACATAGTGTTAACCAACTAACACAAGCACTTTTCCTTTTCTTATCTTTTCATTTATAACAATTTTTTTTTTTTTAATTAAAAAAAAAAAAAAAAAACCTGGCTATGTGTTCAATACTAGACTAATTGAGACTTGTCATGGCACTTGTATACTGTAGTTGTTCTCTTGTTGACCTGACTGCTTCTATTGTTCTCATTTGTAAGTCGCTTTGGATAAAAGCGTCTGCTAAATGATTAAATGTAAATGTAAATGTGTGTAATACCCGTGCGATCGGAGTCATCGGACTCGGAGAACACCCGGCCGTGATCAAACACTGCTTGTGTTTTTTGTAACTTGCAACTTGTAAAATTAGGAAAAGACAAGAGTGAGCCAAAAAAAATCTCTCTCTAATGAAAGTGCACGCATGGTGATAATGCTTGCAGACTTGACACACTAATATTTAATATATTTCAAATCAGCAACACAATCTGAGGTGAACTGTCACAATCTGAGGTTGATACAGCTAGCATGCATGTGCAGTCTCGATCGCGTTTCATGTTTCTATGGCAACCAGTGAGGGACACTTTGACCGCCAAACCGCGCTTTACATTTTCTTCCATTTTTATAATAATATAAATGAACTGTTTAATCTTAAAGTTTTATTGGTTTTATTACGGGTTCGGGTCCAGCTTTCAAATAATAGACGAGTCCGGGTCGGGTCCGGGTAGGCATTTCTCGGATCTACATGGGTCCGGGTCCAGCTTTTGAAATATTAGACAGGTCCAGGTCGGTTCGGTGTAGTACATTACGGGTCTCTTTCGGGTTCGGGCATGAATTTTTGGACCTGTGAAGACCTCTAATCTAAGGCTCATCTAGTTGTCCTGGTCTCCACTGACTTACAGGGCTGTAGAGGTCATGTCTACACTGTAAAAAAATCCAACTTACAGTTTGTATTACAAACTCAGTTTTTAAAGTTAATTCAACTATTTAACATCAAAAAAGTTGAGATAACACAGAAAAGTAAGTTAAATAGAAATTTAGATCAATTTGTTTGACCAAATTAATATTTCAAGTTAGAACAACTAACAACTTTATAAGTATTTCCCACAAAGGCTGATGAGCATGCGCAGTTCAATCACTTTTTTTATATACACAGCAAAATCTCTGGTGTAAAATTTTCAGGGACGGTGTAAAATTAACAGAGTTGACATTGTTTTAAGACTACATGGTGATAAAATAACATTGCTGTTGTTATTTGTAAAACAGTGTCAGTGTGAAATGTAAGTGTATTTTCAAATTTCACCCAAAGTGTAGTAAAAGGCCACGCCTCCACTTAACGCTAGGCCACCAGTCTGTGTCTGCCATTTTCTTTCAGTTGAAGCTGAAGGCGAAGAAAAGGCAGGTAGATCAGATTCTCACACGATATAGCTAAATTAAATACTTATTTTTTTATATTCACAGGGCCATGCACATGAGTAGATGTCATGGACAACTTTGATCAAATCGTTCCCTCGTTTAGAGAAATCGGGGCCATGTTGTACTAATTTGATACCTCAATAATTCAGATCATGGACGCGATTTAAAATAGTGGACTAAGTTATCTGTCCGTGATTTACCTAAAACGAATATATGTATTAATAAATCGTAAATTTATTAAACAAATTTCTAAATCGTCGCCACGACATTTAGGCTTCCCTTCTCTACATTATGCCATTTACACATTAAAACCACACAGTTGATCATGAGCAGAACAAATTTAATGTTTGTAACTGTAAAAATGCTGAGTTGTACAAAAAGATAAAATATCAAGGACAGGAGGAGAATTTACAGGTGCTAAAAACTATTGAAAGAATTGAGGCCTAATAGGTGGATGAAGCCGTGACACACTCTAAATTGGCGGGCAGGCACGCAATGTCACACGTTGTTATAAAGATGTTGCTTGACCAGCTTCAGGATGTGTCGGTTAGGAGAGTTCCTTTCTTAAAACCTCGTCGAAAAATGTTTAAGGTGTTCATGTAAGCTGCTGTTTTATTTAATATTGTCTGTGGAAGAACAAATACATGTGCTGTATAATGCTAACGTTAGATTAACAAAGCTTCTGATGGGTGCTGCAGGATTTGCTTTTGTGTGGACGTAAGTTAAACATTTACATTTTACATTTATCTGACGCTTTTATCCAAAGCGACTTACAATTGCTATATATGTCAGAGGTCGCACGCCTCTGGAGCAACTAGGGGTTAAGTGTCTTGCTCAGGGACACATTGGTGTCTCACAGTGGATTCGAACCCGGGTCTCTCACACCAAAGACGTGTGTCTTATCCACTGCGTGCACCAAAGACGTGTGTCTTATCCACACCAAAGACGTGTGTCTTATCCACAACACCACCCCGCAAACGAGAGCAATATCTCCAAAACGTGACTCAATTTAATCATTTATAAGCGAAACTTGCATAGTTGGTTTAAAAAGTTTATTTTACAAGTTAGATGTAACGGTGTTTGTGTGTGTGTGTAAGTGTGTGTGTAAGTGTGTGTGTTAGGTTTTCATATTAGCGTTATCTAGATGAGTGGCAAAAGACCTAATAAATGTGCTAGCTTATCTTAATAGTGAGAGTGTCGTTCTGAAGAAATGCTGGTCCAAGTCGAGAGTAAAGGGAACCCGAAATGGATCCGAATACCAGAGAAAAATGACTGTTTTGACTTCTGTGGATTCATTAAAGAAGGTACGTTTTTCACATTTCGAATAATTCTAAGCTCATTATGACAGTTTTATTCATAAGTATTAGTCTTAATACGTATACATTTTGATGTTGTTGTGGTGTTTTTTTTTTTGCATTAGACAATGGACCTCATTTATCAATCTAATGTAGAAATGAGCGCATATCCCTGTGATCAAATCAGCTTATGACAGAGTTCACGTGTGATTCACGAAACCTTTGTATGCAGCCAATCTCATCGTATGTACCAAAGATCGCACGTTCATAAATGTGGCAGCAGAAAGTAATCGTCACTTGAATATAACGCCCATAAAACACCCCAGTTTAGAAAGTTCGTCCCTGAGTTTGAACAAAAGTTCTTCAGCATTTATTAATCTTAGTTCATGTTAATTTCAAAATTTACTAATGCATTATTAAAATCAACAGTTGTGCTTGTTAAGAGTTAATGCATTCTAAATTAACATGAACTAACAATGAACA
Source organism: Carassius carassius (assembly GCF_963082965.1). Lineage (NCBI taxonomy): Eukaryota > Metazoa > Chordata > Actinopteri > Cypriniformes > Cyprinidae > Carassius > Carassius carassius. The sequence continues at coordinate 10,542,320 of NC_081767.1, read as the reverse complement.
ACTGTATTCTACAACTGTATTCTCTTCTTCATTTATTAACATTAAGAAAACTGTAATGTATTCTTCATTGTTCATGTTAATACATTAACTTAGATTAACTAATGGATCCTTATTGAAAAGTGTTACCTTAATATTAAATATCAAAACTTTTAAATATAACATTATTAATATTAAATATTCAATTATATGTAACAGAATCAGATACAAGTTATTTATTGAACTAATTATCCAAATAATTTATAGTCCTACAAAGCTATTATTATCAGAGCATATGAGCAGAGCGTCACTGAAGGTATCATTTTAGCAGCGTTGCCCAGTACAGCTGGACACCATGCTATAATCACAGTAGCGCTACTGCAAACAGGAGCAAGTATCATGCATATAAATATCCTGTCAGCGTTGTTTGAGCGGACTTTGTTTTCCTGGTGAGCATGAGCGGTACACAAGCACATTAATAGAGTGGAATACTGAGCAGAGAATCAAACCGTGCAGTGATGAAGAGAGTGACACATGCGCGCTGAACCCTGCCGGGCAGGGCGTGCACGTATATAATATTATTATTATGTAGCCTATTTTCGGCTTTGCGATTTTTATTATTCTACCAAATATTATAATTAAAGCTTGATACCTGGCATCCGTGCATTGATGCGGTACTGTCGCAGAAAATATTGTGATGCTATGCTGTATCTGTAACGAGGAGTCAGGGACATTTAGGATCAATGAGCAATGTTTATTAAGAACTCGTAGTGATAACAGGCAGGGTTCAGACAACAGCGTCAGCGATATCAGAGACAATCAAAGACAGGGTCGATGACCAGGCTTGAATCGGGGCAGGCGGCAGACAGTAGACAAGTCGTGGGTTCAACTTGCCGCATGGTGCCAATGTGGTTCTTAAAGACTCTGCAGGAGTTGATGTTGATGCTGATATTTTTGATGAGCTTGTAGGAACATCTAAGGTGTCCTTCAAAATTTTCGGATGGTGTTATGTCCAGAGCCGTAAGGTTCTGTTTTTGTGTTCAAGCTGTGTGGTTTCTCTCCCTCCCTGTCTTTTCATAGGAGAAATGGTTTCCACCTGGTTCAGCTAATCAATGCCCTGCTGCCCTGCTGTGATTGGATGCTGGGAGTATTTAAGCTGCAAATACCATCAGAGTGGCTGGTGGTGGCTTGACTATGCAGCAGCAGCAGCAGTTTTGAGGTCCCATCTTCAACTCCAGACCAGATACTTTGTTGAAGCCAATAGTTAACTGTGTATTTCTACCTTATATTGTGTGCGCTACTTATTGAAGTAGTTCTTTCTTTTTAGTCTTTCTATTACACTTGGTGCTTGAGATTAAAAAGGCAGAAGTGAATGTTCTCTCTAATAATTATTTGTATGATTTAATTAATCTGTTTTTCTCTTAGTTTATTTGAGGTTTGCTTGTTAAACAGTTATTTGTGGGGTTAGTAGGGAGGTGGGTGCCATTTATTTTGAATTTGACCTTTTTCTCCTGTTTATGTTAGTGTAACGATAAAACCTTGTTAACATCGGGAAGGAGGCGGGAACCGGCGGACAATCAAACAACATTTTAATAAAGCAAAATAAACACAAAACAGCGCACCAGCCCCTCACGGACGACTGGTGCGCGCAAATAAAAACCAAAACACAACTAAAAGCCCAGGCCTGGTCCTCTCTCGTCCTTCACTGTCGTCGCTCCAGTTTTATATCCTTCCATCTCCTCCATGGGCCTCGAGACCGGCGGGTCGAACAGGTGTAGCTCATCTCCAATCACTCCACCGGCCTCGCTCCCATGTCCCTCGGCCCCGCCCCACTCGTCACAGTTAGTAAGGGAGTTAGTTTATCTTGCTGTACTTTTTCTTTTCTTTTCTTTTAGTTTAAGTAGTTTGGTTAATAAGGAGTAAGACTGATTATGTATGTTGTTTTGGCAATGCCCCCTTCTGATTTGGATACCCCTCTTTTTGCCTAATTTGTAAATACACTATTTTTAATGAGATAACTATGTGGTTATTGTGAAACGACTCTGGGTCTGGAGACGGGGTGGCTTCATGCTGCTGCACATTCATTTCACCACCATCCATTTTTGCGGTTTCATTCCTCCCCTAGACCAATCAGGAAAACGTAACCGTAAATGGGGGCTCGTCCCTTGTTGATTGGTAGTATTGCAAACCTTTTGTGACAACTATTTGAGGAAGGTGTTCATTCTTTTGCATTGTTCACATTTGTTTACCTGGCTGATTCACTTTTTGATGAGGGAGGAGTAGTTTTTTGTAGGATATGGAATTTGATCTAATTTCCTTCACATTATATCCTTCTTGGGAAGTTTATAATCGTTGCAGAAAATAAGATTTAATTCATATAGCAGATTTCTTCTGCTATTAATATTAATATTCCAAAAGAAGCGAATAAACAGGTAATCAAGGAGGAGTTATTTGGAGAGCTAGTTAAAAATGGCGTTCTAGTACCACAAGACGAGGAGCGTATCGTTGGGGTGGAGTCTGATGCGATGGTGGAGACAGCAGTTTCTGATTCTAGTCCTAACATGGGGCCCAAAGATACTTGTTCTGAGCCATTACTAGCCATTAAGTTAAAGGAGATAGAATTGAAGTTGAAACAGGAAGAATGTGAGGCAGAGCATATTAAATTGCGTATGGTGGAAGTGAAAGGAGATCGTGATATCGAATTGCGTAGGTTAGAGATAGAAGCTTTAAAACTGCGTAGGCCTGTTCCATTGCCTCGATCCAGTTTAGCTTCTGCCTCGGTAGTGAAAATGCCAGAAGTGGATTCTGCTAAAAACTCTAGGTGTAACTCTTCTGATTGCCCGTTTGACTCCCCTCCTGATTTTGATGTAGCTAAATTCATTCGTTTCGTACCATCGTTCAGAGAAACCGAAGTAGACTCATATTTTACAGCATTTGAGCGTATAGCTGCAAAAGGACATGTGGGTTCTACTTTTGCAAAGTAATTTTGTAGGGAAGGTGCAAGAAGTCTCCGCTGCATTGCCAATTGAGCAAGCTCTCGATTATGATGTAGTTTAGACGGCGGTTTTGAGAGCATATGAACTAGTGCCTGAAGCGTATCATCAGAAATTTCGATCGCATGTGAAATCAGCCACAGAGACATATGTCGAATTTGCCAGAGAGAAGAAAACACTATTTGATAAGTGTTGTCTTTCCAGTGGGATCACAACCTTTGAGCAGTTTCAGGAGTTGATCCTGCTGGAAGATTTTAAAACGTGTGCACCAGAAAATGTTGTTGTATATCTTAATGAACAAAAAGTGCAGGCTTTAGCTGATGTTGCTATTGCAGCTAATGAATTTGTGTTAACGCATTGAAATGTGATTTCAGGAACTCTATTATATAAAAGCCAGCCTTCCATGGGGGGAAGTTCTGAAGTTTCTCAACCATCTAGCTGTAATATCAACACCAGTCAAGACTATAGCTCACGACATAAATCGAGTCCTAAACGTGCAGGTGATGGGCGAGCATGTTTTTTTTGCCTTGACCCCAATCACTTAATTTCGGATTGTAAGGCGTGGAGGCACAAAAATGCGGCTAAGTCCAAAAGTGTGGCGCTCCTGCAATCGGTTCCAAAAACATATGATGTGAATGCTACCATTTTTATCAACCATTTATTTGTACTGGTACTGTCTCCCTTTCATCGGAGTCAGAGGAACAACAGTTAAGGATTTTAAAGGATACTGGTGCTGTACAGTCTTTTATTTAAGAAGATTGGCTCCCTTTTTCTGCCGAGTCGTATACAGGTACGGATGTGCTAGTTCATGGTTTTGGAATGGTTTGTGTCAATGTTCCTCTTCATCAAGTGTATTTGAAGTCGGAACTTGTTACTGGGTTAGTGACGCTGGGGGTATGTTCACAGTTACCAGTAGATGGGGTTGATTTCATTCTGGGAAATGATCTTGCAGGTGGCAAAGTCTTTCCTCGTCCTATTGTTACTCATGAACCTGATACTACTGAAGTATCTGAACTTGTGACTCTGTATCGATCTGTATTTCCCGGCCTGTGCTGTAACACAAGCTCAGTCACTGAAATTTGGTGAGGTTTCAGATCTCTCAGATACTGTGCTGTTTTCTCAACCTGAAAATATAGAGAGGGTACCAAAAGTTACATCTAAGGTTGAGTTAGAAAACATTGAATCCCCTGTGTTAATGAAAATCACATTGAAAATGGGTAAGGAGGAGTTAGCTGCTGCACAGATTACTGATCCTTCCCTGGCCACTTGTAGAGATGCTGTAGTAGACTGCAGTCAAGTACCTAAAGCTAGAATTGCATATTTTTGGGAAAATGTAATTGGGATACACAAGTGGAAACTAGGGCTGTCAACGAATATTCTAAATTCGAATATGTATTCGAATAGTTTTAAAAAAACGAATTTCGAAGGTCAAAATTAATATTCGAATAAAAAATAAATGTGGCAAAAAAGGCCCGCGGTAGTAGAGGCGTGGTTGTGTGCTTTGCGAGTGAGCGCGCTAGCGTGCCTGAGGGTTCAGGGACAGGTCACAGCCTCACAGGAGTCGCACTGTCTGGCACAGCATCACTGCTGAAAGTTGACGCGTCTTCATGGAAGATGCCAGCAAGTGCAGAGCCCAACTCGACCACAGCAGAGAAAATGAGGTAAAATTGTTGACCCGCGAGATTGTTGTATGCAAGCTATTTAAGATACAGTTAGCAAACCATTCAACAACTAGCAACATGAGATCACATCTCAAAAATGTGCACCCAAATGAGCATGGCATAATGGGTGGAACTCCAGCTAAACATTCACGTCTTTACACTTAACGTTACTTTGCATCGCCCGCCACAAGCTCTTTGTCTGCAACATGACAAGAGGCCATAACGGATAAAATAATTTCGTTCATTTTTAAGGACATGAGACCGATCAGTATCGCGGATGGGGCACGCTTCGGGGAGTTCTGTCAAGCAATGGATCCGAGGTTTGATTATTTATCGTTTCATGTCAAGGAAAAGTTCCATGTTTACCACAGCACAGCTCGCTCGGAGCATTCAATGTCAGTTCTATATGCTGTAAAACTTCAATTAATATTAATAATATTTGTTTCAATCACTGAATGAAGCCTGCTATATTTGGGACAACAGTCGCGACCTTAAATTGCTTGCACAAAACTTTGTTCATTTAAACCATTATGCGCAGAGAACGTAAGGGTGAGAGAGCGTGAGGTCTGCAGTCTTGGCCATTAGTTGATTTCCTTGTTTTTGTGTAGGTAATACGTTGTCATATATGTTTAAACATAAATAGACTATCTATACAAGTAGTTATGTCTCTTTGTATTATTTTTGCCTGTTATTGACGTAATGCGCGTCATTGACAACATGCGCAACCAGATGTTCGAATAGTTCGAATATTCGTGTATTTTTTAGAGGGAATATTCGAACATCATTTTTGAGCAATTTTGACAGCCCTAGTGGAAACCTCTGCGTTGTGATGCAAAGTGGCAAGAGGTTCGCCAGATTGTATTACCAACTGATTATCGACACCATGTACTGGAGTTAACTCATGAGAATGTTCTAGCAGGACATTTAGGAGTAACAAAAACATTCCACCTAATCACCAGATATTTTTTTTTTTTGGCCTGGTTTGATGTCTGCAGTTTCTACCTTTGTTCGTTCATGCCATACATGCCAGTTAGTGGGGAAACCAAACCAGACCATTCCAGTAGCTCCTCTAAGACCGATTCCTGCCTTTCACGAACGGTTTGAACGGCTGCTGATAGATTGTGTAGGTCCCTTACCTAAATCTAAATCTGGGCATCAATATATCTTAACCATCATGTGCACTGCAACTCGCTATCCAGAAGCAATTCCTCTCCGCACCATAAAAGCTAAATCTGTAGTTAAGGAGATAATTTGCTTCTGTTCTCTCTTTGGTTTGCCTAAAGTTATTCAATCTGACCAGGGTTCAAATTTCACATCAAGAGTATTTTCACAGATGCTGAGTGAATTAGGAGTTAACCCTCTGGAGTCTAAGGGTATTTTTGGGGCCTGGAGAAGTTTTGTCATGCCCTGACATTAGTGCATTTTTGAAGCTTCTTATAAATATCTAAATGGGTAAAGTCTAATCTCACTGTAATCAGCACAAACTGGGCTATAATAATATGTGAAATGCATGTATGTGCATGATTGTGTTTTTGAGAAAAAAATTTTTATGCGTGATTAGTGAAAAACTAAAAATTTAAAACACTTGAATAAGGCAAAAAAACACATAAAGAACAATGGTTCCCGGGATTTTTGAGAACTGGAGCCTAGAATGTTTCTTTCTAAATTATGTGAAAATCATCTGGTTTACTCACTTACAGAAAACAATATATTGATTTACATTTTCTAAGACACTTTTTGTTGGTAAAAGTCATATGCGAGTAGGCGTCAACTATCATGAATATTATTGTGATTTACACCTGAGAAGACAAAGGCCCGCATAATGAGCTGCATAATGAGCCTTTCACTCAGGTGTGTGTGACTGAGAGGGAGGAGTTACAAGAAAGAATGTGAGAACAAAATAAATGTATATAATTTTATGTTTGTAGTTTATTTAGAATATATTTAATTATCCCACAACATAATTTAATATCCACTTGGGGGAGCAGTTAAACAGTTTATTAGAACAATCAAAGCTGACTTTCAAACTAATTTATTTGCATCATTACTCCAGTCAAACAATCCTTCAGAAATCCTTTTAACAATCTTATTTTCTACAAAAAAAAAAAAAAAAAAAAAACATTTATTGTTATTATTATTATCATCATTATTATTATTATTAATGTTGAAAAGAGCTGAGGATATTTTTCAGGTTTTTAGGGGGGGTAAATTGAAAGAACAGCATTGTTTGTTACATTTGTTACAGTTACATTTATTTGTCACATTTGTATAATTTACATCATGCTTAAATAATCACTGAAGCTGAATGCACTACTTTAGCAAATGAAGATTCAGAATTCAGAGCGCGCTCACTGAACAATTCAGTGGTGACTAATCAAAATGCCTCTGATTGGACATTGTGGTCATAAGCTCAGCACAAACGTGTGTAATCCTCAACGCTGCAAACCGCTGAGATCAGTCTCCCAACCCGTAGTCAGTTCTGCACAGTGAAAGTATTTAACTCATGTCTTATAAAATTACATGGTTAGTTCGTGTTACTTAATACATTAACTACTGTTAACAAATGAGACCTTATTGTAAAGTGTTACCAAACTGTTTAATGCGCAGGTAGTTCCAGTCCATTTACTCACCATTCAATATGTATGTGATGCTTCCAATAAAGGACACACATACTGCTGTTTTTGAAGTTTTTAAAACTTGCAGCTTTACTTTTAGTTGAAAGAACCTGCAGAGATGCATTCTGCCAGATCTGTACAAACTCCTTGCATTCATGGCGCAGCCCGTCAGCTAGCTGTCTTATTTTTTATTTTATTATTATTATCATTTTTGTTTTATGCTGTGACGGATTTAATTCTTTACAAGAGGTGTTGCAGTGGTTGCATCTCATGCTGAGAAAAGACCGGTGGTGCTCTGTCATGTTATTTGAATGCACTGTGGTCCTCAGGACTTGAGATGTGAGGCCAATAATCACAGCAAAGATATTAATGTTTACATATTGATTCTAAACATAATGCTAATAAACCCTGACTATCAGTATATTTGTTATACTGATTTTATTTGAAGGCACTACCTCCAGTTGAGCATGTTTCATTCAAGCAATCCAAGTGTATTTCTTTACTTGCAAACCTAGCATTGTAGGTAAAAGTTTTTTTTTTTGACAGGCAATGACAGACAATGTGAATCTCTGAATGTGGTATTGGTGTTACAATCACAAAACTTGATAAACCCCCATGTACATCGGAATTTAGTCCTGGTTACTTTAGTCTGGTCACTCAAGACAGGTGTTAAAGTCAACCTGAGTTGCAAACTTACTGCTTATTTCGCTTTTACAGTTTCTAAGTGAACCTTGGAACCATGGAACATTCTCGGCTGGGAACTAATTGATTGGTAAAATGTGAAAATTCTATTCTAAATATGTAAAACAAAATACATGAAGACCAACAACAACAACTGGCTATGTTTACATGCCCAGTTTGTGTTTTAATCGGATTGAATTCATTCCGGTTGATTAATCTGATTGTAGAGTTTACATGAACAATAAATAAAGTGATCGGGTCGAAGTGCGCATTTTTATGTCACAAGGAATTTGTTTCCTTGTTACATATAGAGTTTGTCACTTTTTGCAAATAATAACCACTCTCCTACATGGTTTCTTTATTTGTTTTTAACAGCAGAATTAATATTTATCCATTTATGGATAAATATACATATAAACCGCTGTGCTGTGCTGTGCTTCTCATTTTTATCATAAAAAAATAGCCCATGCCTGTGGATGAGTATCCAAAACAAGGTTGTCCTGCTCCACTTCACAGTTGCTGAGTGAAAGGAGAGCTTTATATTGACAGGACAAGCATTTATATGACACTTTATTCAAAAAGAAGAGCCACTCGTTCCACATGGCATCCGTCATTATGCTATTTATGCATTACTGCACATGCACAGTCCTTTCAGTTTCGGGATTCAGTCCGATCAAGTTTTTAGATGCACTCTCAATCGTATCAGAAGAGAAATAAACCACCCTCTTCAATCTGATCGAAATTTCATTCCAGTCGAGTCCGAATGATTAAGGTGTTTACATCAAGGGTTTTCAGTCCAATTGAGCTTTCAATCCAATTACAAACAGATTATTTGTTTACAAGTAAATGTAGCCGGTAGGGGTGTCCCCGACTAAGGATTTTCATTTGAATCGGAATTTTCGAATCTTGCTGATATTCGACTGATTGTCGAATCATATGTTTGGGGGCGGAGCAAAATACATTGAGTCAAGTCAGACATTTAACAGTCATAATTACTGATGTTAACACCAGTGATGCGCGGGTTGATCCAAAATGAGCGGGTGCCTGCGGTCACCCGCAGTTACCCGCGGTTACGAGTCATCCAAAAATATTTTTAATGAAATTCGGGTCGCGGTCGGTCGGGTCGTTTGAAATAAAGATGCCAATTAAACTTTTGTAATTTATATAGTACTAGACACAATTTTGAAATACATAGGCCTACACTTTATTGGCTGAATAACTGGCGCGATTATAGAGTGACCACCTGTCGCGTTCTTCATGAAACAATGTGCAGAAACACGGCAGCTAAACTCTAAAAATTCAAAGCATTATAATGGTGTTCTCATTATAATGGTATGGGTGTCACAGTCCAGTCATAGTTATTAATATTCAGCATTGTAGTTTGACCTACTCGTGCTGTGCGCTGAAGAGATTTCACCGTAGTATACAATGAAGCGCTTGACTCCACGATATATATACACCGGCTGAAATGTTTTTAAATCACTTGTACCCTACCTGTTCGAAAAATCCAGTCTCTGTCTGTGTCAGTTTGAGTCTTGGTAAAGTAAAAAAAAAAAATCTACAGGGGTGGTGGGATTTATTCATGCACTTTAAAATATAAATTTGAAGCTTCTTTCTTTTCAGATTCGTATTCACAGCTGTAACAAATTATGGTAGTGCTAAACGTAAAACAAAGTGCAAGAGGAGGATCTGGAATAAATGAGGAGTTTACTGACGACGAAGGAGAATACAGACAATATACTAGATAACATTCAGCATTAACATACAGATGCACATTCAGGTAAGGCTACAATACATTTACTTGTTACCATGCACATACAATCGAACAAACAATCACGGACGAGGGATAGCTCAACAGACCAGGTATTTAAACACAGGAGGTAATGAGGGAACTGGGGACAGGTGGGGATTAATCAATTAACCAAAACTAGAACAGGAAGACCAAAAACGGAAACAGATAGTTCATAAACGTGACAGTTCGCCCCCTCCCGGAACGGTGCGTCCTCGCACTGCAAGAGGAATACCCGCGGAGGGAGGGTGGGGGTTCTGGAGGCGGCGAGGAGCAGGCAACGAGGGAGCATGGAGGTAGGGACCAGGGCGGAGTGGATGGAGGGAGGAGCCAGGGAGGAGCCCGGAGCAGGAGGAGTCAGATGGTCCACCAGAGACCAGCCAGGACGGAGATCCATGGTGGAGTCGACGGCGGGAGGAGCCATGGTGAAGGGGCCGACGACACCAGAGGGCTGACAGGCGGAGACTGCACCGGTGGGTGAGGAGCCCAAGATGGAGCAGCACAGCCGCAGAGCCAGGGTGACGTCGAGGATCCGGAGGGCCTAGGTGGAGCAGAAGGCTCAGGCGACCAAGGCGGAGGCGGGGTCCTGGGAGACCGCTGTGGAGCCGGAGCGACCGAGGATGGAGGTGGAACCAGAGGGAAGGAGGAGCCTGACAGAGCCGGAGGGATGGAGTGACGAGGTGGAACCAGAGGAGTGGAGTCCCGAGGAGGCGGATGGTCGACAACTGACCAAGGTGGAGCCGGAGGGACGAGGGAGCCCAGTGGAGCAGGTGGGATGACAGGCCATGGTGGAGACGAGGGAGCTAAGAGCCAAGGTGGAGCCGCTGGGTCGAAGGACTGAGGAGGAGTCCATGGCTCGGAGGCTGGATGCGGAGACAGGGCCTTAACGCGCCGAGGCGGAGCTGGAGACTGGCAGTCCAGCGGTGAACCATCGCGTCCAGAAGGCACGGACTGAGGGTGAGCTGCGGGACTGACTGGCACCAGCAGGGATGACGAGGAACTGGCTGGTCTAGGAGAGAGAGGAAGGATGGGAGGGAACACAGGAGGATCAGGGCTGGACGGAACCAGCGGAAGTGGAGCAGAGGGACTGGCAGGTTTAGGAGGAGGTGGGAGAGGGAGGCCGGGAGGGAATACCGGAGACACAGAAACTTCAGAGCTGGGCGGAACCAGCAGAGACACAGAAGATTCAGAGCTGGGCGGAACCAGCGGAGACACAAAAGATTCAGAGCTGGGCGGAACCAGCGGTGACACAGAAAATTCAGGGCTGGGCGGAACCAGCGGAGAAACAGAAAATTCAGGGCTGGGTGGAACCAGCGGAGAAACAGAAAACTCAGGGCTGGGCGGAACCAGCGGAGAAACAGAAAACTCAGGGCTGGGCGGAACCAGCGGAGAAACAGAAAATACAGGGCTGGGCGGAACCAGCGGAGAAACAGAAAATTCATGGCTGGGCAGAACCAGCGGAAATGGAGCATAGGAACTCACTGGAGGAGGTAGGAGTGGGAGACTGAGAGGGTATACAGGGAGATCAGGGCTGGACGGCACCAGCGGAGAAACAGGAAAATTAGGGATTACCTCCATAGACCAGTCCATAAGATCCAGAAGTTGCTCCATATTTTCCGAGACCGGATACGGCTCACCCTCAGTCGCGGGAGTGTGGGCAGGGCTTTCCTCCACGCCCTCGATCTCCACGAAGACTCCCACGATGCACGGTGTTGCCGGTTCACACACCTGGTCAGTTGCGCTCTCGAGATCCTGCTTCCTGTCAGTGAATGGCTCGGGCACTGCGGCTGCGGCGGGCTCTGGCTCCGTGTGTCGGGATGGTGGCTGGCTGGTCTCTGGGTCGGGAGTGGGGCTGGAGATACCCTCTTCGGCGGTGCTGATGGTAAATGAAGATCCATTTTTCTCCAGCACCCACTCCACAAAAGCGGCGAAATCCTCTCGGGGACCGTTCGCAGGTAGGCGTGCCTTACTCCGCTCGCTCAGGCCGGTATAGAAAAAGTTAAGAGAGCGAGCGGTCGGGGAAGTGGGTAAGGCACGCCAGATCTAAAAAGTCCCTGGTATGGTCCTCCAGCGAACGGTCCAGTTGCTCCAGGCACAGGAGACGGACTGCTGGGATGGCCATTCCGGGAGAGGGAGGAAAACAAAAATAAAAAACCAAAAGGAAAGAAAAACGCCGCTAAATTAACTAAACTGTTTCGATCCGTGATTCTGTTACAAATTATGGTAGTGCTAAACGTAAAACAAAGTGCAAGAGGAGGATCTGGAATAAATGAGGAGTTTACTGACGACGAAGGAGAATACAGACAATATACTAGATAACATTCAGCATTAACATACAGATGCACATTAAGGTAAGGCTATAATACATTTAATTGTTACCATGCACATACAATCGAACAAACAATCACGGACGAGGGATAGCTCAACCGACCAGGTATTTAAACACAGGAGGTAATGAGGGAACTGGGGACAGGTGGGGATTAATCAATTAACCAAAACTAGAACAGGAAGACCAAAAAAGGAAACAGAAAGTTCATAAACGTGACAACAGCTTTATCATAATAGGCTGCATATTAACTTATTAGGAGAAAAACGCAAGTTCTATGTGTAATCAGACATTTGAGCGCTCACATATAGTCAGAATGGCATAATCATAACAGCCTGTGAATATTTGAATGTTAGATTGGTAGTCGAATCAGGCTCCTCGAATCAAAGCATCAAATCGTCGACTATTTGGGGTCACCCCTAGTAGCCGGCAATGATCGAGCTAATTAAATTTTTTGTCAAACTATAATTTGCCTAAAAAGCAGTCATGGTTTAAGTACACACTTCTATATAATGCAATGCTGATGATGATTTGTGACTGTTTTGTTCATGACCGTAATGCTGGTCTGCACCTTCAGGTCATGAACAACAGTGAGGAGAGTATTACATTTTCACCTTATTCACAGTCTAAATGCACTATTAATTTCAAAACAAATAGCTGTTGTTAATTTTGCATATCCAAACACAAAAAGTACTAGAATGTGAAAGAAGTGCTAAACTGTAATTTTTGTTCTTGTACAAAGTGTTAAAGTAAATGTATACAATTTTTTTTTGCTCTGTGATTTTACCACTATTACCCAGCTAGTTTCTAGTCCTCATGTCTTGCTTGTTCTATTGCCTGTATCTGGATAGCACACTTTCAAGTATATTAACACATTCTTCTTTCTGATGCCACATATACTTAATGGAGTGAAATAGAGATCTCGCTCCCGCGCCATGGTCTGCTTCCACATTGCCTTCTGTCATTTAATCATTTCGGATTAATGATGCTTGGTATTGGATGCAAACTTTGGGTAAAATCAAGGAAACTCTTTTACTGCTTTTGAAATTAGGATTCAAAATGCTCTGTGACAAATGTGACTTTAAGAAGTTCTCTGCTGCTTCTCACGGAGATATTTATAATCATAGACCAGAAGTCTCATAAAAGAGAATTAATTTGTCTGTTGGCACAGCCTGCCTACTAGTAGCTCAGAATAACATGCTGTAGGCTTGCACAGTGATAAATGACAGCGACATAGACTGTCTTTAGGATTGTGGTAAAACTGATTCTTTCTCCACCTATAGCTCACATTCTCTCTGATTCCCTCCCCCTCCCTCTTTATTAATTTCTTATCCTAACAAATGAGGCTTCATGTTCAGTTTATCTTGTAGCAGTGTTGTGAGTTCTGACCCAGATCAGTTCTCTGAGGTGTGGACTGATTACACAACCACTAGTATCTATCCATTGTTTGGCTCTTGTCTTTCAGCACTATGCCTATCTCTGTCAAATACCCATCAATAAAACAGAATGCTGTACAAGCAAATGTTTGAGATCCACAATGCTATTGAAAAGTTTTCCAGTCCACCTGTAACTATGTGTACAGTTATTACACAGTACCAAATTATTTCAGATAGAGCTGCCTTCACAAAGAATGAATGCTGTTGCAACTCAACTATACCAGGGGGTAACAGACTCTGTCCTGGAGGGCCGGTGTCCTGCAGCATTTAGCTCTAACTTGAATCTCACAGAATGCATTCTGTTTCCAGCATGTTAAAGGTTATAATTACCAGGGCCACTTATTGCTTTCACTGTTATGGGGAATTTGTAAGAATTAAATAAATCTGAATAGCTACTTAGACATTAATTGAACTGAAAAGCCTTCATGTAAACACCTTAATCAATCCGATTGAGCTGGATCAGAATGAAGGGGATGGTTTATTCCTTTTCTAATATGATTGAGAGGGCATGTAAACACTCAATCGGATCGAACCCTGAAAGGACTGCAAAAGTGCAATGATGCAGAAATAGCATATTGACGTATGAAGAGCTGCTCTTCCTTTTGAATAATTCGCACATTGCAATTTGAGCCTTGTGACATATAAACGCACACATCAACCCGATCACTTTATTTAGGGTTAATGTAAACACTACATTCAGCCTTATCAATCAAATGAATGAATTAATTAATTCCGATTGAACCAAAAATTGTGCATGTAAACGTAGCCAGTTAAAATGGGCAGCTTGCATCTTGGACCAACATTCCTGAGCCTTGAGGTTAAGCTGAAAGCTCTAGGCTGGAAGACATTAGGAAGAGGATCATCCATGAGCTGTAGCAGCACAACAATAAATATCATATAATAGTGTTAAGTCTCTAAGTTTGAATTCCAATTGTTTGTGTATGTATGAAAAATAAACCAAGTATGACAACAATTTCAGTTGTACTGACTATTCTGAATTCAAACATTGGAAAATTAATTCAGTTTATGCTAAATGGGTCTAGTCTTGACCATAGTATGGAATTTAAAGGGTATTACATGATGAATTAATAAAATGGTTAAATTATGCATATTTACATCTCAGTTGAATTTGCTGTCAGTGTGTTTGTGTGTGGTTCAGGTATTCCCTACTTTATTAGAAGGGGACCACATTTGTGTTTCAGTCTGGTTCTCATGAGAGCACCTGGAGATTTGGTTTGGTGCTCACTCTCCATGTAGTGTGTCTCATTGAATATAACTACTACTACTACTACTAATAATAATAACATCATTACACTTAATTTATTTAGTTTTATATAAAATACAACCCGAATTCCGGAAAAGTTGGGACGTTTTTTAAATTTTAATAAAATGAAAACTAAAGGAATTTCAAATCACATGAGCCAATATTTTACTCACAATAGAACATAGATAACGTAGCAAATGTTTAAACTGAGAAATTGTACACTTTTATCCACTTAATTAGCTCATTTAAAATTTAATGCCTGCTACAGGTCTCAAAAAAGTTGGCACGGGGGCAACAAATGGATAAAAAAGCAAGCAGTTTTGAAAAGATTCAGCTGGGAGAACATCTAGTGATTAATTAAGTTAATTGATATCAGGTCTGTAACATGATTAGCTATAAAAGCTTTGTCTTAGAGAAGCAGAGTCTCTCAGAAGTAAAGATCGGCAGAGGCTCTCCAATCTGTGAAAGACTGCGTAAAAAAATTGTGGAAAACTTTAAAAACAATGTTCCTCAACGTCAAATTGCAAAGGCTTTGCAAATCTCATCATCTACAGTGCATAACATCATCAAAAGATTCAGAGAAACTGGAGAAATCTCTGTGCGTAAGGGACAAGGCCGGAAACCTTTATTGGATGCCCGTGGTCTTCGGGCTCTCAGACGACACTGCATCACTCATCGGCATGATTGTGTCAATGACATTACTAAATGGGCCCAGGAATACTTTCAGAAACCACTGTCGGTAAACACAATCCGCCGTGCCATCAGCAGATGCCAACTAAAGCTCTATCATGCAAAAAGGAAGCCATATGTGAACATGGTCCAGAAGCGCCGTCGTGTCCTGTGGGCCAAGGCTCATTTAAAATGGACTATTTCAAAGTGGAATAGTGTTTTATGGTCAGACGAGTCCAAGTTTGACATTCTTGTTGGAAATCACGGACGCCGTGTCCTCCTGGCTAAAGAGGAGGGAGACCTTCCAGCATGTTATCAGCGTTCAGTTCAAAAGCCAACATCTCTGATGGTATGGGGGTGCATAAGTGCATACGGTATGGGCAGCTTGCATGTTTTGGAAGGCTCTGTGAATGCTGAAAGGTATATAAAGGTTTTAGATCAACATATGCTTCCCTCCAAACAACGTCTATTTCAGGGAAGACCTTGTTTATTTCAGCAGGACAATGCAAAACCACATACTGCAGCTATAACAACAGCATGCCTCCATCGTAGAAGAGTCCGGGTGCTAACCTGGCCTGCCTGCAGTCCAGATCTTTCACCTATAGAGAACATTTGGCGCATCATTAAACGAAAAATACGTCAAAGACGACCACAAACTCTTCAGCAGCTGGAAATCTGTATAAGGAAAGAATGGGACCAAATTCCAACAGCAAAACTCCAGCAACTCATAGCCTCAATGCCCAGACGTCTTCAAACTGTTTTGAAAAGAAAAGGAGATGCTACACCATGGTAAACATGCCCCGTCCCAACTATTTTGAGACCTGTAGCAGAAATCAAAATTGAAATGAGCTCATTTTGTGCATAAAATTGTAAACTTTCTCAGTTTAAACATTTGCTATGTTATCTATGTTCTATTGTGAATAAAATATTGGCTCATGTGATTTGAAAGTCTTTTAGTTTTCATTTTATTAAAATTTAAAAAACGTCCCAACTTTTCCGGAATTCGGGTTGTACTATATATTTTTTCCATTATATTTCCTTTATATACAGTCGTGGCCAAAAGTTTTGAGAATTACATAAATATTGGAAATTGGAAAAGTTGCAGCTTAAGTTTTTATAATAGCAATTTGGTGAGAATGGTGAGAATGTTGATGAGCACAAGGCTGGAGATCATTATGTCAGGCTGATTGGGTTAGAATGGCAGACTTGACATGTTAAAAGGAGGGTGATGCTTGAAATCATTGTTCTTCCATTGTTAACCATGGTGACCTGCAAAGAAACGCGTGCAGCCATCATTGCGTTGCATAAAAATGGCTTCACAGGCAAGGATATTGTGGCTACTAAGATTGCACCTAAATCAACAATTTATAGGATCATCAAGAACTTCAAGGAAAGAGGTTCAATTCTTGTAAAGAAGGCTTCAGGGCATCCAAGAAAGTCCAGCAAGCGCCAGGATCGTCTCCTAAAGAGGATTCAGCTGCGGGATCGGAGTGCCACCAGTGCAGAGCTTGCTTAGGAATGGCAGCAGGCAGGTGTGAGCGCATCTGCACGCACAGTGAGGCGAAGACTTTTGTAAGATGGCCTGGTGTCAAGAAGGGCAGCAAAGAAGCCACTTCTCTCCAAAAAAAAAAAACATCAGGGACAGATTGATCTTCTGCAGAAAGTATAGTGAATGGACTGCTGAGGACTGGGGCAAAGTCATATTCTCCGATGAAGCCCCTTTTCGATTGTTTGGGGCATCTGGAAAAAGGCTTGTCCGGAGAAGAAAAGCGCTACCATCAGTCCTGTGTCATGCCAACAGTAAAGCATCCTGACACCATTCATGTGTGGGGTTGCTTCTCATCCAAAGGAGTGGGCTCACTCACAATTCTGCCCAAAAACACAGCCATGAATAAAGAATGGTACCAAAACACCCTCCAACAGCAACTTCTTCCAACAATCCAACAACAGTTTGGTGAAGAAAAATGCATTTTCCAGCAAGATGGAGCACCGTGCCATAAGGCAAAAGTGATAACTAAGTGGCTCGGGGACCAGAATGTTGAAATTTTGGGTCCATGGCCTGGAAATTCCCCAGATCTTAATCCCATTGAGAACTTGTGGTCAATCCTCAAGGCGGGTGGACAAACAAAAACCCACTAATTCTGACTCCAAGAAGTGATTATGAAAGCCTGGGTTGCTATCAGTCAGGATTTGGCCCAGAAGTTGATTGAGAGCATGCCCAGTCGAATTGCAGAGGTCCTGAAAAAGAAGGGCAAACACTGCAAATACTGACTCTTTGCATAAATGTCATGTAATTGTCGATAAAAGCCTTTGAAAAGTATGAAGTGCTTGTAATTATATTTCAGTACATCACAGAAACAACTGAAACAAAGATCTAAAAGCAGTTAAGCAGCAAACTTTTTGAAAACTAATATTTATGTAATTCTCAAAACTTTTGGCCACGACTGTATATAGGTGGACAAGGAGATGGCATAGGGATGGTGAGAGGCAAAAGTGTGGGGATTATCTCACGAAGGGATGGTGAAGGGAGGATGACAATTATGCCCTGGCAGTTAAGTTGGTGTTTGGCTCATGACACGCATCCAGAGCATCCCAGTGCTGACAACACACAGTGGAGTTGAGGTGAGGACCCAAGATGTACTAGATGGTGTGGCTTCCGACTGATGGAGACAGAGCTCATGGATCCGAAGGCGCAGACGGAGGGCCAGTGGAGCTAGACATCATTGCAGGTTCCGGAGACCTGGGCACAGCCTCAGCGACGAGCATCATTGGTGGAGCCAGAGTACCGACTGGGACGATGCCAGTGTGACCGAGGACTGTGGTGTACCAATGGGAAAAACACATTGCAGCTAAAGAGGTGGAGGTTTGGAGCGCAGCAGATGGCCTGCAAGTCTGTGGCAGAAGTAGAGTGACGACTGACCAAGGGGGAGCCAGTGGGACGAGGTCACTTCTTAAGTACGACTGGCATGTTCTGCAACTAAGTGCTTGCAATTCAGACACTGAAGTATGAAGACTGCTTTATCACATGATCTGTGAAAGGGAATAATAACTGATATAAAATTAGCCAATAACAGTTTTGCTTCCATGACTGAATATATGCATTGTAATTTGCATTGATATTAGAATTTTGTTGACTTCTTGGTTTACCTTTTGACAATATCCTCATTAAGCTTGACATATGAGTGTCCATTCTTATCCTCGTCTCTCATCACTGTACAGACTTTAACTCTGTGAATACTCAACGAAGAGACAGGAGAGAGATATCTACAGAAAGCTTGACATGTCTACTTTTACACTAAACAAGTGCTGTCGAAAACAAATATTCTGTGATAAAGTAATCCAAATGAAAACAACGCGATGTCCGTTTTTCACGTCTCCCTTCATTATATCTAATGTGACCACGCTCCCGCGCTGAATGCGCTATTCAGATTCAAACTGAAGCGCGCAGCTTGAATACGCCCACACAGAAGAAAAAGCAGCAAGACTGTTCTTCAAGTTCTTTTATTTTACTGTTTGCTTCGCGATGAGAGGAATAAGACATAATTCACCCCAAAAAGATGCGATGTGGCTGAGGATTTGAGAAATGGATTTCCTCAGGAAAAAAAGAATGAGATACTTTATTCAGCAGAGATCATAAACAGGAGTAAGTCTCTTTTTATTCATTTATATACTTGTACTAGTTTTCACATAATGTGTAAACATTTTACTAGTTAGACTTTTTCCAAAGACTTTTTTCAAACTATAATTCCTGACTAAATGTATAAGCAAGTGAAATATTATGAAGTTTCAATAACAATATACGGTAGCACTTTATTTTACAGTCCTATTCCTCATGTACATACTATGTACTTATTATAGTACTTACAATAACTATGTAATAACTAGGTACTAACCCTGAACCTACCCCTAAACCTAACCCTACCCCATGTAGTTACCTTGTGTTACCAGAACTTTCTTAGATAAATACACTGTAAGTACACTATAAGTACATGTTAGTACACGTACTGTAAAATAAAGTGCAACCCAATATACAATACTATATCATTCATAAAACATCAACATCATTTTAGACTGAATTCATGAACCGCTTCAGTGTTCTTTGCTCACTTTCTTTATACTTTATTCCCAGTTTAACCTTTGTTTTTAATGCTGCTGAAATAACCAGGTTGAAGCCTTGATTTTTATAATAATCAACATCAATAATTACAATATCAAGAACAATAATCAAATTAGGCTTTTTTTACGTTATACAATGCTTGTGTAAATACATGAGCAGCATTAATTTGTGTAAATTAACACAAATAGCCATGAACAAAATATCACCTCTTATTGGACATTGCAGTAATAAGTTCAACAGAAACAGGTGTGACTGGTTACAATGCTCAACACTGTAAACCTCCTGCTAAAAATATAAATATTATGCAACATGAGCAAATCTACTGTATGATTCAGTATTAACATAATATAGGCCCACAGAAAGGTAAAGATATACAGGAAATGAAGGAGAAAATAAAGTATTACAAATACATAACAATAAATTAAAAAAATTGAACCTACAACAATAATAATAACAATAATAATGTAAATTATTAAATAAAAAATAAACAATCAGTAAATGTACTTAAAAGACTGTTGGATGGGATGAAATGATTTATAAATAATAAATTAATTCATATTAGCCAGTTTCGATTGTATCCACAAAATGGGTAAACTGCAAGCTAACCGGTGTTTTTTGAATGCAAGCGCGATTGTCCGTTGGAGAGAGAGCACGCGTACACATGGTTGCCAGGTTGACAAAGATAAGTAGCACACTTAGTAGATATTTCCGTATTGTGCAAGTGTGAAGATGTGTTTCGGGGATTTGTCTCTTTATATCAGGCAACCCCGGTTGTGTTCCTCTGCAGCCAGATTAAACCTTGTTGTAGGTAGCCTATTGAGAATGAGGAGATGTCGTCATGACACAGCGCCCCGCCCCCAGAGACCGCGTCTCCTCCCCTTTCCGCCATTTTGGGAGGATACCCGCCAGCACAGTTCATTGTTTACATTGGTAGTAGAGGAGGTTGTCGCACTATTCTAGAATGCCTTGAAAACACTGCTGTGTAAAAAACTGCTCGAGTGTCTCACATACCATAGGAACCATATGGAAACCATAGGAACCATTTGTTACAGTTTTTTCGTTTCCCTACATGGAAAAAGCATGAGGGAGAGCATGTCTCCGATGTGACAAAGAGACGTCGGATTTTTTGGGTGTCTGTAAACTTGATTTTTTTTCCTCACACCGTAATTTTCATTTTGGGTGAACTATACACACTAGCTGCTACATATTGTCACTATCCACGATATATATTGTTGCATTTTTGTATTGCAATATATTGTGACACGATATTGTTACACCCCCAATTGACACTATATCATTTGAACTGAATGCCATCACTGTTTGATCCAGAGCTGCTGTAAGTTACAGCAGAAACAAACTTTGTTATTTTACTGTTATTATTATTATATTATTAATCTGCTTTGATACAATCTGGATTGTAAAAAGCACTATATAATTAAATGTGACTTGACTTGACAAAGAGTGCAACTGTGTTTTCACAGTTTGGGGGCTTGAAGATGACCAAGTCGCGCACCCAGCCGCAGCATAATGTCTCGTAACTTTCCAAGGATTTCAGGCTTTTGAATTCTAGCATAGTGTAATAACTGATGCCAAAAACCAAGTAATTAACTATTTCCATGTAAGTGCAAGGTGGTAAAGAGTCTAGGTCTTTGTTCCATTCAGTTGCAGGCAGCTCGTATGGGTCGACGTTTTTTATATTAGCCAGTTTCTCTAAATACCTCTGTTTGGCATTGGTAGTAAGTTTCTCCCTGTAAGGACCCTTTTCTTTTGCCGCATTCTTCTCCATTTCTTCTTAATTTCTATATTATATATATGTATTTATATATATATTGCCCCTGGCAACCGATAGCGTATCCTCCCAAAATGGTGGACGGGCGCAATTCGTCACATGACAGCAAGCTAACGTGACGCATCTCCTCATTCTCAATTGTGCTCTTTTCATTTTTAGAAACCTGCACCTTTCTACTTAATTTTGTTGTTCTTGTATTGAAATTAAGCGCGGTCCACAGCTGCACACGTGCAAGCTAGCTGTATTATTACTGGTATCGTCAAATCTCTGACGATACATCGTCATATGGATGTATGGAACACAGCACTACTAATAACCAACATTAATAAAAATTATATCAAGAGCAATATTCATGATTCATCCTCATTAGTTTTTTTATAGGTTATTTTGTGTAAATACATGAGCAGCATTAATCTAGCCAAATTTGCACGTTCCACAATAATAATTTATCTTCAAATAGAAAGTATGCAAATTTGCTAAATTATGCCATTACCTCTATACATCACATAACATGTGGACTCCAACTGAATATGTAATCGCTAACAAAAAGACACATTTATCAGTTATCTTACCTTGACTTTTTGCAGGTTCCGACGTCCTCCCTCCAACTAACGTTTTGTTTTTGGGCGCCTTTTTCCACGCCTTCCGGTTATGTTTAAATGTGGGGGAATAAATTAATTAATTAATGAGTCACGATTCACCCTCCGATGTTTTTTATTATTATTATTATTTATAGGCTATTTACATTATTACATATTATATTATTAATATTTAACCCATACCTTACCTTGAATTTCTGCAGGTTCTGTCCTCCTTCCAACTAACGTAATGGTTTTTTTTTTTGGGCGCCTTTTCCACACCTTCCACTCATCTTATCTCTAAGAAGTTTGCTAAAAAAAAAAGTGGATGAACCATATGTATCTGCTTGAGGGTTTTAGCACACTGATTTGAGTAATATGTACTGATACATTCTCATCAGTTAATTAATTAGTATTATCATGTTTTAATCTTAAAGAAAGAAACTGTTGTTCATAAAGATGACTGTTATAAATTACAATATTATTACAATATTTAGCCAAAATATTAGACAAATTAAAATATTTATTTATTTGTTAGCTTGTTAGAATATTACACTTTAGGGGTCATTTGACACACTTGACGCATCACAACCTTTTTTTTTTTTTACGACTAGGCCCCCTATTTGAAGGCCCCCCTCACTCACAACTTCTACCTGATAAAATATTACAGAGCTTGAAAAAATAAAAAAATTAAAAAAGATGTACATTTGCTATAAAAAAATTACCAAATAACAAATATCTTTATTTTTGGTTGTTTTAACTTGTTTTGTCTTTTTTTTTTTTTTTTTTATGGGGGGTCTAATAGCCTATGTCCAGGAGCTTTTTCGGAAAGACTCAGAACAGCGCATATCTATCTTTTATAAATACTGTAAACTAAAGACTTTTCGGAGATATGAAGGATGCAATACTAGATATTCAAGTTTAACGTTAGATTGTCAGAAACTGTGTGTTACCTACTCTTTAAATAATTTTAAGTCATTTCGATTCCCTTTTGGAAGATGGTTGAGGCCCCCTGGAACCTCCATCCTAGAGGTGCGTTCCATTCGACAGGGTCCCTATACAGTGTTCACTGCTCCCTACTCCCTGAGCACGGTATATCAGTTGAAGTGGACTTCACTGACAATAACTGCTCATGACAGTTGGGGGATTATCGCTCTCCACTTCCTGTGAAGTGATATATCGATGTTCCCTTATTCCATGTGCCGTGCGCAGTGCCCTTCGAACTTGAACATGTTCGCTCCCTTCGGATTGGAATCGCACTTAAGATGGCGGAATACCCTGTGAAGTCCACTTCGCAGTACACTTACGGTCGAATGGAACGCACCTCAGAAGTTAAATGACACTGCTAGAAACATTTTATCTGATCTCATCTTGTTTATCCCGAAAACAACATTCAAATCAACCAATTTGATTTGAAGTTTGCAGTTTATTTCAAGTTTAGGCTTATAACCAGGGTAAGGTGCTTCAACATCAGTGTTGTTCACCTGACTAGGGTTGTGGGTTTAGAGGGGAAAAGGTTAGCACTATTTTTTTGAACAGGAATGTACCTCTAAAATCAACAAAATATGTTGATACAGGAATATGTCCTACTTTGCAAAATCATTGCGACCCAGGTTTTTTTCACAAATAGCAACTCAAAATTATCTCATACAAATATTTAAAGGCACATCCCAAAACTATAAAAACTTATTAGAACCTAGATACTTGAACTTTTCTAGACACTATCTACCCAACATATGTCAGCTGATTATAAGACCTGCCAATGCAATATATCACATTCCTCACATTCACAGCCTGTACCTAGTGTCTGCTGCATCCTACCATATTTATGCTCACACCCACATGAGCCATGTGCATGCTGTGCCCTATATTTGCCAAAACTGGCCCAGAAATGTTTTACGATAACTGGGCCACATTTTCTGCATTACATGTGGGCCACTTTTGGCTCACACCCAGATGGGCCAATGATTTATATCCCATATATTTGCCAAAACTGGCCCAGATACATTTTACAATAAATGGGCCACATTTTCAGCATTATATGTGGGCCACTTTTGGCTCACACCCCGATGAGCCAATGGTTGATATGCCATATACTTGCCACAACTGGCCCACATATGTTTTAAGATGAATGGGCAACATTGGCAGAATTATATGTGGGCCACTTTTGGCTCACATCCAGATGAGCCAATGGTTGATATGCCATATATATATATATATATATATATATATATATATATATATATATGTATATATGTCAAAACTGGCTCACATATGTTTTAAGATGAATGGCCATATTTGCAGCATTATATTTGGGCCACTTTTGGCTCACACCCCGATGAGCCAATGGTTGATATGCCATATATTTGCCAAGAGTGGCCCAGACACATTTTAAGATGAATGGGCCACATTTGCAGCATTATATGTGGGCCACTTTTGGCTTACATCCAGATGAGCCAATGGTTAATATGTCATATATATATATATATGTCAAAACTGGCTCACATATGTTTTAAGATGAATGGCCATATTTGCAGCATTATATTTGGGCCACTTTTGGCTCACACCCCGATGAGCCAATGGTTGATATGCCATATATTTGCCAATAGTGGCCCAGACACATTTTAAGATGAATGGGCCACATTTGCAGCATTATATGTGGGCCACTTTTGGCTCACACCCGATGAGCCAATGCTTGATATGCCATATATGTGCCAATAGTGGCCCAGACACATTTTATGATACATGGGCCACATTTGCTGCATTATATGTGGGCCACTTTTGGCTCACGCCCAGATCAGTCAATGGTTGATATGCCATATATTTGCCAAAACTGGCCCAGATACGTTTTATGATAAATGGGCTACATTTGCAGCATTATATGTGGGCCACTTTTGGCTCACACCCTGATGAACCAATGGTTGACATGCCATACATTTGCCAAAACTGGCCCACATATGTTTTAAGATGAATGGGCCACATTTGCAGCATTATATGTGGGCCACTTTTGGCTCACACCTCGATGAGCCAGTGGTTGATATGCCATATATTTGCCAAAAATGACCCACATAAGTTTTAAGATGAATGGGCCACATTTGCAGCATTATATTTGGGCCACTTTTGACTCACATTCAGATGAGGCAATATTGATATGCCATATATTTGCCAAAAATGGCCCACATAAGTTTTAAGATGAATGGGCCACATTTGCAGCATTGCATGTGGGCCACTTTTGGCTCACACCCCGATGAGCCAATGGTTGATATGCCATATATTTGCCAAGAGTGGCCCAGACACATTTTAAGATGAATATGCCACATTTGCAGCATTATATGTGGCCACTTTTGGCTCACACCCCGGTGAGCCAATGGTTGATATCCCATGTATTTGCCAAGAGTGGCCCAGACACATTTTATGATAAATGGGCCACATTTGCAGCATTACATGCGGGCCACTTTTGGCTCACACCCAGATGAGCCAATGGTTAATATGCCATATATTTGCCAAAAGTGGCCCAGATATGTTTTACGATAAATGGGCTACATTTGCAGCATTATATGTGGGCCACTTTTGGCTCACACCCTGATGAACCAATGGTTGATATGCCATATATTTGCCAAAACTGGCCCAGATACATTTTATGATAAATGGGCCACATTTGCAGCATTATATGTGGGCCACTTTTGGCTCACACCCAGAAGAACCAATGGTTAATATGCCATGTATTTGCTAAAACTGGCCCACAGATGTTTTAAGATGAATGGGCCACATTGGCAGAATTATACGTGGGCCACTTTTGGCTGACACCCAGAAAAACCAATGGTTGATATGCCATATATTTGCCAAAACTGGCCCACATAAGTTTTAAGATGAATGGGCCACATTTGCAGCATTACATGTGGGCCACTTTTGGCCAAAACTGGCCCACATACATTTTAAGATAACAGGGCCATAATTGCTTTAACATATGTGGGCCATATTTGGTTAACACCCAGATTAGCTTTTGTCGGTTGTGCCACATTTTTGCCAAAGGTGGCCCACTATTGTTTTATGATATTTGGGCCATATTTATTATTTACCACATGGGCCACTTTAGGGTCACATTCAAATTACACATTGCCGTAAGCACCGCATCTTTGCCTAAGAAGGCCCACATGTGATTTTAGATATTTGGGCCATATTTGCTTTTTTACATATGGACCACTTCAGATTTACATCCATTTTGTCTGGGCCATAAAAAGGCCTGCAGTGCCGCATCATTGCCTGAAGTGGCCCACATCCGTTTGCTATCTGGGAATGATCTCCTAAAGGGTACTGAATAGAGACTGGCACTGTATGATGAGGTGTACACTCAAACCTGCCAACATGTACGCATTTTTCGTACTCTGCACGCATTTTGACCCATTAATACGCTTGTACGATTCGATGCTCTCTAGGTACGCATTTTGTTGTTTCTCGCATTTCGCAGATTTCAGTTTGCAACCTATGACGCTGATTCTGCCGCTGATCCACAGTGTGTAAGTGGAGTGAAAAGCTTTCGGCCAATCAGAGCGGTGCATGTTAACCCGCCGCCCACCTGCCCCTCCTATCCGCAAGCTTATTTGGTAGTTAGAAAAGTGGTGGAATGGCTTGAAATCTAGAAGGTTTTAGACAGGCCGGGTGCTGATTAACGTAAGATAAAGGTAACAGTTAGGCTATGTTTAGCCTAATTCAATTTATGAACATTAAAAATGACCTTGACATCATAACAAGCAGTCCAGCTGTGACGAGCTCAGTTCAGTTCACGCGTTCATGTAGGCTAACATGTAAGGGTGGCACTGCCAATAACGCACCTAAAAGCTGGTAAAAGTAATGATTATGAATATTTTATATTTTATGAATATAATTATTAATAAACAAGTGTTTTCTGTATCAATGTCATGTCGACTGCAAAGATAAAGTTGACGTCTCGCGATCTTCGCAGTAGTGAACGCTCCAGAGAAATGCACATTTCATACTGATTAATGTTACATAAGCAGAGAGCAGTCAGTTTTCTTTCGTTTTGAATTGTTCTGTTCAACCCTCTTGAGTCGGTTAACGCGTATACGCGTTATGAGTCATTTTCTCCTGATAACCCCGAAAAGAACTTAAATTACACTTTCAGTTTTGATCATACAGATAAGAGCAAAATCGAATCTGTAAAGGGTCTACTTTTTTGTATACAGACATAATAACAACAAAATTTGTGCACTTATAAAATAAATATAACAAACAAGGTGTGCTGTCTGCAGCCTTTGTCTGCGCTGATCTTCATTTACAAACACGTCATTAAAATGAACTGTAACTCAACGAAGAGACATGAGAGATATATCTATAGAAAGCCTGACATGTCTACCTTTAAACTAAACAAGTGCCGCCGAAAACAAATATTCTGTGATAAAGTCATATGAAAACAACGCGTTGTCCGTTTTTCATATCTCCCTTCATTATCTTCTAATTCGACCACGCCCCGCGCTGAACGTGCTATTCAGATTCTAATGATTTTAATAAAAAATTAAAATTAAATAAAGTTGTTTTTTTTGTTGTTGTTTTTTTGCTGTTTGCTTCGCGATGAGAGGAATAAGATATAATTCTCCCCAAAATGTGATTTGGTTGAGTATTTGACATTTGGATTTCCTCAGAAAAAAAGAATGAAGCACTTTATTCAGCAGAGATAATAAAAATGAGTAAGTCTCTTATTATTTATTTATATACTTGTACTAGTTTTCACATAACGTGTAAACATTTTACTAGTTAGACTTTTTCCAAACTATAATTCCTGACTAAATGTATAATCAAGTGAAACATTATGAAGTTTCAATAACAATATGCAATACCATACCATTCAAAAGCTTGATGTAAATAATATAAATGTAACAAATAAATGTAACTGTAACAAATGTAACAAACAATGCTGTTCTTTCAATTTATTCCCCCGAAAAAACCTGAAAAAAAAAATTCTCTGCTCTTTTCAACATTAATAATAATCTATTAATATGAGCACAGAGATGTTTAGTTCTCTGGTGACAAGAAAAGTCATGATTGCCTCCAAAGGCAGCATTTGTTACAAAGAGACTTTCACTGATGCACTACTTAAAAAAGCCAAATCTGCAACCTTTAACAAGTTAAACAATGCAAAAGTTTAAACACTATGCATGGAAAATTATAAAAAAAAAAAATTTGTTTGTTTTTAGCAAACTGATTTTGATATTGATTGCTGGTTTTGCACATTTATTTAATGTTTTGATTTATTTATTTAGAAAGAATGTCCTCAGTTTACTTTTATTTCTGACAAGATTTTCAGGTGGAAGAAGTTTCCATGGGCTATGCCTCCTGTACAAAATGTTCGGAGTGATTGCAGTAATTGTATAACATTTATGGTCTACTTGTATATGTTATGGAGTAACTAATAAATCTTAATCGGTAAAAGGATATTATGTGTTAGGTGTTAGGTATCTCATAGGTTTCTCACAGGTGTGTGTGCAACGGTGGAGCATACATTTACGGTGGGCTGTCAGGTTCTCGTGTGCGTGCTGGGTGGGGGGGGTTGTAGTACTCATAAAATTTCTTCAAGGTTGGCAGCTATGTACACTGCTTTTCCCCAAATGGGCCTGCCCTAAGACGTATTAAGCCATGGGCATCAAGACTTTTTGCCTGAAGTCTCCTATTGAAAAAAAACAGTCCTCAGACCTGTCATTTCCTTGAAATACTTAGACTGACACAACAAGAGCCTGCTCGGGGCAGGACCCAATGAGATACCTTTAGCAGGGGCTCCCACAATGCCAGGTGACCTAAGGGACCCAGTTTCTTGAGACTGGTCTCTGGTGTATTTAGAGCTGCTAGCTCAGTGTAATTAGCATATATTTAGAATAGTATATTGCAGTAGGGAAAGCACACATCCCGAGGAGCACCAGTGTTGATGGTATGGGTGTTGGATTTGAATTTACCATTTCTCAGTAGCTGTTGTCTATCTGGCAGAAAACTGGTTATCCAATGACAGACAGAGTTAGGAACAGGTTAGGTTGGTCTGGAGGAGTGTTGGGATGATGATGTTGAAGGCCAAACTAAAGTCACCAAACAGGATTATTTCGTAAGCCCCTGATTTGTCCAGGTGTTGCAGGATATATGTTGACTACAACATCCACAGACCTGTTTGCTCTGTAAGCAAACTGCAGGGGGTCCAGTAAGGGACTAGTAATGTCCTTCAGACAAGCCAAAACCAGTCTTTCAAATGACTTCATGACCACAGACGTTAAAGCAACAGGTCTGTAGTCATTCAGTGCTGTGATTTTGGCTTTCTTTGGGATGGGGATGATGGTGGCGCTTTTGAAGCAGGCAGGGATTTCGCACAGCTCCAGTGATCTGATAAAGATCTGTGAAAAGATGTGGGCCAGCTGATCAGCACATGATGTAAGACAAGTTGGTGTAACGCCATCTGGACCTGGTGCTTTTGCTCTTCTGTCTCCTGAAGACCTGATGCACATAATCTTCACTGATCTGAAGTGAAGGAGTAGGGAAGAGGGGTGTTGCTGAAGGTTTTAATGGTTGTGTAGAGAGATGGTCAAGGCATGTGTGCGGTGAAAGACCTGCAGTTTCGAACTACAATAAAACTCATTCAGGTCGTCAGCAAGTTGTTGATTCACCTCAGTGCTGGGAGATGGTGTCTTGTACTTTGTAATGTCTGTCAGGGTTTTCAACACTGAAGCAGGGTCATAGGCTGAAAACTGGTTTTCCAGCTTTTTAGTAAAGCTTCTCTTAGCCACTCTAATCTCCTTATTCAATGTATTTCTGGTCTGATTGCTTAAGACTCTGTCCCCACTCCTGCAGGCATCTTCTTTGGTTTGTCCAAGCTGTCTGAGTTTTGCTGTGAACCATGGTCTGTCGTTGTTGTAAGTTAAATGACTCCTGGTAGGAATGCACATAGAGACTGATGTATAACAGCTTCTAAATCACTCCAATCAGTGCAGTCGAAACAGGCTTGTAATGCCTGCTTTGTTTCAATGGTCATCTCTTTACAGTTCTTAAGACAGGCTTGGCAGATCTAAGTCTTTTGCCTGTAAGTTGGAAGAAGATGAATCAGACAGTGGTGAGAGAGTCATCTGTCCTCCTTCTTACTCTGTTCAAAAATAGATTTTAACAACGTGCTAAACAATAATAATGTGTTTCTCAGATATAAAATGCCTTGTTAACGATGGTACAAAGCATGCGTGAGTCTATAGCCCTATTCGGACGGGACTAGTTTTACAGGGGGTTGTTGGAGAAATCTGTGTTTCACAGACATATTTGGTGATTTTAATCCCGTCCTAATCTGCAACGTCTGTGTTTTTCTCACACAATCTCTGTGATAATTCCAGAGGAAATTACCTAATGTTTTTCAGTAAACTCAGTGATCCTCTGAGAAAACTAAACCTGTCCGAATGTGAATGTCTGTGATTGCCGGTGATATTTTATTTCACAACGCGTTTACTTGTGTTTTTTGGCCAATGTAAATGACCGTTGATGCTCTTACCGCACGCATGTTTTATATATTTGCTTCCAGCAAAGAAAAATAATAATAAAAGAGAATAATAATAAAGTCAAGAGCCAGATCACATAAACTCTTAATACTGGTTGCTCACATTAATTTATGCACTCAGTTACATAATGCTTTAATTACAGATGTACCTTTATGAAAATTAAACATGGGTTTAGCCTAATAGAAAAAAAAGGAAAACAAGTTCTAAGGAAACCACACATTAACCTGGTTTTGCTATACTAGCCATTTAGTATTTAGTATTTATTGTGTAATAATACTAATGGTAATCAATCCGAATGACTATATGCAATGCACGCATACAGAGCGTGTGATCTCTGTGACACCCAGATGCACAAAACAGACCCTCCCACCTCTGTAATAAACACGGAGGTGTTAGTCCCGTCAGAATTGGTACATGAAAATCACAGACGTCAGGTGGTAAGATTAGAAACTCAAACGTAGTTTAGAAAACTAGTACCGTACGAACAGGGCATATGACTACACTATCTATCTATTAGGGGTGTAACGATTCACTCGTTTTCTCGATGCATCGATTACAAACCCTGTCGATTCATATGCATCGATCTTGAAACATGATTTTTGAATCGTGAATCACCGATCTTGGAGAGTAATCGATGCAAAATGCTAAGAATCGAATGAATCGCGATTTCTATAGCGATTCAATGCTTTCAAAATGTATACACTTTAAATTACTACACGCACAAATTAATGGAGACCTTGAAGAGTGTTCATGAATCGTGCCTCTTATCTGTCCTTCACGCGTTCCACTGTTTACCGACTGAGACTGTCACAGGATTGCGCTCGCGCTCCGTTCGTCTGTGATGCAGCTGACGTGTGATCTATAGGACTCGTGGCCAGTAATGCTAACATGAAGTAGTTTTACTTTTCTGTAGTTTGTTAATGGCTCTCTGCATCTTAGCGACGGAGTTACCGGAGCCGTCGACAGCTGTATTTATTGCATGGACGGAGCAGAAATGTAAGTGTCTAAATCATACGCACAGATCCATTGAATGATAAATGTTTTTAAACAATGCAGATGAACCGAATATACGAAGGAAACTTTTAAAATTAACCACAGCATTAACAACGACCTTGAAATAAGAGCGCGAGATTTATCTGATAATCAGATGCATGAAAGTAGCGTTTGTTTCATTAGCAAACAGACATCTGGCGCGTTTTCTCTCAGAATCATTCGCTGATGGAGAGGAAAAGTTAAATAGAGATGAAGACGTTTTCACACTGAAAGAGAAGCGATCTCGCTCTCATAGATGTGCCAGGCTATATCTGCAGCTAAACTGAATAAAAGCAGAATGAACTGATGAAACTAAAAAAAACCCACAAACAATTTATGAATGATGCAGTGCTAATTGACATTTATTACAGTACAGAAACTATAAAGTATATTTTCTACCTTATTCTGTGCAGAAAATTTAAATAATTGCTAATTAAATGTAGCCTAGTATATAAAACAATCATAAAATTGCCATTAGGAAAAAAAATATAGATTACAAATGATTGATTATTGTCCAGCAGTGTATTTGATTTATTACAGCTAATTAAAAGTAATTAAAAAAAGAAGATAATTCCTTGTAAAAAAATAATAAAATAAAATAATAATAATAATAATAATAATAATTATTATTATTATTATTATTATTATTATATAGGCTACATACATAAAATGATTGTATTTGACATTTCTGTCACTTCTGAAATTATGGCTACGCCCCTGGTGTGACAAAATGTTAGCTTATACATAATACTCTTTAAGCTCTTTTTTAAAAACTTGGCTTACATACATTTTTACGTATGCCATGTCGCATCATTAAACTAGCATTTAACAATGGACAAAATTTTTTTTTTTTTTCTAACCTATGGTTCTCTAACCATAAATGCTACTGTAATTTGCCCCCTGACTAAGCATTTAAAGAATTTAGTAGAAGCATTTAAATAATCCCGTGAATGCACTTAAAGAATGCAGAATCGAATTGTTATAATCGAATCGAATCGAATTTAATTGTGAATCGAATCAAATTGAATCGTTCTAAATTTGCAAAAATCGTTCTTGAATCGAATAGAAAACCTATGAATCGTAATCGAATCGAATTGCTGCCTTGCCAAAGATTCACAGCCCTACTATCTATCTATCTATCTATCTATCTATATATATATATATATATATATATATATATATTTATAAATATATTCCACTATTGTGGGTGTTAAGGCGCAGGGATATGTGTTGATGCCTCAGGTCGAGGAGATGCTCGTGGGCTATTTCTTCCCTGGGAGTTCATCATCACTTAAAAAGCCAACTCTCCCCACCAAGCCATGCTCGTGGGGTATTTCTTCCCTGGGAGTTCATCATCACTTAAAAAGCCAACTCTCCCCACCAAGCCATGCAGAGTAGTATCATCGCTGGTGGGGAAGGCATTTCAAGCAGCAGGTCAGGCTGGTGCTACCCTGCACATCATGGCGGTTCTGCCGATGTACCAGGCTGACCAGCTGAACAGCCCAGCAAGAGGCCAGATCTGAGGATGATTATTTTTTCAAAAAAGAAGTCCTGAGGGTCAAGCACTCTGGCCCGTGGGGGTGTGCCCCCCCAGGGAGGGGCGCAAAAAGTTCCAACAGAAAATAGATGCTCCTTCCTGGCACTCTCAGGGGGCTGCTGTACAATCGCCACCGCCATTGGTGTTACGGGGAGCAGTGGCCTCCGACAAAATGTTACATGCTCGATTGCCTCCTGCCACGTTTCAGGACACCGGACATCTGACATCCCCCCAACAAAATGAAGTGTCAAAATTAGTGCCCTTTTTGGAGAAGCTGGCAGCGTGGAAGCTACTGCCAAATATCTCCCCATGGGTAGAAAGGACTGTAGCCCTAGGCTACAGGATTCAGTTTTTGTATCATCCTCCGCATATCAATGGCGTTGGTCTCCACTTTTGTGAAACTGGAACGAACACATTTGTTGACGCAGGAATTGCAAACGCTGCTGGACAAAGGGGCCATAGAATGTGTTCCCCTGCCAGACAGACAGTCAGGCTATTACAGCCGTTATTTTCTTGTTCCAGAGAAAGACGGGGTTGCATCCAATTTTAGATCTTCATGGGTGAACCACTACCTCAGGACATACAAGTTCAAAATGCTGACAATCAAGATGATTGTGTCTCAGATCTAGTCAAGTGATCGGTTTGTAACTATCGATCTCAAGGATGCGTATTTTCACATCGAGATCTTGCCACAACACAGGAAGTCCCTGAGGTTAGCTTGCAGGGGCGAAGCTTACCAGTATCGGGGTTTTCTTTTCGGCCTAGCCTTGTCACCCCGATCTGGCTCCTCTACGACTCCGGGGCATCCTCATTTTGAACTCAGAGATGACTGGCTGATTTTGGCTCAGTCTCAAGAGCATGCCTTTCGACATCGGGATGTCGTTCTATCTCATCTATAATACCTGGGGTTGAGACTCAGCGCCAAGAAAAGCGTTCTCTCTCCTGATCAGATGGGATTCGGTCACTATGCGAGCACAGCTTTCTCCTGCACGCATCGAATCCATTCTAAACACCCTTCAGAGAGTTCTAGGTCTGATGGCAGCTGCATCAACGGTGATACCTTTGGGCCTCATTCACATGAGGTCATTTCAGTTGTTGCTCAGAGCCAGGGTATTTCATCAGGCAAATAAAGGTTACACGGCAGGGGCTTTGTACCCTATCTATATGGTTCAGACCCCGGTTTCTGACTTTGGGTCCCACTCTACGTCCGTGTTGTCATTGCAAGACTGTAACGACAGATGCATCGCTCACGGGCTGGGGAGCGGTCTTAGATGGCTGTCCAGCCCAAGGGATCTGGAGAGGTAATCTTCTTGAATGGCACATCAATTGCCTCGAAATGAAGGCTGTATTTCTGGCCCTGAAATACTTCCTCCAGCCGTTGAGAGGCTACCATATCCTAGTGTGGTGTATCCTAGTAAAGACTGCGTCTTTACACCTTTCCTCTGATTGCTCTGCTCCCGGTAGTCCAGGCCAAGGTCTGGGGCCTTGCCTCTTACTGATAGCACCCTGTTGGCTGACCAGAGTATGGTTCTCAGATCTAATATCCCTCCTCGATGGCTTGCCATGGGCGATTCCGGTCAGGAGAGATCTTCTCTCTTAGGCACAGGGGACAGTATTTCATCCCCAACCCAAACTCTGGAACCTTCACGTCTGGCCCCTGAGGGGGACCAACTTTTCTTATGGTCAAATATCCATTTAAATGGCATGCAGACTCCCTGAAATATGTAGGCGTAACCCTCCACAAAGATTTATCAAAAACTCTGGAGAAGAATTATAACCATCTTTACTCAAATGTGAAAAAAGATCTTGAAAAGTGGAATCTCATCCCATATCTTAGTCTAACAGCAAGGATTGAAACCATAAAGATGAATGTTTTGCCCAGGTTTCTTTACTTATTCCAAACTCTTCCAGTTTACATCCCAAATCACTCATTTGCTGAATGGGACAAAGCAATTTCCAGATTCATTTGGCAAGGAAAGAAACCTCGTATTTGTTATAAAACAATGCAGTTGTCAAAAGAGAAAGGAGGATGGGGCCTCCCTTGTCTTAAAAACTACTTCATTTCAGCTCAAGTTCGTACACTACTCTATTGGTGCGATCCAGAATACGATGCTAAATGGAAGGATATAGAATGCAATATGCTCTCGGATGTCCCCTTACAGGCCATACTGGCAGACATGAAACGACTGGAATCAATTGACAACTTGGGGAATAGATGGGTAGAATCTGTACTTACAGTTTGGAAAGAGCTGTTGAAAACATATAATTTGAAAAATGATATTAAAATTCTGAGTTGGCCGGCATATGATCAAAACTTCATACCAAACAGCACTGACTCCAGATATAAGACTTGGATAAATAAAGGTATAAAAGTATTTTTCCTAATTGTAAATGATAATCAATTAGATAGCTTTGACACACTGCAACACAAATTTGGTCTTGAATTAAAAAAAGGTCTTGCATTAGTTTTTATGTACAGAAATTAAAGTAATCAAATGTAAAACAGCATTGCATTTTGGACTATAAATTAAAGATTATTCTTTATTAAAGTTAAAAAAGCTTTTTAATCAAGAGCAGTGAGTGATTTCTTTGTTGTTACTGTTCGATTAATATAAAGACTGTCACTTTAAGAGAATGCACTGATCCAGTGTTCGTATTAGTATTGAACAAGAGTTAATGATTTGTAGAGGGGTTTTTTTTTATCGCTGTTGTAATGTCTGGGAATCCAGAATGCGCATGAATCAACAGAAACATATATTATGTGAACCCTGTTTGTTTTTACGTGTTATTTATAGTAAACCATATTACAGTTGCTTTGTCAGATTTAAGTTGAACAGCGGTCCCAGCGCGTGCCGAACCTTCCCAGATAGCACACGTACATCGCGGAGACGTCTTTGAAAGATCGTAGCGTCTGGTAAACATCGCATTCGAACGACCGTTTTTTAATATTAATGAGCCGTCTTCCTTACCTCTATACGATTAATCTTAAATAGTTTAAATTGTATGCTGCCACGCGGATCGAGCAGATCAGACGCGGCCGGGTGTCTCTGGCTTGCATTGTGCCACTCGCATCCAAAACACGGAATATATATTTTTTAAATAATTATACATACATGGCTCATTATTCGTCGTTGATTAGCATACAATTCGACAAGCATTAAAAACATTGTTGCATTTTTCCCTTACCAGTACATGTGAAAACAAAACATGTTTGCGCTGCCTAATGCAGTTTCACCATTTTGTCTTACTACATTACGAGGGAACTTAACTTTTTGTTTCAGTACAGAATAATAAAATACAAGCATTACACACATGGATTTATTTAAATAATGCTTTCAATGAGTTGTTAAGGGCAACTTTATCCTTACTGGATACAAATCTGAATGTATTTTGCAGAAAGCATAAATTAGACCCTACAACCATGCCTGGCTGCTGCTGCTTAGAATGTAAAATGTAGCATAACAAGCTTGATAATTTGAGTAACAATTTAATTTATTCCATGATCCATGGCTTTGTGTCAGGTGGTTCTTTTACTATGCCATGCATGGAAATAGTTAAACACACCAATCCATTTTCATATTTTGTTCCAAATAATGATGCTTACAAACTCCCAATGAGCAAGGCAAAGCTGGCAATGGTAAAGAAAACCCTTGTAGATAAATGAGGAAGAAGCCTTAAGAGTAAACAATATGCAAATGTTAATTTGATTCATATTACCTCATATATTTAATATTTAATGACATTTACTTTCCAGAGAATTGATTCAACTTTAAATATATATAAAAAAATTAAGGACACAATGTAATGTAGTAACTGCTGAGAGCATAAAGGTGAATATAGTCTCAAAGTCTGGCTTCTGCTGATGAGCTGGTGCTGATTGGAGGATCTTGGAGCGATATGACCATAGAGGATATGACCCACAACTTACTCCTGCTGGACGAGTTCTGCCAGAACACCTACACGAAAGATCCCTTCCCTAGGAAGTGTTGCAGCTACCATAATACCATTCTCAAAGATTATAATGAGCTTTAATAGAACAATCTAAAACATTTGCAATGAACAAGGAACAGATCGTGCATGGCAGACACTGGCTATGGACTGCATATTTATTATTTTATTGCATATTTATTATTTAATGAAACATTAATGGCCAGGTGGTTGTGGGAATGAAGGTGGACTAGAGGTAGATCTGCATCTGAGGATGAACTCTCTCCTAAGCTGTTTGGTAGAGAAAAGAAAATGAAAAATATGTTAGAGCATTCTATAAGGAAAGTAACTGTGGGTTATAATACTTATTTCTTACAAACAACATTGGTAGAAAAATGAACACAATACTGCCAACAACCTTCTTAATAGATACTTTAACAGCTGTGGAATTGAAATCAGATTGAACATGATTCTCACAGTATTTAATTTAAAAATGAAAGGTGCTCTAAGCGATGTCACATTTTTTAGGCCAAAACATTTGTCACATACAGCAAACATCTCCTCACCATCCGCTAGCTGCCTGTCCCCTGAAAACTGTAAAGAAACGCAGTCTCTGTAGACAGCCCAGGTTCCACAAACAGCAACAAAAACAAACTATGCTCACCCACACCACAAAACCAACAAAATGTTCCAGCCAATAACCAACAAGGAGGGTTTGGGGGGGTTAGTGTGCGGATGAGAAGGAGGGAGGGTCGAGCTAGCCTCCATTTTGTTTGACAAAACTTTCAGCGTCAACAAGTAGTGACATCACCCAACATCACTTTGAGCACCTTTAAAAAAAAAAACACTTTGTTTTGCTCATTTACCAGTATTGCTGAGATCTAATGTTAACTGGTAGGAGCAGCACCGTGTCCTAACCAGACAGGATAAGATTCTAGCGACAAAAATTTGTCTCAGTGGTAAAAATCACAGCTAATCAGAAGAGCGTGAACTCAGCAAGCACTCTCAACAAAATGGATAATTACACAAATCCATGAATATTACACCTTTTTTTAACATTATTAAAAATACATAGTAACTGAAACAATTGTGTTAACAAACAGTTTGAACGTTCTTGTTCACTTTTTTTTGTTCACAGGTGAGTTGCTTTCAGTACAGCTATAAAAGACAAACAAAATGATTTTCAAACTTGCATACTCTTTTAACATTAAAGAATGCACATATACAGTACTATACCTGAAATCGTCACACTTTTGTCCCAGCGGTGACGTCGCAGAAATAGTCTGGTGAGGACACGGTGTTGCACATATTCACTCGTCTGAAATAAGTAAATGAACATAGTCATTGTATTACATGTAACAATTGTGGTAATTACATGTATACCGTTAACAGTTACGGCTCATAAATACATGTAGAATATCAAACCTACATTTCATATAAATATTTTAGCAAAACTTATGTTTTAGTCAGAATTACTGCTCTCTCATCAACACACAACCATCAAATGCAAGTTATACTGTGGTGTCGTGGTGTTATATTTTGCCGATTGTACCCCTGTGTTAAGTACCTCTTTCTGCTTTTTTAGAGCAATTCTGGAGAAAATGGGTCTGTGGAAGGTAACTCCCATACAGGCAAAAAAAATAAATAAATAAATAAATCCTTCCAAAGAAGATTAATACACACATCTTTGCTGAAATGTATTGTGTTGTTGTTACTAACAAGCCATGGTTCATTTGCTCTGCCTTTAGGATTGCAAGTGTCCTGGGACAGGAGAGAGTGTGAGTGGGAAACCCACTGCTGAAACTTGGCCCTGGTTTGTCCTCATGGATCAGGTGTTGGGACAGAGGCATTGCACCACCCCCCGTCCTCATCGCCTTAATCCCTGAGGACACACCAGCAGTGGAGTTCAGCAGTGGGTGCCCACAGTGAGGAGCCGCCAGGGGCAGCAGCATCAGGAGCACGAAGGCAGAGGCGAGACAGAGGGCAACTAGAGAGGGAGGCAGAGGCGAGGACAGCACAGGAGAGTAGGGAGAGGATGGACAGATTGTTTACTCTTCTTAAGAAAACGATTGAAAATATATACATTTTTTCTACATATTCTTGTTTAACTTTTTTTTAGGGCACATCTAAAGTAGGGCTGTCACTTAACGTTCGAAAATTGATTGCACAATCAATCGGACCAACCAGCACAAGTTTCGAAAACGAAAATAGGGAATTGATTTCAACGGTCTTCTCTCTGAGCTCGTCACGATACGCCCGCAGCGAACGCGCATCACACAGCAACTGCAGGTTCTGACAAACACACATAACAGCAAATTATACTTCTGCATAATGTGTCTTTTTACAACAAAACTGTGAATTACTCTGCCAGTATTCAGACAGTCTCATGCATAGAGATACAGATTCGGGCTACGGTCTACA
This sequence comes from Carassius carassius, assembly GCF_963082965.1. Lineage (NCBI taxonomy): Eukaryota > Metazoa > Chordata > Actinopteri > Cypriniformes > Cyprinidae > Carassius > Carassius carassius. The sequence goes on along the minus strand of NC_081767.1, from coordinate 10,502,975 downwards.
ATCACCTACGTAGGCTAAATTTGTTTGACATTTCTAATCGTAAACAGCCATGTTGAAGCCTGCAGTGAGGTTTTTCATTGATGTTATGGCAGTTCACTCCAGTGTTTCCCACACAGACAAATTCGTGGCGGTGCGCCACAGAATCAACACTGGCCGCCACATTGCGTTTCGTAAAAAAAAAAAAAAAAAAAAATACACTATTTGAAACACACAGCGAACCATTCAGCTGAATTTCCTTTTCCCTGCTCTCCCTCCGTCTCTGTCACTCACGCGTCTCTCTCACAACACAAGCGATTTTTTTGTCTCGCCAAGACCTTATTTGATCGGTGAGTGATGTAGTAGATGACTGAAAGAACGAGCAGAGAGAGAGGCCCGGTCGCGCACACGTCCCCTCACCGTCTTCAAACTGTCTTCTCTCTCGCTCCCTCGTGCATATTAATCAAAATCAATTAAGAATTGGCACGATGGTAAAAGATCGGAAGACCGAAGTTTCACATGAAGTATTCGGGTATTTTTTTCCTGAATTACTGCTGGGTGTTGTGCTAAAAAAAATTTTTTACATTGCCTTATCTTTCTTGAAAAGCATTCCGTCCATTCAGCTGACATGAAAAACACTTTCAATAAACAAAACAAAACCTATCCAATGATTAAATGTTTTCTGTGTTGACAAATCTTGTGCGATGTCCTAACTGCCGGGATAATCACACAATGTGCACAAGTCCGCTAATGACACGTCCGAGTCGCGAACTAATGACTCCTTTGAACCGATTCAACCAAAACAATCTTTTAGTTTAGACTGGTTGCGGTAAATGCAGTTGGGTTGTCGAGGTCAAATAAACTTACTATAAATTATGTTGTCATTTTTTTTACTCTAATGCTGCGTTCACACCAAACGCGAATATGCGTCTGGCGCGAGTGATTTAAATGTTAAGTCAATGGTAAGACGTGTTTACGCGCGTCTGGAGGTCTTGCGGCGCAAATGAGGCATTTAGCGCGGCACAGTAGGCGCGAATTCGCATAATTCACGCGTAAATTCGCGTCTGCCGCCCGAGTTGAAAAATCTGAACTTCTGCATCAATTCGTGCTGCGTTAACCAATCAGGAGCCTGCCTGCCTGCTGCTGTCACGTGGTGAACTGACAGTTTAATGTTATTTTATGTTTGGCCTAAATAAATTATTTTGTAATATGACTAAAATGCACAACAAAGCAAATAATCTTTCACATAAAAACTCGATTTCAATATGAGATACTCATTTTGTATTGATATCTATTCTAGATTATATGAAACTTTATTAATCTAATGTACAGACAACAAACACAATATAAAAACTTTTCAAAAAAAAAATCACAGGACAGGTTTCACTTTTGGAGGCTGGCTCCATTTATTATCAAAACAAAAATAAATGACAGATTAGGTGCGGGAGAGGGTAAACTTCGAGCCGGGCTGTACAGCGCGGGCTCGTCATGCAGAGACCACTAGAGGCCGAGGCCTATATGGCATACGCTGTCCTCGTCAGCATCATCACCGTCAGGTCCACCAAACCTCCTCCTGGAGCAAATTGTGAAACTCCTGAAACCCCCGGAGGGTTTGGTGGACCCGAGTACTGCGACGATGTCCCCTATGCAGCTGTTTCTAATGATCGCGTTTACATGCACGTTATTAACTCGATTATGCTGAATAAACTGACACTGCATGTGGTCATGTAAATGGATTTAACCTGCATTATTGAAGTGCGGTGCGCATATGTGAAGTGCATCCAGACAGAGAGAGCACTGGTAGGAGGACATATATCGCAGACTCCGACTCTTTCTTGACCCAAGAAATTAAAACGTGGTCACATCTCGTGCAGAAGTACAGTCAAAATGCTGACATGTTGAAATACTCCGAGTCAAATACAAGAATGATTAGGATCTATTTTTTTACCTCACTCACTTTACCATGAAATAACCTGATTTAGCCTATTAATAAACACTCCACCTTTGCTAGCAAAATAGAAAAAGATTCTCATTTAAAACTAAGTAATAAAACAAGCAAACTGATGAGTAAATAAGTTAATAATCAAATAAGGGAAGGGTTTTCCAGACCATGTCATGTGAGTTTATTTTGATTTGACTCTAAAATGCAACTGATGTTTATTGTCATCTTCTAAACATCTATCCAGTATATTGTCTCTATTGTTTTGTGGTGCAAACCATGGGCGTAGATTACACGGGGGACGCGGGGGACGTGTCCCCCCCACTTTTTATAAAATGTAAATTCGTCCCCCGCACTTTTTCATAGGGAAAGTGTCCAACGACAACCTACTAACGTTACATCGAGATTTAAAATCCAAAGAGTCAAGGATAGTCTATCTACATACGTGACTTTCACGTTTCCATGGTAATCAGTCACTCGCGCAACACGACACGCCTTTCCGCGGCCAATCCATTTTTTTCATAGAGGTCGTCGCAATGAGTTCAAAACGGCAAAAAAACTCTTCACTCCTTTTTCACGAAAAAGTCAAGCACTGTAAGTAAGTTGTCATGTGGTATCCGAATTGGGTTGCACAATGATGAATAGCCTAACTCTTGTCTATTTCTCTGGTTGAATAATTAACAAGTTTACTACTAAAAATATTCACAACCCGCGAAACGTGCACTTATTTTCAATCTTTTTTTATTCGTAATGTGTTTTATTTTCACAGATGTTATCAAAGCTCTTCAAATTATAAACATGGTGATTGTTAATGCTGAATTAGTATTTTCATTCTACAGCTTGCTTGCGTTGTAACGTGTACATGATAGGGGTGGCACGGTTCACAAAACCAACGGTTCGGTTCGTATCACGGTTTTAGGGTCACGGTTTTCGGTTCTGTACGGTTCTTGTCATTATTTTTCTTTTAACCTTTAACACACTCCAAAAATTTACTTCAGCATATTATATATATAGCTTAATTATCTAATTATTAATTTACTTATTTATTTTATAAATGGGGCGTGTTTGTAAAACGCAGCTTCTCATTTCCCATTTCGAAGTAATATAGTGAGTGAGCGGTTACCGTGAGGAAACTTTCAGTGGCCCAGGAGGTCCATCCATCTGTAGCGAGAGCTACGTGGGCTGTGCCGGACAGTTCTTTATCAATTTCTCCTCGTGTCTCGTCATCATAGGCGTAATTTGCGAGGGGGACATTTCCCCACCATTTTTTGCCAGGGTCGATATTTAGCCCACCACTTTTGTGGTGGGCACGGATGTATGTACCAATACAAATAAATAAAGCATCTCCAGTTAACTAGCAAAGTATTATTTTTGTTCGTTTGTTAAATAAGAAGCAATCTAGCGCTGAAATGTGTTTTTTTTATCAAGTGATCAAAGTGAGTTATTAGAGTTAGAGTTATTTTAATTTATTCTGGTTCTTCCAAGCTTTATAATGGTAGTCAATGGGGGGCCAACTGAAACCAACAGAAGCACATCCATCCGTTATAAAAGTGCTCCACACGGCTCCAGGGGTTAATAAAGGCCTTCTGAAGTGAATCGATGGGATTTTATAATAAAAATATCCATTTTTAAGTAGAACTATCTTCTGACAGACTGCCTTGCGTATTAAATTTGAAAGCGTAACTGATGAAGTGTATGACGTAGCAGAAGCATTTTGAACTGCAAGAGGTGTTGTTGATTGTGAAAATCTGTAGATTAAATACATCATTACTGCAAAAAAATTAAAATAAAATTAAAATAAAGTACCTGATAGTGGAGTTTGTGGGAGAAGAGACAAGATCTATAGCAAAATGATGGCCTCTCACAGCGGTTCCATACAAAGATCAGTCGCCGATGGAGGTGCCACAGCCAATCAAGACTGGAGTTCTGCAGTTCTGAGTCAGGTAAGCAGAATAAAATACACTGTAAATAAACAGTATTAAAATAAAAAGTAAAATCACTAGTACATGACCTTCCATGGCTTAATTCTTCCATAAATTAAAGTATCATATTTTATATCATTAAATTATGTTTTTCAGGATTGGTTGTTGAATAAAATGTTATGCTAGTAACAATTAATAACTACTAGATATAATATAATAAATACAACTCCCGATTTGATACTATCACGATACTTGGGTGCAAATACAATATGCATTGTGATTTGACACATTTCATCCTCTGTTGGAACAAAAGTGGCTAACTTCTATCAACCTCATCTATAAGCAAGGACAAAAATAAAACAATTTAATTTTCTACTAAGCAATACATTAAAATGTAGCAAAATTAATAAACACTAATCATGAGCATATTGGATTTTTATTATGTAGCTCAGAATAAATAAATAAATAAAATAAACAATGAATGTCACGTGACCTTAGGCTATATATAGACGACGACCATTGTAATTTGCATCAGATGACCGTTATTATTTACTCAGCATACTGTACCCTCAACATTTTTGTGAATTTTTCCACATCAATAACTTGTAATTAGCAATTAACTGTATATATTTTGTATCTGTGCATTCGTTATAGGCGTTTTTACTTCTGTTGTTTTATTCATTCATTATAAGCCGGCTTTAGTTTGTTTGTAGTTAGTTTGTCGTTAGTTCGTCGTCAGTTCGTCAAATTGTTGGTAAGTATGAATTAAGCAGCCTTTTGATATGTTGAAGTTTATTATAAAGAATTATTATACATTAATATAACACACAGACACAATAAACCACAAATATAAAAACTAAAAACAAATACCGGAAAAAAAATTAGGGTTCTTTTTTTTTCCTTTCCTCACAAAACAGCTGTGAGTGACGACACTTGGAGCGGGAAAAAAAAAAGCTGTTCTGATTGGTTTAGACCGGGGCGTCCAAACTCGGCCCTGGAAGGCCGCTGTCCCGTAGAGTTTAACGTTAGCTCCAACTCGCCTCAACACAGCTAGTAAAAAGCTTGATTAGGTTGTTAAGGTGTTTAATTGGGGTTGGAGCTTAATTCTTCAGGACAAAGGCTCAACAGGAGCAAAATTGGACGCCCCTGGTTAACGTTAGACGATGAGAAAAGTTAACGTACAAATGTGAAGCGCTGTTCTACTTAACACTGGTTTTCGAAACCTTAACGTCAGTGGACGTTATCGAGTGTACAATCAGTCCAATTTTGCACACTCAACGGCTGTCCAAAATAGCTTATTCATTTTCCTTCACTCCTCCAATTTAACTGTGTTAAGTGAGCCATACCGTACCATGCAGTGGAAAAGCGCCATTAGCGGCCCAATGTAGGGACGATGTGTGCACGAGGCGAGGGAGACAGCGGCCCGATAACAAAAGCGTGCACGAATTAAGTTAAACAAGCACTAAACATATATGATGGTCATTATGCAAGACACACTATTTGTTAACATGCATGTTAATATGTCGTGTTAAACACGATTACCTTCATGGCGATGGCACACATCTACGCTCTCCGTCGACTCGTCTCGAACGCCTCTCCTCCTCCTGATCCGGAGCTGATCCGGAGGCGCGCGCGCGCGCACGCACAAACACGCAAACGAAAAAGTGACATCAGCATCGAACAGCCAATCGCATGCCCTGAAACAAGAGAATCGGAATTCACTTCTCGCAAGAGACTAATTCAATACTCTCATCTGAAGATTCGATTGAAGAATAAAATACATAAATGCATTTAGACAGCAAGAAGAAAATATCTTGCTATAACGAGAACATGTGTTTGTCTTATTTATACTCCACAATATAAACTAACTAAATACTCAATTTATTTAATAAAAAAACCTCTTAATAAAAAAACCTCTTAATTTTAAAATGCTATTTATTCCTGGGAGGCAAAGCTGAATGTTCAACATCATTACTCCAGTGTCACATGATTCTTTGGAAATCATTCTAATTTGATTAAATGCCCAATTAACATTTTTTATTATCAAAGGATTATCACCATCATCACTGGAATAAATAACATTTTTAGATATTTACATACAATTATTTTAAATTGTAATATATATATATATATTTGCAAAAGATACTTATTTCGGGGTTTCCGCGGGGTCTTAAAAAGTCTAAAATTCTGAACTTTAAATTTAAGGCCTTAAAAAGTCTTAAAATGGCCAGATTTTCATTCTAGGTCTTAAATTTAATTTAGTCAGGTCTTAAAAAGTATTTACCCTCGTTAATTTCCAGAAATGCTGGCCACAGAAAGTTATTATAAACTAGCAAAAAAAGTATCAATTTGTAGCCTACAAAGCGGAGCCCTAGAGCAGGGGTCTCCAACATGTGAAATATGAGGTTTATCTTTGTATAAAACCTTTTTTGTCAAAACTTTATTTGAACTTGTACATGTTAGTAGATTGCATGTTGCAAGACACTCTTTTAAAATCTGGCTATCATTTTTAATGGTATTTTAATGTTTAAGTAAACAAAAAGTGCATATTGATGCTAATCAATTTGTTATTTGCTGTTTTTGACATAAAACTTGTTGAATTGACTTCATTCTGTAGTATTACTTAGTATTTTTTGAACAGGATTCTGTGATAACCGTGATCATTTTGGTCACTTTAATCATCTCATCATTTCCTCAGTCTAGTTATGATCAACTATGATCAATAAAAAACAACAATAATTGTGTTTTTACAGTATAATATGCAAAAGTACAATTTTCTATTCAAAAAATATCTACCTCTCTCTCTCTCACACACACATCAGATAATCCTAGATAGATAGAGAAAGATAGATACTCTAATGATACCGTTATCTAACTTGGATAATTCGTTGTGTACTGTAGGTCTTAAATTTCAATCTTTATGGTCTTAAAATGTCTTAAAAAAACCTTACTGAAACCTGCAGAAACCCTGTTATTTCAAAAGCTATATACATATCTTTCTTACCAGTCTTAAACTTTTGTGCCTGTGTAAACTTAATATGCAAAAGCCTCTAAGGGCCGTCTGACAATTTCTTATGATTTTTATAAGACATTTCTTTGGTTCAGTAATTTCACTTTAATGGAAAGGTAAATGTCCTGTTCATCTCCATTAAAAACATAGGAGCCTGCTAAAGAAACTCACATTCAGAAAATTTCAGACGGAGCTTAGAGGCTTTTGCATCTAAAGTCTTCATCCTTTCAGTGCAAGTGAGGATGTTTTGAAGTGTATGTACATCAGTTGTGTTAATGCAGTTTAGCTAGTCTAGTCTTGGTAGGCCAGTCAACAAACAACAAAAAAGGGTTTTTTTCTGTTAAGGTCTTAAAACTATGGCTTGCAATGAACCATCCTATTAGACACTGAGAAGAAGAGCAAAGGACAAGGTGGATCAACAACTGCAGACAATACAAACTACAGCTTGGGGAGAGGAGTTGGGCTGCATGCACAGTGACAATACCTGTCAATGTCTAACTGAGGATGAAGACACATTTATGGACTGTGTCTCTCATATTGATGAGAATGAAGGTGTCAATATGGCAAGTCTTCTTGACGACAGTGAATCAGACACGGAGTCCGAATCTGATCCAACTTCCCTGGAAGACGATTTGGCAACTTGGGCAGCTGAACAAAAAATCACACACGTTGCATTGAATTCATTACTAGATATACTGCGTCAGCATAGTTTAAATCTGCCAAAAGACTCAAGGACATTGCTGGGAACAATGCGTTTGAACCCTGAAATACAAGACAAGGCTGGTGGCCAATATTACCATTTCGGATTGCTGAAGTCCATTACAGAGGTGCTACATCAGAACATCGACATTCTGAGCAGCATTGACATGCTGGAGCTTCAGGTCAACATTGATGGTTTGCCCCTCTTTAAGAGTTCAGCAACACAGTTCTGGCCCATTCTAGGAACACTGCAAAATATCAGACAAGAGGAACCAGTGACAATAGGCTTATTTTGTGGTACATGTAAACCTACCTCGCTAACTGAGTATCTTGAAGACTTCATCACTGAAGTAAATGAATTGGCCAATGGATTTGAATTTGAAGGAGTGAGGTTAACTTTACAACTGTCATCAATGGTTTGTGATGCACCTGCTCGTGCATTCCTGAAAAATGTTAAAGGTCACACAGGCTATCATGGATGCGAAAAATGCACAGAGGATGGCGTGTACCTGGAAAACAGGATGACATTTCCAAGAAGTGACTTGCCTAGAAGAACAAATGAGAGCTTCAGAAACAAAATCGATTCTGATCATCACCGTGGTATCTCACCCCTTGAAGAAACGTCCCTGGATATGGTCTCTGGCTTCCCCCTCGACTACATGCACCTTGTGTGCCTCGGAGTCATGAGACGGCTTCTCCACTTGTGGCTGAAGATGGGTCCTCTCACTTGTAGGCTGTCGGGTTTTCAAATAAACACATTATCAGAAAGGTTGGTGAATGCGCGAAGATATGTGCCCATGGAGTTTGCACGAAAACCAAGGGCACTGAGGGAAATTGATAGGTGGAAGGCAACAGAGTTCAGGCAGTTTTTACTGTATACCGGACCGGTCATGATGAAGGATCTCCTCACCACCGAGGTGTACAAAAACTTCATGCTGCTTTTTGTGGGAATCTTCATTCTGTGCAACAACAGTTTCATTGATGATTACTGTGATTACGCAAATGAAATGCTAGGTCTTTTTGTCACTCACTTTGGGCAACTGTACGGTCCACAGTTCTTATCGTATAATGCACACTCCCTCGTACATCTTGCAGATGATGCAAAAAAGCATGGCATTCTTGACAAATTCAGTGCTTTCAAGTATGAGAATCACCTAAACAAACTCAAAAGACTTCTGAGGAAACCAACATGCCCTCTGAGTCAAATAATAAAAAGATTCTCAGAGATGCAAAGAAGCTGCAAAACACCTCAGAAAACCAGGCCACATCTGCTAAAAAAAAACAGCATGAGAATGGTCCTCTCCCTGCATCCTTTCATGAGGCGACACAATATAAAGAGTTGAGGACAAGCCCTTACAATCTTAAACTAGACCAGGCAAACAGTCACGTCTACATCGGCGGCAAAGCTTCTAAGCTCCAGAACATTATTTCATTCAAGGATGAAGTTTATGTTGCCTACAGTACCTTCAACAACCAGGAATCTTTCTTTGACTATCCTCTACCATCCTCTACACTCGGCATCCATTTCGTTGGCGACCTCTCAACAACCGTTGAGTTCTGCAAGTTTGAGGAGATAGAGAACTAAATTTTTCTTGTCCCATATCAACATCATTTCGTTGCAATTCCTCTTTTACATACAAATTAATCCTTTGTCAGTGCTTTTTGTAACATAGTTGAACATTTTATTGGAGTAATTAAATAATATGGGTTTCAGGCTTAAAAAAAAAAAAAAAAAAAATGTACCTAATAGTGGAGTTTGAGGGAGAAGGTACAACTGGACCAATTGCCAAGTCATGGTACGCAGACGGCTACTCCTGGTGGCCTCCATATAAAGACCTTGACAGAGTGTTGAAGAGCGTCAGAACCATGGAGGAACCACAGCCAGAGAAAGGGTGGACCCGTCACAGAACCAGAATCCTGCATGAGTCAGGTAAGAGTAAATTATACATGATCTTGCCCAGCATACCTGCATTTCATTGTTCAGAATCTTATTTCTACACTGTAAAATGTGATCTCACATAACTCTAATAAACAACATGTAAAAGCTGTATTTCATTTGTCAGCATCTTTTCAAAATGTGGCCAAAAATTGGAAGGCGGCCAGCTACACATCTGACATAAATTCAGAACCTGAAATTGCCAGAAAAAGGATTCCCAAGTAAGTAACAAAAGACAAAATAAATGGTTTAACACATGAAAATCAATAATTAAGGTATTTTTGATGAAATCTCTGAGCATTCTGACCATTCAGCATATTTACGTAGCTTTGTCTTTAACCAGTGAAGAGCATCCAATTGTACTTTTTCTTTGTTTTCCTAGAAAGAAAACATACTCTGATAACATCTCATCAGATGATGAGGCACCAGAACCACCACTCCTTAAAAAAAGAAAAACCGCAGACAAAGAGAGTGTTCCTCCAGCACCGAAACCTCCAGCACTTCCAAAACGCACCAAAAAAAAGGTAATGGAAAATAACTTAAAAAAAATAAATGTTAATTAAATTAATGCTATGAATAACAATACACTTTCCATGTCGACTCAACCAAAGGTCGAAAAAAATATATATCTACGATTCTGCAGAGGGTGTGTGGGGTGGGCTTAAAATTACGATTTTGACCTGAGATTTTGAGCCAAAACACATGGGGGTTAGAAAGATAGCAGCATCGTTATTTTATTTTTACAGAGAGATTGGTAGTCTATTAGTAAAATCTGTCGACGTCAGCAAAATGATGACAGTTCCAAAAAAAAATTCATCCATGACATTCAATATTATACTATTTTTTATTTTCTGAAATTTGGTTGATTTGATGACTGATGAAATAAGTAAGATTAAAAGTGCATAACACCCAGATTACAATAAACGAAACTTCCTTATTATTAGGTCCTGTTGTGCAAACTCAGGTTTTCCAGAGCAAAGCTGTAAACCCTTTAAGCAACTGTAAGTTTTTAATTTTTTTTATCCAAATCTACAATGATTACTCAAAGCTAAAACTATGTCAGTGGTTCTTAATCCTGTTCCTTGGAACCCTCCACTCTGCACATTTTGTTTGCATCTCTTATCACTTCAGACTATTCAACTGTGGACTTCACAGGATTCCAGTTCGAAGGGAGCATATATTTTACATTCAAAGGGCATAAAAGTGCACGAGACATGCGCTTAAATTGTAGTTATTTATAGAGGTATATTACATCTCACTTCACACTTCTCTAATACATTTTGTCTGTGTGTGAAGACCCTGCAGAGGCGTTGTGAAAATCTGTGAATAAATGTTCCTAAGTGAAGTAAACTTCAACAGATTTCCTGTTAAGGAACAGGATTAAGAACCGCTGATATATGTAATTGTTGAAACATGCAGCTGAACAAATATAGCTATCAAAATGAACATTGCTAATGACCCCCCCAACTGTCAACAGTATTTGTCAATCAGCAACAAAGGGAAACGGAAGAGCAACAGCAGACCTGGTGTGAGAGTCTCCCAAGCTTTCAAGGTAAATTATTAGTTGTATCTGGCTGTTGGGTATGCTCAAATGAAAATGCTTTTTTGAAGTTTGTAAGTTATGGGGTAATGCCCTGTCACAGTTACACATATTACAAGTGCAACCTACCCACTCCACCTTTTGCAGCTCCAGTGCGTGTGTCTGAGGCAGACCATTACGGAGATGGCTGGAGTGTTGATCCACCTAACACAAAAGGTACAATAGCATAATCAGGGATGAGTAAATCAGAAACACATTCACAGAATTTAAATGCAATATAAAACTAAATAACATCATATGTGTGTTCAATCCATAGAGCACACATTCTCTGTCCTGAGAACATCAGGGGACGACCAAGGAAGAACACGGAGTAAGATTACTGCACATAAATTCACTTGAGTAAATTTTACAATTTGACATCCCTCACCCAAATAGAGTCAGTTAACAGATCACAGTTCAAATTGCAATTGAAATGCACTTTACAGTAAAATAACTGCAAAATGATTTTTGGACAAATGTAGCCAGACTCAAGGCACTGGGATGACTCAAAATTATCCACCCTTGTTAAGATAGATTCTGAAATGAATGTGTCCCGATGAGTGTGAGGCCTTAGAGTGTTAATTTGCAAATTTAACAAGTGAATCTTACCTACTCCACCTTTCTCAGCTCCAGTGGGCGTCTCTCAGGCAGAGCATCATGGAGCCGGCTGGGGTGGTGATCCACCTAACACACAAGGTAAAAGAGCATTTATTACAGTAAGTAGGAGGAAACAAGACAGGCTTGTAAAAAACTGGTAGGGACTACACAAGCTTCCTCCAGGGTTAGTGACATCACTAACCCTAAAAATTACATAAACCCTGACCCCGGGAACACACAGTCCATGTTAAGAATTGTTGTTGTTGTAGAGCACATTTGTGAGTCTGCTCAAGCTGTCGGATCCGTCTTTTCACATGCAATACAGTATTAACACAAATGCAATAGCATGTCACTCTGTAGGCATCTTAAAACAGTTCCCACACAACCGATTTATAGATTATCATGACAGAATATGCTAATTGAAGATAGTTAACTTCACATCAGCAACATAAATTCATCAACTGACCATTCAGAAAGGTCCTTTTGCACTACATGTTGTCACTTCTTTTTGAATCTCTCCATCTTTGTCCAACTCCAGTGTTTTATTATTTTCTGATATTTCAATTAACTACACATTTACATATTTTAGTGTGTGTTAACTTGTGTTTGAAACAAGCCAATCTTACCTACTCCACCTTTCTCAGCTCCAGTGGGCGTCTCTCAGGCAGAGCATCATGGAGCCAGCTGGGGTGTTGATCCACCTAACACACAAGGTAAAAGAGCATTACTTACAATAGAAAAGGGAGAAAAAAACAAATCTTATTCACAGCACTTCAACAAAATCTAAAACTGTATATTTCATGATCTTTTCCACTCCATAGAGCACACATTCTCTGTCCTGAGACCCTCAGGTGATTGTGACCACCAAGGAAGATCACAGAGTAAGATAAGAAATAATGAAAATAAATAAAAACAACAAATAACTGACAGTGTCCTTACCAGACACAGGCTGCGTTTACACTTGGCATTAACATGCTTTCACAGTGATCCAATCAAGCAGATTGGATCATTAGCCAATCAGGACATGGCACATTTACATTTGTTCACATTAAGTGGCCACTGTATCTGGATAACCGATTGGATTTCTAAAGTGTTGTCAATTTTTTATTGGCCATATGAGTGTAAAATTAATTTGAAGGAATATTAGACTGGTTCAAACTAAGCTTCTGTACTGTATATGTTTGATTTATGTTGTGTTTAGGACAAAACTTGTAATTAGGCTCTCTAAGTATATCAAATTTTGGATTTAAGATTTATCGTCCAATATATCGTTATTGGCTTTCAGATATAAAGAATTAATGGTTATCGGTTTCGGACAAAATTTTCATATCAATGTATCCCTATTTTGGAGAGCAACTACTCCTAGTCACCCCTTGTCATTTCAAAGATTTGTATAATAGAGAGCATGTCAAGTAGAAACGCCTCATCCATTTTGTGATTTTGCACCCATTTTGGGAGATGCGTGCGCAGTCAGTAGTGAGGAGCCAGGCAAAAGTATAAACATTACACTTGTTTCAAACGGATTTGACAGAATCAAGTGACGAGACCAATGCTGCAGGGGGTGCCAGGAATAGTCACACTCACATTTGGAAATATTAGAGTCCTAACTGTACTCAAAAGAGCACTGATATACTGACTGGTGATTGTTGGTAATGCCAGTGTAATAATTAATAAATTAACCATACTGTTTTTATAAGAAGTGAACAAAAATCTGTTTTATGCTTTTCGGTTTTATATTTTAGTGTGGTTTAACTTGTGTTGGTAACAAGTGAATCTTACCTACTCCACCTTTCTCAGCTCCAGTGGGCGTCTCTCAGGCAGAGCATCATGGAGCCGGCTGGGGTGTTGATCCACCTAACACACAAGGTAAAAGAGCATTCATTAGGCATGAGGAAATCAACATTTAAAGACAATCTAATATATATATATATATATATATATATATATATATATATATATATATATATATATATATATATATACACACACACACACACATATAATTACATTATCTGTTCAATCAATAGTGCAAACCTTTTCTGTCCTGAGACCTTCAGGGAACCACCAAGGAAGAGAGGAGAGTATGTTTCCTACAAATTATATTTTTACATATATTGTGTTATGCTGTTATGAAAATCATCATCAGCATTTAAGTTTTTACTTACCAAAATCCAGTCTTGAGTATTGTACCATGCAAGTCATTTATCGATTTAAATGATCTTCTGTATTGCAGCAAGGGCAATTCTGGAAACACTAGAAAAAATGGACATGAAGATCAACCACCTGACTTCACTTGTCCAGTCTCTAGTGGGAAAGAGACGCATTCTACCACAGATGCAGAATGACGAAGAGGATGACGTCTTTCCACTTGCATCTATTGAAGAGCTAGACCGGCTGGAACAAAGTTTAGTTGACAGAGGGTTTATGCAGAGAATGGTAAGAATCAACTGAATTTTCAACCTACAACTAATAATGAAATACTGTGCATGTTTACACGCTTGTCAAAAGTCTGAGATTATCAAGATTGTAAAAAAAATAATAATAATAATTAAAGAAGTTTCTTCTGCTCAGCAAGGCTACACTTTATTTCAGAAATGCAGTGAAAACAGTAACAGTTAAATATGATTAAACCTTCCCATTTTAATATATTGTCAATGTCAAATGTATTTTTTCTGATCAAAACTAAATTGTCAGCATCATTACTCCAGTCTTCAGTGTTATATTATATTCTAATATTCTGTTTTTCTGATTGGTTAACAGCAATTATTATTGGTGCTCAATTATTGATAATGGTTATTATCAATGTTAAAATAATTTTTGCTGCTTCATATATTTGAAGAAACGGTTATCCTGTTTTTAGGATTATTTGATGAACAGTTCATTATTTAATGAACAGAAAGTTCAAATGAAAGTTCAAATGAACAATTTATTTGAAATGTGAATTGCCGACGTTCTAAATTATTTACGTCTTATTTACATAGCCTAGACGTCGTTCTAACAGCTGGCAATGATGTCTCGGCGACGTAAACCATATGAGCACACGCCCTAATATAAACGTCTTCCAGATGAAAACGACGACGTCACACAGATGTCTGCGCGACGTGCGTGTGCTATCTGGGTTGGTTCACCACACAACCCAGATAGACATCATTGCCAGCTGTTAGAACGACGTCTAGGCTATGTAAATAAGACGTAAATAATTTAGAACGTCGGCAATCCGCTCTTTTAAAGATGTTCAGCAGATGTTCATACATCTCCAAGACATCTGATTTATGTAGCCCAGACATCGTTTTAATATATAATTCCTTCCATTAACAAAATTAATTCCCATAAAATGCAGCCGCTTGTCACGCTGTACGAGAACTAACGCAACTTCAGCAGGCGTGTACCACGTTAAACACAGCAAACAAAACAATGTTTCATAGCAACGGCAAACCGCGCTAAAATCTAATGAGAAAACATAACACTTACAATCTGCTGTTCTCTTCTGTTGCTCGACTGCTTTTTCTAAAAATTACTTGCAAAGGTAAATATGTAGCCTACTTTTACCTGGCTTTGGACATACTCTTCCTGCGTGAGTCTAGTCTACATTAAACCACGTGCTGCTGATGCTGCAATGCTGAGTGCGTGGAGAAGACGTGTTGACGAGTTGTGAGGAAACATATGTGCTTGAGGTATAAAACAAATATATTTTGAATACTAATTGTGACGTTTGTGATCGGTTATATCTTTAAAATTACGTTATGTTGATTGGGTTAGATAATCAGCTAGTTATAGAAGTTGTTGTGCAGGTGAAGTAACCACGCTTTCTTGAACCTAGAATAAAACACGCATTTGCTGTCGTTTTTAGAAATACATTTATTATAGGCAATATATTTATAATTAATCATTTATATTCATTTTTAATTAATTATAAAAGGCCACATTAACAGAACGCTATATTATCATAGGCTATTCAAATAAAACAAAACAAAACACTCTATATTCCTACAATATACTATTACACCCTCCCTGGGGCCAAGCGTAGGAAATCTTTGATGTATTTCTCTGCCTCTGCTTCCGTTGGTGACAACAGGACGGGATTCCTCATGGCTGAAGCTGCATTAAAAAAAAGAAAAAAGACACTTTAATTTTTTTTTTATCCGAGTACATTGGTCAAAAGATATCAAACGTGCAGAGAGTTCATGCGTCAAGCTCTTCCTGAGTGAGTTTACGTAAAACTACTGAAGCTGCGTGGAGAATGCGTAAGGAAAGATTGGCTTATAAATCAAATTGTAAGGAAAGATTGGCTTATAAATCAAATATCAAATATATCAAATAAATCAAATATTTTTTATACTACCGGTAATTGCGTTTGTGATCGGTTATGTAATAACTTTGAAATTACGTAGGCCTAATGTTAAATTGAAAATCACCAGTTAGGTAGTGAGCACGTTGTTTCGTGCACGTTTCTGTGGTTGGTCAATACTTATTTAACTGAACGTTTAAACCTCATTTTAAGTTCTTAACAAACTATTATAATTGCTAACTATTTTTGAAAACGACACGTTGCTGTTGGTATTACCACATGTTTGATTATTACCTCATATGAACATGTTAGCAAGTACTTAACGTACCTGACTGGCTAACTTCCCGCCATCAAATCTAATGCATATCTGTACAACATTTGAACTTGCCTATTAAGAGTGAGCCGACGTTCGATGCCTTTATTCCCCGCTTGTCTCCTCTCCCGCACCAGTTCAGTTCCCTGGCGACGTTCGTGGTTCTCCACACGGTCTTCTTCATTGTTGGCCCGCCACTGATGGATAATCTCCTCACCTTTAACAGGTAAATTTTAAGTAATATTTGAGCATATAGATGTACCTCTTCTGTACTTTTCTTAGTATCCGTCAAAAGTTTGGAATAATTCTTATTTTGTAATGTTTTTGAAAGTCTGTTCATTGACTATAAGAACTGTTTTCTATTTTGAAAAGCAATTCCTGCTTTGCAAAGCTGAATTTTCAGCAGCACTTGATCCTTCAGAAATCATTATGCTGATTTGCTGCTCAATAAACCTTTCTGATTATTATCAATATTGAAAACAGTTGTGCTGCTTCATAGTTTTGTGGAAACTGAACTACCATTCAAAAGTTTAGGTAAGTAACCATTTTAATCAGCAATGTTAAAAAATGACAAACACATTTATTACATTTCAGAAGATTCACATTTCAAATAAATTGTTCATTTGAACTTTCATTTGAACTTTCTGTTCATTAAATAATGAACTGTTCATCAAATAATCCTAAAAACAGGATAATCGTTTCTTCAAATATATGAAGCAGCAAAAATTATTTTAACATTGATAATAACCATTATCAATAATTGAGCACCAATAATAATTGCTGTTAACCAATCAGAAAAACAGAATATTAGAATATAATATAACACTGAAGACTGGAGTAATGATGCTGACAATTTAGTTTTGATCAGAAAAAATACATTTGACATTGACAATATATTAAAATGGGAAGGTTTAATCATATTTAACTGTTACTGTTTTCACTGCATTTCTGAAATAAAGTGTAGCCTTGCTGAGCAGAAGAAACTTCTTTAATTATTATTATTATTTTTTTTACAATCTTGATAATCTCAGACTTTTGACAAGCGTGTAAACATGCACAGTATTTCATTATTAGTTGTAGGTTGAAAATTCAGTTCATTCTTACCATTCTCTGCATAAACCCTCTGTCAACTAAACTTTGTTCCAGCCGGTCTAGCTCTTCAATAGATGCAAGTGGAAAGACGTCATCCTCTTCGTCATTCTGCATCTGTGGTAGAATGCGTCTCTTTCCCACTAGAGACTGGACAAGTGAAGTCAGGTGGTTGATCTTCATGTCCATTTTTTCTAGTGTTTCCAGAATTGCCCTTGCTGCAATACAGAAGATCATTTAAATCGATAAATGACTTGCATGGTACAATACTCAAGACTGGATTTTGGTAAGTAAAAACTTAAATGCTGATGATGATTTTCATAACAGCATAACACAATATATGTAAAAATATAATTTGTAGGAAACATACTCTCCTCTCTTCCTTGGTGGTTCCCTGAAGGTCTCAGGACAGAAAAGGTTTGCACTATTGATTGAACAGATAATGTAATTATATGTGTGTGTGTGTGTATATATATATATATATATATATATATATATATATATATATATATATATATATATATATATATATATATATATATATATATATTAGATTGTCTTTAAATGTTGATTTCCTCATGCCTAATGAATGCTCTTTTACCTTGTGTGTTAGGTGGATCAACACCCCAGCCGGCTCCATGATGCTCTCTGCCTGAGAGACGCCCACTGGAGCTGAGAAAGGTGGAGTAGGTAAGATTCACTTGTTACCAACACAAGTTAAACCACACTAAAATATAAAACCGAAAAGCATAAAACAGATTTTTGTTCACTTCTTATAAAAACAGTATGGTTAATTTATTAATTATTACACTGGCATTACCAACAATCACCAGTCAGTATATCAGTGCTCTTTTGAGTACAGTTAGGACTCTAATATTTCCAAATGTGAGTGTGACTATTCCTGGCACCCCCTGCAGCATTGGTCTCGTCACTTGATTCTGTCAAATCCGTTTGAAACAAGTGTAATGTTTATACTTTTGCCTGGCTCCTCACTACTGACTGCGCACGCATCTCCCAAAATGGGTGCAAAATCACAAAATGGATGAGGCGTTTCTACTTGACATGCTCTCTATTATACAAATCTTTGAAATGACAAGGGGTGACTAGGAGTAGTTGCTCTCCAAAATAGGGATACATTGATATGAAAATTTTGTCCGAAACCGATAACCATTAATTCTTTATATCTGAAAGCCAATAACGATATATTGGACGATAAATCTTAAATCCAAAATTTGATATACTTAGAGAGCCTAATTACAAGTTTTGTCCTAAACACAACATAAATCAAACATATACAGTACAGAAGCTTAGTTTGAACCAGTCTAATATTCCTTCAAATTAATTTTACACTCATATGGCCAATAAAAAATTGACAACACTTTAGAAATCCAATCGGTTATCCAGATACAGTGGCCACTTAATCTGAACAAATGTAAATGTGCCATGTCCTGATTGGCTAATGATCCAATCTGCTTGATTGGATCACTGTGAAAGCATGTTAATGCCAAGTGTAAACGCAGCCTGTGTCTGGTAAGGACACTGTCAGTTATTTGTTGTTTTTATTTATTTTCATTATTTCTTATCTTACTCTGTGATCTTCCTTGGTGGTCACAATCACCTGAGGGTCTCAGGACAGAGAATGTGTGCTCTATGGAGTGGAAAAGATCATGAAATATACAGTTTTAGATTTTGTTGAAGTGCTGTGAATAAGATTTGTTTTTTTCTCCCTTTTCTATTGTAAGTAATGCCTTTTACCTTGTGTGTTAGGTGGATCAACACCCCAGCTGGCTCCATGATGCTCTGCCTGAGAGACGCCCACTGGAGCTGAGAAAGGTGGAGTAGGTAAGATTGGCTTGTTTCAAACACAAGTTAACACACACTAAAATATGTAAATGTGTAGTTAATTGAAATATCAGAAAATAATAAAACACTGGAGTTGGACAAAGATGGAGAGATTCAAAAAGAAGTGACAACATGTAGTGCAAAAGGACCTTTCTGAATGGTCAGTTGATGAATTTATGTTGCTGATGTGAAGTTAACTATCTTCAATTAGCATATTCTGTCATGATAATCTATAAATCGGTTGTGTGGGAACTGTTTTAAGATGCCTACAGAGTGACATGCTATTGCATTTGTGTTAATACTGTATTGCATGTGAAAAGACGGATCCGACAGCTTGAGCAGACTCACAAATGTGCTCTACAACAACAACAATTCTTAACATGGACTGTGTGTTCCCGGGGTCAGGGTTTATGTAATTTTTAGGGTTAGTGATGTCACTAACCCTGGAGGAAGCTTGTGTAGTCCCTACCAGTTTTTTACAAGCCTGTCTTGTTTCCTCCTACTTACTGTAATAAATGCTCTTTTACCTTGTGTGTTAGGTGGATCAACACCCCAGCCGGCTCCATGATGCTCTGCCTGAGAGACGCCCACTGGAGCTGAGAAAGGTGGAGTAGGTAAGATTCACTTGTTAAATTTGCAAATTAACACTCTAAGGCCTCACACTCATCGGGACACATTCATTTCAGAATCTATCTTAACAAGGGTGGATAATTTTGAGTCATCCCAGTGCCTTGAGTCTGGCTACATTTGTCCAAAAATCATTTTGCAGTTATTTTACTGTAAAGTGCATTTCAATTGCAATTTGAACTGTGATCTGTTAACTGACTCTATTTGGGTGAGGGATGTCAAATTGTAAAATTTACTCAAGTGAATTTATGTGCAGTAATCTTACTCCGTGTTCTTCCTTGGTCGTCCCCTGATGTTCTCAGGACAGAGAATGTGTGCTCTATGGATTGAACACACATATGATGTTATTTAGTTTTATATTGCATTTAAATTCTGTGAATGTGTTTCTGATTTACTCATCCCTGATTATGCTATTGTACCTTTTGTGTTAGGTGGATCAACACTCCAGCCATCTCCGTAATGGTCTGCCTCAGACACACGCACTGGAGCTGCAAAAGGTGGAGTGGGTAGGTTGCACTTGTAATATGTGTAACTGTGACAGGGCATTACCCCATAACTTACAAACTTCAAAAAAGCATTTTCATTTGAGCATACCCAACAGCCAGATACAACTAATAATTTACCTTGAAAGCTTGGGAGACTCTCACACCAGGTCTGCTGTTGCTCTTCCGTTTCCCTTTGTTGCTGATTGACAAATACTGTTGACAGTTGGGGGGTCATTAGCAATGTTCATTTTGATAGCTATATTTGTTCAGCTGCATGTTTCAACAATTACATATATCAGCGGTTCTTAATCCTGTTCCTTAACAGGAAATCTGTTGAAGTTTACTTCACTTAGGAACATTTATTCACAGATTTTCACAACGCCTCTGCAGGGTCTTCACACACAGACAAAATGTATTAGAGAAGTGTGAAGTGAGATGTAATATACCTCTATAAATAACTACAATTTAAGCGCATGTCTCGTGCACTTTTATGCCCTTTGAATGTAAAATATATGCTCCCTTCGAACTGGAATCCTGTGAAGTCCACAGTTGAATAGTCTGAAGTGATAAGAGATGCAAACAAAATGTGCAGAGTGGAGGGTTCCAAGGAACAGGATTAAGAACCACTGACATAGTTTTAGCTTTGAGTAATCATTGTAGATTTGGATAAAAAAAATTAAAAACTTACAGTTGCTTAAAGGGTTTACAGCTTTGCTCTGGAAAACCTGAGTTTGCACAACAGGACCTAATAATAAGGAAGTTTCGTTTATTGTAATCTGGGTGTTATGCACTTTTAATCTTACTTATTTCATCAGTCATCAAATCAACCAAATTTCAGAAAATAAAAAATAGTATAATATTGAATGTCATGGATTAATTTTTTTTTGGAACTGTCATCATTTTGCTGACGTCGACAGATTTTACTAATAGACTACCAATCTCTCTGTAAAAATAAAATAACGATGCTGCTATCTTTCTAACCCCCATGTGTTTTGGCTCAAAATCTCAGGTCAAAATCGTAATTTTAAGCCCACCCCACACACCCTCTGCAGAATCGTAGATATATATTTTTTTCGACCTTTGGTTGAGTCGACATGGAAAGTGTATTGTTATTCATAGCATTAATTTAATTAACATTTATTTTTTTTAAGTTATTTTCCATTACCTTTTTTTTGGTGCGTTTTGGAAGTGCTGGAGGTTTCGGTGCTGGAGGAACACTCTCTTTGTCTGCGGTTTTTCTTTTTTTAAGGAGTGGTGGTTCTGGTGCCTCATCATCTGATGAGATGTTATCAGAGTATGTTTTCTTTCTAGGAAAACAAAGAAAAAGTACAATTGGATGCTCTTCACTGGTTAAAGACAAAGCTACGTTAATATGCTGAATGGTCAGAATGCTCAGAGATTTCATCAAAAATACCTTAATTATTGATTTTCATGTGTTCATTTATTTTGTCTTTTGTTACTTACTTGGGAATCCTTTTTCTGGCAATTTCAGGTTCTGAATTTATGTCAGATGTGTAGCTGGCCGCCTTCCAATTTTTGGCCACATTTTGAAAAGATGCTGACAAATGAAATACAGCTTTTACATGTTGTTTATTAGAGTTATGTGAGATCACATTTTACAGTGTAGAAATAAGATTCTGAACAATGAAATGCAGGTATGCTGGGCAAGATCATGTATAATTTACTCTTACCTGACTCATGCAGGATTCTGGTTCTGTGACGGGTCCACCCTTTCTCTGGCTGTGGTTCCTCCATGGTTCTGACGCTCTTCAACACTCTGTCAAGGTCTTTATATGGAGGCCACCAGGAGTAGCCGTCTGCGTACCATGACTT
This sequence comes from Carassius carassius, assembly GCF_963082965.1. NCBI lineage: Eukaryota > Metazoa > Chordata > Actinopteri > Cypriniformes > Cyprinidae > Carassius > Carassius carassius. Next base: position 10,480,840 of record NC_081767.1, on the reverse strand, counting down.
GGCAATTGGTCCAGTTGTACCTTCTCCCTCAAACTCCACTATTAGGTACATTTTTTTTTTTTTTAAGCCTGAAACCCATATTATTTAATTACTCCAATAAAATGTTCAACTATGTTACAAAAAGCACTGACAAAGGATTAATTTGTATGTAAAAGAGGAATTGCAACGAAATGATGTTGATATGGGACAAGAAAAATTTTGTTCTCTATCTCCTCAAACTTGCAGAACTCAACGGTTGTTGAGAGGTCGCCAACGAAATGGATGCCGAGTGTAGAGGATGGTAGAGGATAGTCAAAGAAAGATTCCTGGTTGTTGAAGGTACTGTAGGCAACATAAACTTCATCCTTGAATGAAATAATGTTCTGGAGCTTAGAAGCTTTGCCGCCGATGTAGACGTGACTGTTTGCCTGTTCTAGTTTAAGATTGTAAGGGCTTGTCCTCAACTCTTTATATTGTGTCGCCTCATGAAAGGATGCAGGGAGAGGACCATTCTCATGCTGTTTTTTTTAGCAGATGTGGCCTGGTTTTCTGAGGTGTTTTGCAGCTTCTTTGCATCTCTGAGAATCTTTTTATTATTTGACTCAGAGGGCATGTTGGTTTCCTCAGAAGTCTTTTGAGTTTGTTTAGGTGATTCTCATACTTGAAAGCACTGAATTTGTCAAGAAAGCCATGCTTTTTTGCATCATCTGCAAGATGTACGAGGGAGTGTGCATTATACGATAAGAACTGTGGACCGTACAGTTGCCCAAAGTGAGTGACAAAAAGACCTAGCATTTCATTTGCGTAATCACAGTAATCATCAATGAAACTGTTGTTGCACAGAATGAAGATTCCCACAAAAAGCAGCATGAAGTTTTTGTACACCTCGGTGGTGAGGAGATCCTTCATCATGACCGGTCCGGTATACAGTAAAAACTGCCTGAACTCTGTTGCCTTCCACCTATCAATTTCCCTCAGTGCCCTTGGTTTTCGTGCAAACTCCATGGGCACATATCTTCGCGCATTCACCAACCTTTCTGATAATGTGTTTATTTGAAAACCCGACAGCCTACAAGTGAGAGGACCCATCTTCAGCCACAAGTGGAGAAGCCGTCTCATGACTCCGAGGCACACAAGGTGCATGTAGTCGAGGGGGAAGACAGAGACCATATCCAGGGACGTTTCTTCAAGGGGTGAGATACCACGGTGATGATCAGAATCGATTTTGTTTCTGAAGCTCTCATTTGTTCTTCTAGGCAAGTCACTTCTTGGAAATGTCATCCTGTTTTCCAGGTACACGCCATCCTCTGTGCATTTTTCGCATCCATGATAGCCTGTGTGACCTTTAACATTTTTCAGGAATGCACGAGCAGGTGCATCACAAACCATTGATGACAGTTGTAAAGTTAACCTCACTCCTTCAAATTCAAATCCATTGGCCAATTCATTTACTTCAGTGATGAAGTCTTCAAGATACTCAGTTAGCGAGGTAGGTTTACATGTACCACAAAATAAGCCTATTGTCACTGGTTCCTCTTGTCTGATATTTTGCAGTGTTCCTAGAATGGGCCAGAACTGTGTTGCTGAACTCTTAAAGAGGGGCAAACCATCAATGTTGACCTGAAGCTCCAGCATGTCAATGCTGCTCAGAATGTCGATGTTCTGATGTAGCACCTCTGTAATGGACTTCAGCAATCCGAAATGGTAATATTGGCCACCAGCCTTGTCTTGTATTTCAGGGTTCAAACGCATTGTTCCCAGCAATGTCCTTGAGTCTTTTGGCAGATTTAAACTATGCTGACGCAGTATATCTAGTAATGAATTCAATGCAACGTGTGTGATTTTTTGTTCAGCTGCCCAAGTTGCCAAATCGTCTTCCAGGGAAGTTGGATCAGATTCGGACTCCGTGTCTGATTCACTGTCGTCAAGAAGACTTGCCATATTGACACCTTCATTCTCATCAATATGAGAGACACAGTCCATAAATGTGTCTTCATCCTCAGTTAGACATTGACAGGTATTGTCACTGTGCATGCAGCCCAACTCCTCTCCCCAAGCTGTAGTTTGTATTGTCTGCAGTTGTTGATCCACCTTGTCCTTTGCTCTTCTTCTCAGTGTCCAATAGGATGGTTCATTGCAAGCCATAGTTTTAAGACCTTAACAGAAAAAAACACTTTTTTGTTGTTTGTTGACTGGCCTACCAAGACTAGACTAGCTAAACTGCATTAACACAACTGATGTACATACACTTCAAAACATCCTCACTTGCACTGAAAGGATGAAGACTTTAGATGCAAAAGCCTCTAAGCTCCGTCTGAAATTTGCTGAATGTGAGTTTCTTTAGCAGGCTCCTATGTTTTTAATGGAGATGAACAGGACATTTACCTTTCCATTAAAGTGAAATTACTGTACCAAAGAAATGTCTTATAAAAATGCTCTTTTCATAAGAAATTGTCAGACGGCCCTTAGAGGCTTTTGCATATTAAGTTTACACAGGCACAAAAGTTTAAGACTGGTAAGAAAGATATGTATATAGCTTTTGAAATAACAGGGTTTCTGCAGGTTTCAGTAAGGTTTTTTTAAGACATTTTAAGACCATAAAGATTGAAATTTAAGACCTACAGTACACAACGAATTATCCAAGTTAGATAACGGTATCATTAGAGTATCTATCTTTCTCTATCTATCTAGGATTATCTGATTTGTGTGTGAGAGAGAGAGAGGTAGATATTTTTTGAATAGAAAATTGTACTTTTGCATATTATACTGTAAAAACACAATTATTGTTGTTTTTTATTGATCATAGTTGATCATAACTAGACTGAGGAAATGATGAGATGATTAAAGTGACCAAAATGATCACGGTTATCACAGAATCCTGTTCAAAAAGTACTAAGTAATACTACAGAATGAAGTCAATTCAACAAGTTTTATGTCAAAAACAGCAAATAACAAATTGATTAGCATCAATATGCACTTTTTGTTTACTTAAACATTAAAATACCATTAAAAATGATAGCCAGATTTTAAAAGAGTGTCTTGCAACATGCAATCTACTAACATGTACAAGTTCAAATAAAGTTTTGACAAAAAAGGTTTTATACAAAGATAAACCTCATATTTCACATGTTGGAGACCCCTGCTCTAGGGCTCCGCTTTGTAGGCTACAAATTGATACTTTTTTTGCTAGTTTATAATAACTTTCTGTGGCCAGCATTTCTGGAAATTAACGAGGGTAAATACTTTTTAAGACCTGACTAAATTAAATGTAAGACCTAGAATGAAAATCTGGCCATTTTAAGACTTTTTAAGGCCTTAAATTTAAAGTTCAGAATTTTAGACTTTTTAAGACCCCGCGGAAACCCTGAAATAAGTATCTTTTGCAAATATATATATATATATTACAATTTAAAATAATTGTATGTAAATATCTAAAAATGTTATTTATTCCAGTGATGATGGTGATAATCCTTTGATAATAAAAAATGTTAATTGGGCATTTAATCAAATTAGAATGATTTCCAAAGAATCATGTGACACTGGAGTAATGATGTTGAACATTCAGCTTTGCCTCCCAGGAATAAATAGCATTTTAAAATTAAGAGGTTTTTTTATTAAGAGGTTTTTTTATTAAATAAATTGAGTATTTAGTTAGTTTATATTGTGGAGTATAAATAAGACAAACACATGTTCTTGTTATAGCAAGATATTTTCTTCTTGCTGTCTAAATGCATTTATGTATTTTATTCTTCAATCGAATCTTCAGATGAAAGTATTGAATTAGTCTCTTGCGAGAAGTGAATTCCGATTCTCTTGTTTCAGGGCATGCGATTGGCTGTTCGATGCTGATGTCACTTTTTCGTTTGCGTGTTTGTGCGCGCGCGCCTCCGGATCAGCTCCGGATCAGGAGGAGGAGAGGAGTTCGAGACGAGTCGACGGAGAGCGTAGATGTGTGCCATCGTCATGAAGGTAATCGTGTTTAACACGACATATTAACATGCATGTTAACAAATAGTGTGTCTTGCATAATGACCATCATATATGTTTAGTGCTTGTTTAACTTAATTCGTGCACGCTTTTGTTATCGGGCCGCTGTCTCCCTCGCCTCGTGCACACATCGTCCCTACATTGGGCCGCTAATGGCGCTTTTCCACTGCATGGTACGGTATGGCTCACTTAACACAGTTAAATTGGAGGAGTGAAGGAAAATGAATAAGCTATTTCGGACAGCCGTTGAGTGTGCAAAATTGGACTGATTGTACACTCGATAACGTCCACTGACGTTAAGGTTTCAGAAACCAGTGTTAAGTAGAACAGCGCTTCACATTTGTACGTTAACTTTTCTCATCGTCTAACGTTAACCAGGGGCGTCCAATTTTGCTCCTGTTGAGCCTTTGTCCTGAAGAATTAAGCTCCAACCCCAATTAAACACCTTAACAACCTAATCAAGCTTTTTACTAGCTGTGTTGAGGCGAGTTGGAGCTAACGTTAAACTCTACGGGACAGCGGCCTTCCAGGGCCGAGTTTGGACGCCCCGGTCTAAACCAATCAGAACAGCTTTTTTTTTTTCGCTCCAAGTGTCGTCACTCACAGCTGTTTTGTGAGGAAAGGGAAAAAAAAGAACCCTAATCTTTTCCGGTATTTGTTTTTAGTTTTTATATTTGTGGTTTATTGTGTCTGTGTGTTATATTAATGTATAATAATTCTTTATAATAAACTTCAACATATCAAAAGGCTGCTTAATTCATACTTACCAACAATTTGACGAACTGACGACGAACTAACGACAAACTAACTACAAACAAACTAAAGCCGGCTTATAATGAATGAATAAAACAACAGAAGTAAAAATGCCTATAACGAATGCACAGATACAAAATATATACAGTTAATTGCTAATTACAAGTTATTGATGTGGAAAAATTCATAAAAATGTTGAGGGTACAGTATGCTGAGTAAATAATAACGGTCATCTGATGCAAATTACAATGGTCGTCGTCTATATATAGCCTAAGGTCACGTGACATTCATTGTTTATTTTATTTATTTATTTATTTATTTATTTATTCTGAGCTACATAATAAAAATCCAATATGCTCATGATTAGTGTTTATTAATTTTGCTACATTTTAATGTATTGCTTAGTAGAAAATTAAATTGTTTTATTTTTGTCCTTGCTTATAGATGAGGTTGATAGAAGTTAGCCACTTTTGTTCCAACAGAGGATGAAATGTGTCAAATCACAATGCATATTGTATTTGCACCCAAGTATCGTGATAGTATCAAATCGGGAGTTGTATTTATTATATTATATCTAGTAGTTATTAATTGTTACTAGCATAACATTTTATTCAACAACCAATCCTGAAAAACATAATTTAATGATATAAAATATGATACTTTAATTTATGGAAGAATTAAGCCATGGAAGGTCATGTACTAGTGATTTTACTTTTTATTTTAATACTGTTTATTTACAGTGTATTTTATTCTGCTTACCTGACTCAGAACTGCAGAACTCCAGTCTTGATTGGCTGTGGCACCTCCATCGGCGACTGATCTTTGTATGGAACCGCTGTGAGAGGCCATCATTTTGCTATAGATCTTGTCTCTTCTCCCACAAACTCCACTATCAGGTACTTTATTTTAATTTTATTTTAATTTTTTTGCAGTAATGATGTATTTAATCTACAGATTTTCACAATCAACAACACCTCTTGCAGTTCAAAATGCTTCTGCTACGTCATACACTTCATCAGTTACGCTTTCAAATTTAATACGCAAGGCAGTCTGTCAGAAGATAGTTCTACTTAAAAATGAATATTTTTATTATAAAATCCCATCGATTCACTTCAGAAGGCCTTTATTAACCCCTGGAGCCGTGTGGAGCACTTTTATAACGGATGGATGTGCTTCTGTTGGTTTCAGTTGGCCCCCCATTGACTACCATTATAAAGCTTGGAAGAACCAGAATAAATTAAAATAACTCTAACTCTAATAACTCACTTTGATCACTTGATAAAAAAAACACATTTCAGCGCTAGATTGCTTCTTATTTAACAAACGAACAAAAATAATACTTTGCTAGTTAACTGGAGATGCTTTATTTATTTGTATTGGTACATACATCCGTGCCCACCACAAAAGTGGTGGGCTAAATATCGACCCTGGCAAAAAATGGTGGGGAAATGTCCCCCTCGCAAATTACGCCTATGATGACGAGACACGAGGAGAAATTGATAAAGAACTGTCCGGCACAGCCCACGTAGCTCTCGCTACAGATGGATGGACCTCCTGGGCCACTGAAAGTTTCCTCACGGTAACCGCTCACTCACTATATTACTTCGAAATGGGAAATGAGAAGCTGCGTTTTACAAACACGCCCCATTTATAAAATAAATAAGTAAATTAATAATTAGATAATTAAGCTATATATATAATATGCTGAAGTAAATTTTTGGAGTGTGTTAAAGGTTAAAAGAAAAATAATGACAAGAACCGTACAGAACCGAAAACCGTGACCCTAAAACCGTGATACGAACCGAACCGTGGGTTTTGTGAACCGTGCCACCCCTATCATGTACACGTTACAACGCAAGCAAGCTGTAGAATGAAAATACTAATTCAGCATTAACAATCACCATGTTTATAATTTGAAGAGCTTTGATAACATCTGTGAAAATAAAACACATTACGAATAAAAAAAGATTGAAAATAAGTGCACGTTTCGCGGGTTGTGAATATTTTTAGTAGTAAACTTGTTAATTATTCAACCAGAGAAATAGACAAGAGTTAGGCTATTCATCATTGTGCAACCCAATTCGGATACCACATGACAACTTACTTACAGTGCTTGACTTTTTCGTGAAAAAGGAGTGAAGAGTTTTTTTGCCGTTTTGAACTCATTGCGACGACCTCTATGAAAAAAATGGATTGGCCGCGGAAAGGCGTGTCGTGTTGCGCGAGTGACTGATTACCATGGAAACGTGAAAGTCACGTATGTAGATAGACTATCCTTGACTCTTTGGATTTTAAATCTCGATGTAACGTTAGTAGGTTGTCGTGGACACTTTCCCTATGAAAAAGTGCGGGGGACGAATTTACATTTTATAAAAAGTGGGGGGGACACGTCCCCCGCGTCCCCCGTGTAATCTACGCCCATGGTTTGCACCACAAAACAATAGAGACAATATACTGGATAGATGTTTAGAAGATGACAATAAACATCAGTTGCATTTTAGAGTCAAATCAAAATAAACTCACATGACATGGTCTGGAAAACCCTTCCCTTATTTGATTATTAACTTATTTACTCATCAGTTTGCTTGTTTTATTACTTAGTTTTAAATGAGAATCTTTTTCTATTTTGCTAGCAAAGGTGGAGTGTTTATTAATAGGCTAAATCAGGTTATTTCCTGGTAAAGTGAGTGAGGTAAAAAAATAGATCCTAATCATTCTTGTATTTGACTCGGAGTATTTCAACATGTCAGCATTTTGACTGTACTTCTGCACGAGATGTGACCACGTTTTAATTTCTTGGGTCAAGAAAGAGTCGGAGTCTGCGATATATGTCCTCCTACCAGTGCTCTCTCTGTCTGGATGCACTTCACATATGCGCACCGCACTTCAATAATGCAGGTTAAATCCATTTACATGACCACATGCAGTGTCAGTTTATTCAGCATAATCGAGTTAATAACGTGCATGTAAACGCGATCATTAGAAACAGCTGCATAGGGGACATCGTCGCAGTACTCGGGTCCACCAAACCCTCCGGGGGTTTCAGGAGTTTCACAATTTGCTCCAGGAGGAGGTTTGGTGGACCTGACGGTGATGATGCTGACGAGGACAGCGTATGCCATATAGGCCTCGGCCTCTAGTGGTCTCTGCATGACGAGCCCGCGCTGTACAGCCCGGCTCGAAGTTTACCCTCTCCCGCACCTAATCTGTCATTTATTTTTGTTTTGATAATAAATGGAGCCAGCCTCCAAAAGTGAAACCTGTCCTGTGATTTTTTTTTTTTGAAAGGTTTTTATATTGTGTTTGTTGTCTGTACATTAGATTAATAAAGTTTCATATAATCTAAAATAGATATCAATACAAAATGAGTATCTCATATTGAAATCGAGTTTTTATGTGCATTATTTGCTTTGTTGTGCATTTTAGTCATATTACAAAATAATTTATTTAGGCCAAACATAAAATAACATTAAACTGTCAGTTCACCACGTGACAGCAGCAGGCAGGCAGGCTCCTGATTGGTTAACGCAGCACGAATTGACGCAGAAGTTCAGATTTTTCAACTCGGGCGGCAGACGCAAATTTACGCGTGAATTATGCGAATTCGCGCCTACTGTGCCGCGCTAAATGCCTCATTTGCGCTGCAAGACCTCCAGACGCGCGTAAACGCGTCTTACCATTGACTTAACATTTAAATCACTCGCGTCAGACGCATATTCGCGTTTGGTGTGAACGCAGCATTAGAGTAAAAAAAATGACAACATAATTTATAGTAAGTTTATTTGATTCACAGCTTATTTAGAGTTTTGACCTCGACAACCCAACTGCATTTACCGCAACCAGTCTAAACTAAAAGATTGTTTTGGTTGAATCGGTTCAAAGGAGTCATTAGTTCGCGACTCGGACGTGTCATTAGCGGACTTGTGCGCATTGTGTGATTATCCCGGCAGTTAGGACATCGCACAAGATTTGTCAACACAGAAAACATTTAATCATTGGATAGGTTTTGTTTTGTTTATTGAAAGTGTTTTTCATGTCAGCTGAATGGACGGAATGCTTTTCAAGGAAGATAAGGCAATGTAAAAAAAATTTTTTAGCACAACACCCAGCAGTAATTCAGGAAAAAAATACCCGAATGCTTCATGTGAAACTTCGGTCTTCCGATGTTTTACCATCGTGCCAATTCTCAATTGATTTTGATTAATATGCACGAGGGAGCGAGAGAGAAGACAGTTTGAAGACGGTGAGGGGACGTGTGCGTGACCGGGCCTCTCTCTCTGCTCGTTCTTTCAGTCATCTACTACATCACTCACCGATCAAATAAGGTCTTGGCGAGACAAAAAAATCGCTTGTGTTGTGAGAGAGACGCGTGAGTGACAGAGACGGAGGGAGAGCAGGGAAAAGGAAATTCAGCTGAATGGTTACGCTGTGTGTTTTAAATAGTGTATTTTTGGTTGTTTTTTTTTTTACGAAACGCAATGTGGCGGCCAGTGTTGATTCTGTGGCGCACCGCCACGAATTTGTCTGTGTGGGAAACACTGGAGTGAACTGCCATAACATCAATGAAAAACCTCACTGCAGGCTTCAACATGGCTGTTTACGATTAGAAATGTCAAACAAATTTAGCCTACGTAGGTGATTGTAGACCGTAGCCCGAATCTGTATCTCTATGCATGAGACTGTCTGAATACTGGCAGAGTAATTCACAGTTTTGTTGTAAAAAGAAACATTATGCAGAAGTATAATTTGCTGTTATGTGTGTTTGTCAGAACCTGCAGTTGCTGTGTGATGCGCGTTCGCTGCGGGCGTATCGTGACGAGCTCAGAGAGAAGACCGTTTGAAATCAATTCCCTATTTTCGTTTTCGAAACTTGTGCTGGTTGGTCCGATTGATTGTGCAATCAATTTTCGAACGTTAAGTGACAGCCCTACTTTAGATGTGCCCTAAAAAAAAGTTAAACAAGAATATGTAGAAAAAATGTATATATTTTCAATCGTTTTCTTAAGAAGAGTAAACAATCTGTCCATCCTCTCCCTACTCTCCTGTGCTGTCCTCGCCTCTGCCTCCCTCTCTAGTTGCCCTCTGTCTCGCCTCTGCCTTCGTGCTCCTGATGCTGCTGCCCCTGGCGGCTCCTCACTGTGGGCACCCACTGCTGAACTCCACTGCTGGTGTGTCCTCAGGGATTGAGGCGATGAGGACGGGGGGTGGTGCAATGCCTCTGTCCCAACACCTGATCCATGAGGACAAACCAGGGCCAAGTTTCAGCAGTGGGTTTCCCACTCACACTCTCTCCTGTCCCAGGACACTTGCAATCCTAAAGGCAGAGCAAATGAACCATGGCTTGTTAGTAACAACAACACAATACATTTCAGCAAAGATGTGTGTATTAATCTTCTTTGGAAGGATTTATTTGTTTATTTATTTTTTTTGCCTGTATGGGAGTTACCTTCCACAGACCCATTTTCTCCAGAATTGCTCTAAAAAAGCAGAAAGGGGTACTTAACACAGGGGTACAATCGGCAAAATATAACACCACGACACCACAGTATAACTTGCATTTGATGGTTGTGTGTTGATGGGAGAGCAGTAATTCTGACTAAAACATAAGTTTTGCTAAAATATTTATATGAAATGTAGGTTTGATATTCTACATGTATTTATGAGCCGTAACTGTTAACGGTATACATGTAATTACCACAATTGTTACATGTAATACAATGACTATGTTCATTTACTTATTTCAGACGAGTGAATATGTGCAACACCGTGTCCTCACCAGACTATTTCTGCGACGTCACCGCTGGGACAAAAGTGTGACGATTTCAGGTATAGTACTGTATATGTGCATTCTTTAATGTTAAAAGAGTATGCAAGTTTGAAAATCATTTTGTTTGTCTTTTATAGCTGTACTGAAAGCAACTCACCTGTGAACAAAAAAAAGTGAACAAGAACGTTCAAACTGTTTGTTAACACAATTGTTTCAGTTACTATGTATTTTTAATAATGTTAAAAAAAGGTGTAATATTCATGGATTTGTGTAATTATCCATTTTGTTGAGAGTGCTTGCTGAGTTCACGCTCTTCTGATTAGCTGTGATTTTTACCACTGAGACAAATTTTTGTCGCTAGAATCTTATCCTGTCTGGTTAGGACACGGTGCTGCTCCTACCAGTTAACATTAGATCTCAGCAATACTGGTAAATGAGCAAAACAAAGTGTTTTTTTTTTTAAAGGTGCTCAAAGTGATGTTGGGTGATGTCACTACTTGTTGACGCTGAAAGTTTTGTCAAACAAAATGGAGGCTAGCTCGACCCTCCCTCCTTCTCATCCGCACACTAACCCCCCCAAACCCTCCTTGTTGGTTATTGGCTGGAACATTTTGTTGGTTTTGTGGTGTGGGTGAGCATAGTTTGTTTTTGTTGCTGTTTGTGGAACCTGGGCTGTCTACAGAGACTGCGTTTCTTTACAGTTTTCAGGGGACAGGCAGCTAGCGGATGGTGAGGAGATGTTTGCTGTATGTGACAAATGTTTTGGCCTAAAAAATGTGACATCGCTTAGAGCACCTTTCATTTTTAAATTAAATACTGTGAGAATCATGTTCAATCTGATTTCAATTCCACAGCTGTTAAAGTATCTATTAAGAAGGTTGTTGGCAGTATTGTGTTCATTTTTCTACCAATGTTGTTTGTAAGAAATAAGTATTATAACCCACAGTTACTTTCCTTATAGAATGCTCTAACATATTTTTCATTTTCTTTTCTCTACCAAACAGCTTAGGAGAGAGTTCATCCTCAGATGCAGATCTACCTCTAGTCCACCTTCATTCCCACAACCACCTGGCCATTAATGTTTCATTAAATAATAAATATGCAATAAAATAATAAATATGCAGTCCATAGCCAGTGTCTGCCATGCACGATCTGTTCCTTGTTCATTGCAAATGTTTTAGATTGTTCTATTAAAGCTCATTATAATCTTTGAGAATGGTATTATGGTAGCTGCAACACTTCCTAGGGAAGGGATCTTTCGTGTAGGTGTTCTGGCAGAACTCGTCCAGCAGGAGTAAGTTGTGGGTCATATCCTCTATGGTCATATCGCTCCAAGATCCTCCAATCAGCACCAGCTCATCAGCAGAAGCCAGACTTTGAGACTATATTCACCTTTATGCTCTCAGCAGTTACTACATTACATTGTGTCCTTAATTTTTTTATATATATTTAAAGTTGAATCAATTCTCTGGAAAGTAAATGTCATTAAATATTAAATATATGAGGTAATATGAATCAAATTAACATTTGCATATTGTTTACTCTTAAGGCTTCTTCCTCATTTATCTACAAGGGTTTTCTTTACCATTGCCAGCTTTGCCTTGCTCATTGGGAGTTTGTAAGCATCATTATTTGGAACAAAATATGAAAATGGATTGGTGTGTTTAACTATTTCCATGCATGGCATAGTAAAAGAACCACCTGACACAAAGCCATGGATCATGGAATAAATTAAATTGTTACTCAAATTATCAAGCTTGTTATGCTACATTTTACATTCTAAGCAGCAGCAGCCAGGCATGGTTGTAGGGTCTAATTTATGCTTTCTGCAAAATACATTCAGATTTGTATCCAGTAAGGATAAAGTTGCCCTTAACAACTCATTGAAAGCATTATTTAAATAAATCCATGTGTGTAATGCTTGTATTTTATTATTCTGTACTGAAACAAAAAGTTAAGTTCCCTCGTAATGTAGTAAGACAAAATGGTGAAACTGCATTAGGCAGCGCAAACATGTTTTGTTTTCACATGTACTGGTAAGGGAAAAATGCAACAATGTTTTTAATGCTTGTCGAATTGTATGCTAATCAACGACGAATAATGAGCCATGTATGTATAATTATTTAAAAAATATATATTCCGTGTTTTGGATGCGAGTGGCACAATGCAAGCCAGAGACACCCGGCCGCGTCTGATCTGCTCGATCCGCGTGGCAGCATACAATTTAAACTATTTAAGATTAATCGTATAGAGGTAAGGAAGACGGCTCATTAATATTAAAAAACGGTCGTTCGAATGCGATGTTTACCAGACGCTACGATCTTTCAAAGACGTCTCCGCGATGTAGGCTACGTGTGCTATCTGGGAAGCGGTTCAGATTTTTTCAGAGAACCGTGCCATTCCTAGTAAATATAAATGTAATTCTAACCGACCTGCTCCCTTACTGGCGAACATGGCTGAGATTTTGCAGCAATTTGCTGCGTCTGTGGCCAGGGCTTTTCTCCTTTTTATACGTTCTGTCTCTGTTCCTCCTTTGCGTTTATGCTCCATTTTTTTTGCGCGATTTTCTAAGATAAAGCCTGCCTCTGGATATAGCCAATTAGGCAGTGCTTCGCTGATGTTTGGTCATGTGGTGGTGTCATTTTCACTCCGAGATCGCCTGATTCGTAGATTCATAAGACCGTCAATTATTATTTTTTTTATTGCGTGAATAACAATTACAGAACATGAACACACACACAAAGAAAATAAATAAAAAAAAAAAAATAAAAATAGAAAATAAAATAAAATGCCAGGGTTAAAGATACACAAATGTAAAATACAAAAATTGAATAGAAATAAGACTAAATAGACCAAACAGAGAATTAAAGGCTTTGACATTTCACAAAATCTTACAATTATTCAACAAATACATGATTTTAACAGCTTTTTTGTTTGTACTGTCCTTAATGGAAACCATATAATTTTCTAATTCTTTCAATACCACAGAAAAAAAAAGGTTTCTGATTAGAAAATTTGCACCTATGAATATGAAACTTAACTAAAATAATCAAAAGATTAATAATATACGCTTCCTTTCCCATACTCTTTTCATATTGTAAAAAAAACAAATATTATATGTTCTTATAACAAAAGAAAATTACAATCTAATTTGTTATTTATAAATTTAGAAACTTCCCACCACAGCCTTTTGGTATACTGACAGTGCCAGAAAATATGAGGTACAGTTTCTGGTTGCAAAAAACAAAATGAACAATTTACATCAATGTCTTTGTTAAATTCGGATAGAAAATGTTTAGCGGGGTAAAATTTATGCACTATCTTGAATGAAATTTCCTTGACCTTATTTGTAAGAATATATTTATTAGGTAACAACCAGACCTTATTCCAATTAATAGTTCCAATAAACCTTGACCAATAGGAAATGACATGTGGTTTACTGACAAGTTCTTTTTGAAAAAGGGAACGTATAGCCTTATTTTTTTTCTTTTCGAAAAACAAACTTTACCACAAATCGTTTCAGTTAGATGCGATAAAGACACATGTTTAGAGTATGAAATACCTCTACATAGAGAGACAACACCCAAAGAGATAGCACCAATTACAGAGGCAAATTCTTTAGGGGTAACAGGGAGGTTGAAGTATGAAAGAAACTCATCATAAGTCATTAAATACCCCTGATAATTCAGCAACTGACCAACCACAAGAATGCCCTTATCAAACCAAGTTTTCAAAAATATACTCTTATGTTTGTATAAAATATTACAATTATTCCAGATGTAATAATGATGTGGAGAAAAATTATGCTTGTAAATTAAATTCCAAGCCAAAAGTCCTTGCCTGTGAAAAGCTGACAGTTTAACTGGAAGTTTCTCGATTCTGTAATCACACGTAAGCAAAAATGAAAGGCCACTAAGTTTGTCAAAACCCGATTTAGAAATCATATTCCTCACAGAATCAGTGTTTTTTTAGAAAATATTTCAACCAGTTAATTTTGAAAGTGTTATTTAAAATAGAAAAATATAAATAATCAAGCCCTCCATTTTTATATGAATTAACAATTACAGATTTTCTAATATAGTGTATACGGTTTTTCCACAAAAAAATCAGCATAATTAGATCAATTATCTTATTTGTTTTATTATCTGAGTGTATTGAGGAAGCTATATAAGTAAGCCTAGAAATACCTTCCGCTTTAGCCAGCAGAACACGACCTTTGAGAGACAAGTCCCTCTGCAACCAAATATTAAATCTATTCTTTACTTTTTTAATCACTGGGTCGAAATTTTGTGAGATTCTCTCCTGCTCATTTTTAGTAATAACCATACCCAAATAAGTTGGAGAATCCTTTACAGGGATATTACATATATTTCTGTAATGGCAACTTTTTAAAGCAAATAGTTCACATTTTTGTAAATTAAGACAAAGCCCTGAGGCACTGGAAAAAACTTCAATGATCTTGACAGCTGACTGAATTTGATCAACATTTTTCAGGAAAAGAGCCGTGTCATCAGCCAACTGACTTATCAGGACACTTCTCTCTTCAACTTGAATTCCTTTTAAATTGGATGATTTAATAAAGTGTCAAAACACCTGAGCAACAATGAGAAAGAGGTAAACAGAGACTGGGCAGCCTTGCCTAACTCCTCTTTCCAAATTAAATCTTTGAGTAGTGCCATTATTTAATTTCACAGAACTATTTCCCCCCGCATAAAGAGTTTTCATAGCATTACAGAAATAAGCCCCAAACCCAAAGTGTTCTAAACAGTTGAAAATAAAAGGATGCTCAACAGAATCAAAGGCTTTGAAAAAGTCTAAAAAAAGTATAAAGCTATCATCATTTATAAGGTCAGAATAATCAATAATATCAAAAATAAGTCTAATGTTGTTACATATATCACGGTTTCTCATAAACCCAGATTGATTTTCATCAATAATGGAATCGAACACTAATTTGAATCTTTGGGCAAATACCTGAGCAAATATTTTATAGTCATTATTTAACAAACTAATGGGTCTCCAATTATCAATAAGTAACAAATCTTTCTTGGGCTTAGGAATCAAACTAATTATACCTTGCGTCATAGTTGTAGGAAGCTGTGAGTACTGTAAGCTTTCAGAGTATACTTCAAAAAGAAACGGGGCAAGAATCTCAGAAAACTGCTTATAGAATTCTGAAGTAATTCCATCATTACCGGGTGATTTATTACATTTTAAATGTTCAATAGCTTGCTTAATTTCCGTAATAGTAATTGGTAAATCACATAACTTTTGGTCCTCCTCAGTAATTGTTTTAACATTCTTAAGCTGGTTACAAAAAGAAGTCATATCTTGCTCACTAAATTTAGAAGTATATAATTTAGAGTAATAATTATAGCAAAAACTAGAAATTGCGTCAACATTATCTGTAATAGATCCATTGATATACATTTTAGAAACAGAGTTAAGTTTAGCTCTCGACTTTTCAAGATTAAAAAATTATGCTTGTTACAATTCGTGTTTGGTGAAATATTAATTGTAATTAATATGGCCTTATGGTCAGTTAATGGTGTTGGCAAAACATTAACCAAAATATTGTTCCCATCAAAATGGTTAGAGACAAGCCAAAAATCAATCCTAGAACGTCTACTGCCATCCTTGTTACTCCAAGTATACACAATATCATCTACATTTTTCTCTCTCCATATATCAATCAGATGAAATCTGTCCATAAACAGTTTCAAATTAGTATTTAAATTTGAAGGTCGTCTTGGAGGCCACCTATCTACTGACTCGTTTAACACAACATTGAAATCACCCCCTATAATTAAATAAGAATCAGGAAATTTGGATAACATCTGTGTAAGTCTTTCCTCCAACAAACATAATAACTGGTCATTTTCAGATTTACAATTATATCCATAGATATTAACTACTATAAAAATTACACTAAAAAAATGTATAATTAAGCAAATAAAGTGGCCATTTTCATCACTATCCGCATGCAAAACCTCACCTCTATAGTTATTTTTCAGACAAGAAACCCCTGCTGAGTGTTCGGTTCCATGAGACAGCCAAATATCACTACCCCATTGTGATCTCCAAAAATTAACATCAGAAGCAATAGAGTGAGATTCTTGAAAAAATACAAATTCATTTTTAAACCTTTTAGAGAACAAAAACAATGCCTTACGCTTAACGTTTTCTCTTAAACCCCTGGCATTCAAAGATATAATGGAAAATGACATAAACAACATAAAGTTAACTGTGAAACAACAAAAAACTTATAACCTCTTATAACAATCAATATATTAAAATAAAGTTGGCAAAAAGGTCAACCACAAAATATAGCATCATAAAAACTTGTATTTTGTGCAAATAAGCATCTCTTCAATAAAAAAAAATAAAATCTCTTGCTTCATTCATTGAAACAGTAACTGTCCAAAAGTGCAGATATGCATATAAGATCACGCAAACACGCGTCTTATGTCTTCAACAGAAATCAACGTGTCTTCAACAGCATTAGTTCCCAACTCAGTCGACAGTGAGGATAATTTCACCTTGCCCTTGTACAAAGGCTGAACGGTGACGGTGAACAACATCAATGGCACCTGGAAGCTTAACATTTTCGCTGGGAAGGACAGCTCGACAAATCTTGATAACCTCTAGACAAATATTTTCATTAGCTGCCTCTGGGATGCCTATGATCTTCAGATTGCGTCGTCTCATGTACGTTTCTAGATCATCCATTCTTCTCTCAATTTTGTTGACCGGCTTTTCAATTTGATCCACGCAGGTCGGAGATCTTTCGCTCTATCGCGTCAGAGCGGCAGTTAATCAGCTGCGTTATGTTCGCCAGCTGAGAGGAAATATCAACACTCGTATTATCACTGGCCTTTTTTTTAGCAGCTGGTGACTTGCTTGGAGTAGCAGGCAGAGCTGGGAACTCCTCTTCTGCCAGGCTAAATTAATCCTCTTCGCTCATGCTGACAACATAATCATGCCCGCTGCTAACCACTGAGAGTGTGCTTGTGCTAGCAGCACTAGCATTACCCTTTTCCTTTACAGAAAACGCTGAGAGCCCTCTTTTACGAACCATGGTGAAGCAAAAATAATTGGCCAAGATGCAACAGGCTGTTGAAGAACTATTACATCTAATTACTGCTTATAAGCAATATTTATAGGACAACTTGGTGCAAGCACTCAAAATTGCGACCGTTCAGGCAGCCATCTTGGTCACGCCTCAAGACCGTCAATTAATTCGCAGTTGCATACCAGCCTATTGCACGTCAGCCTGATCGACTGCACAGCGGCAGCCGGCAGGCCAGAATGACCGTCAGGCCACCGGGAAATGTCCCGGTGCTCCCGATGGCCAGTCCGCCCCTGGTCATACAGATGATCATCCTACAAAAATGGATTGTTGAGTAAAAAATAAATTGTGTATGAAAAGTTTTGGATGGAGTAGTGTGTGTAGAAGAAATGGAGGAAAATGGGTTTAAGATGAGTCCAACAGTGGTGATTTCTGAAAATTATCCATGGAGTTAAACAACTTCCCATATAGATTTACATTTGTTGGAAATTTTAAAAAAGCAGAAAGAGAATGTCTTCAGCATTCTCTGTACATTTTAGAACACAACACAATATCCTCAATACTTACAAATATTTACAGAGGGCTCAAAAGATCCAGAGCGTGAAACAACTAGAGCTGCTTTTTTAGTTCCAGAATGGGCAATGACAGTAACTCATGCAATACTTTAATGTAAGAAATATGAGGAAGAAAGAAGTAGTATGATAGTTGAAATCAAGAAGAATGGAATTTAAGTGGTACATTTAAAATGGGCAAGTAAAATAAATAGTAAAGCTTTCTTAGAATTTCTTAAAAGGACTGGATTAATAAGTAGAATATAATGCTCTGTTCCACACTCTGGAGCAGAAGGTGGCGATAATGCACCTAATTACGCTGGTTGCCAGCTGCCGTTAAAAACCAAGATGTAGAAAGAGTGGATCGGGATAGTATTTTCAGCGTTTAACAATTTAAATTATTCCTTGCTCCTCACAATTCTATTATATTCTGCCAGAGAGGACTGCAACTGAAATGCATCGTCATTTGGATTACTGTGGTACTGCTCTTTGAAACATCTGCAATAAATTATTATGATTAAGTTACATGTGTCTATCTGTTACGTTTTTCTTATAGACTGCATACTTTATACACTCACTCTTTATTGGTTGATTTGTTCTTTATAAAAATGAATAGAAAAACCAATGCAATACGTTTGATTTTTTTATTTTATTTTTTATTGCACAGTTACATGATGTGTGGGTTTTAAATCTGATTTTTAATTCAGTTTAATGTACTTTATTGGCATAGTTTGTGTTTCCAGGCAGCAAGCATTGTTGGCCCAGATCTGGCCCACATGTGGCCTGCATGGATTTCACGCGGGCCATATGTGGGCCGGATCTCGACCAACACTATGTTGCTGTCTGGGTTAACAAAGCATGTCACAAAATGAATAATTGTGATTTTACTAATATACAAGGCAATAATATGAAATATTAAGATTCTGTATTCCCAGTCAGCAATATAGTGTTGGCCCAGATCCGGCCCACATCT
Source organism: Carassius carassius (assembly GCF_963082965.1). Classification (NCBI taxonomy): domain Eukaryota; kingdom Metazoa; phylum Chordata; class Actinopteri; order Cypriniformes; family Cyprinidae; genus Carassius; species Carassius carassius. The sequence continues at coordinate 10,461,761 of NC_081767.1, read as the reverse complement.
GGCCTGCGTGAAATCCAGACGTGGGTCGGATCTGGGCCGAAACTGCTTGTTGTCTGGGTTGGGTCTGGGCTATATAAGGCTCAGGTGTGGCTTTTTTTCCCTCGTCTCAAGAAATATCCGCGTCCACACGAAACCGATGTAGTATACATGCCAGACCAGCATGTGGCGCTGTAATTCTGCCACAGAGATAAACTTAAAACGGAGAAGAAGACATGGATTTGCTGATAAACCTTGTGCGTGGACTTTTATTTATGTTGCCTAGCAGCTATGGATTTTAATTTTACTTTAATTATAGGTGAACATATAGGTGCATATATACGTGCATACTAGGGGTGTAACGGTACGCAAAAATCACGGTTCGGTACGTACCTCGGTTTTAAAGTCACGGTTCGGTTCATTTTCGGTACAGTAAGGGAAAGAAATTAAACATTAAACTGCAGGTTGTTTATTACTATAAACTTTTTTTAACAATTTGTTTACACTTTTTTAAAATACTTTTCAATAAAATAAATAATAAAATATAATTTATAATAAAATAAAAAAAGAATAAGAAATAAAATACTGCTGCAAAGTTCTCCACTAAATAAAACTCTCAGTCTCAAACCAATATCATATAATAAAATATAATGAAAAATATAAATAAATAACTATGATTACAGTGCAGCATTACCAATCCCAGCTTGTAGGCCTGCTCATATAAAAAAAAAAAAATATAACTTTTCCCAAGTGTAAAGTGCAGCATCAACAGTTTCAGTTTTTAGACCTGCTCAGATTTCGTTATTGCGTTGGACTGATCGGAATTAAGAGCAAAGGTCTGTTTAAATGCCGACGGGAGCTGCGTTTGAATTACAATAGTTTTTTTCCTAGTTGTAGTGATGTTCACACTCGCGTGATGCCTTTTGAAAACCTTAGGCCGGTGACACACTGGCATATTGCACCTGTCAAACATAGTCTATTTTGCCGTCAATACTGTTGACTGTGTCCTTTATCAGTAGGCTTTATATTTATGCTCAACATGAAGTATAGATATTGTTGTCATAAAGACAAGATCCTGGTGTGTCGGCGGTCTCCCTCTATGTCACCTACAGTAGCAGCAGCGCGCCAGCGCCGCGTCAGGCACGATTCTGGTGTGTAAAGACACAGAAAACAGAAGCAACTGACACGCAGCAGAAACGCCACACTCACGCCACGCAGCCAGTGTGTCCTTAGAATCAGTGTGGCCTTAGAATCAGCTGCAGGGCGGGATTTGCGCTGAACGCGGAGACTTCCGCCACTTTATATGTTCGTTTGGAAACACGAAAATTTACCTATGTTCCGCAAACAAAATATTCAAAAGCCCTGTACCGAAACGGTCCGGTACGAATACACGTACCATTACACCCCTAGTGTACCTATGTAGTTATATGTATGCACATATATATGTGTACATACTGTATATGTACACATATGTGTAAATATATGTGTGCATATATGTAATATAATATAGGAAAACAGCCAATTTTACATATGTCACATATATTAAAAACCTATATCAAAACCTATATTGAAACATATATGTTTATATAGGTTTTTTCCATGTGGGACACGCCGCCAGCCCTGGCTCATCCAGCGCCCCTCCTCTCTCACACACTAGTGATGGGAAGTTTGATTCTTTTCCGCAAACCGGTTCTTTCAGACGGTTTGATTCAATAAACCGGTTGAAAAAACCATAGACAGTAAAAGAAATGGACACAGCGACCCCATTGGATTCAACGGAGACAAGTGAAGTCAATTAGAAGCACGCACTTCCTGGGGGTCAAGCGTACTGCGCAGACTCAAACTGAACTTGATGACGTAAATGTCACGCGAGCAACCTGTAAGTCTTCTAACCGCTGTGCCAAGAGAAATCTGAATCACCCACTGAATCTTGCAGACGTTGTTGAATAATTTTGTCCCGTTGCTTTTATGGACTCTCTATGGGCTTCTCCCTTGAGGTCATGCCTCCACGTCCCCCCGATTGCCTCAAAGACAGTAAAAGATTGCCTGCGAGCTTCTCCTCCTGTCCATACGGTAATTTCTCTACTGTGCGACAGAGAGTCGCAGGTTAATCGTTAGCCTATTTTTTATAAAAACTGCTTCTATGGGGCCACAACGTAAGATAGAAAGTAATGGGGCCTTTTATACATTTTTGTGTTTCTTTAGAAATAATGAATGGACAAATGGAGTCTTTTTATGCCTCAGATGCAAAGTGGCGCCAAAATGAATGGAAGTCAATGGAATGCTAACAGCAGTTGGGGGTCCGCTAGCCAATGGTGGCGCCCAGGGGTGCTTCAAAAAAATATGAAACCCTGCCCCCTGGAAAAAACTGGTTCACCGTTTTTTTTTACGCTCAACGTAATGACGTCATTGGCAATGAAGTAATGGCGTCAAGTCTATCAAACATTCAAATATATAAAGTCAGTAATCATAACTTTAGTCAGTTAAAAACCTCATAATCATGAATAGGTTACAATTAACTTTTGCAACAACGCACCCAAATACAGTAACAGCAATAATGTGCATACAAGGATTTAAGTCTTGAAGATATAAAGTAAATAAATTAGGTGTCATCAGCGCATAAACCATGATCAACTTACAGTACTATACATAATCAATTGCGATGTATTTGTTATTACATGAATTTACGTTTAGCCAGATTGCCCTTCATTCATTTTACCCGCGCTCATAACATTAGCACAGAATCAGTTCAGAATCAATCACCAAAAGAATCAATTCGGTTCAGATGTTCTGTGAGTCAGTCGGCTTCACGCTGTATCATGCATGCGCAGTAGCATCAGCTCCTCGGTTCTCAAATCGGTCTTGTCCAAAAGAAACGGTTTTCGGATCATCAGTACACTCAACCGAAAACCGTTTCTTTTGGACATGTCCGATGCAACCGGTTCTTGACTCGAGAACGAGAACCGCTCTAACCGGCACGTGCTGCAGTTCAGTATCATCAGCTGCTCTACTCGTGTTCATGTTCTGTTTACTACAAACTCAATTTGTGAATGTGTCATCATTATCTATAAATACAGTACAGATATTTCATATTAAACATAGAGATATTAAACATAGAGTCTTTAGAGTCTTAATTATTGTCCAGCTTCCCTGAAAACCCCTTTGGCCTATACATAATCTACAATATACAGATTAGAAACATTCATCTAAAAAAAAAAAAAAAAAAAAAGCAAAATAAATTATAGTTATTTTATCACACTTTCCGATGTTTAACAAAATACTTGAAAAATTACACGCATGTGCAGTATCATCAGTTCATCGGTTCTCAAATCGGACTCGTCCGAAAGAAACGGTTTTCGGTTCAGTGTACTGGTGATCCGAAAACCGATGCAACCGGTTCTTGACTCGAGAATGAGAATCAGTTCATCGGTTCTCAAATCGGATGCGTCCGACAGAAACGGTTCTCTAAGAAGAACCGGTTAAATTAAACGATTCATTCGCGAATAGGACATTACTATCACACACCCAATCCTGTCGGGAGCCTGGTGAAGGGCGGCGATATAGGACGGGGTGCCAATGACAATCAGAGAGGAGGCAGCTGACTCGTCACAATATCCATGTATGTGGTTACAGTCAAATCATATAATACCATGAAATAGCTACGGAAATCTGTCCTGTCTTGCCTGTACTCGAGACGGTGACGTGTGAGCGGCACTGATAGATTCTTCACTTCTATTGGTTGTCGCTCATGAAATTTGCTGCTTATTTGCATAAAGTTGAAGAATCCTGAACTTTTGTTGCTTGACTCGCATTGCTTGACACACCCACATTCTGTTGCCAACGGTTACTGTCACTCGTGTCGCCGGAAGTCGCCAGCTCTCCATTGAAAATGCATGTGATAATGTCGTTCTGTCGCTGGCGCTGTGAACGGGGCTTAAGGGTGTGAGTTTGAGACAATCTGTTTGTGCAGATGCAAGATATTCAGTGTTCCCATACAACTCCTTACAACCCTGTTGGAAATGGATGGAGGAAAAGGCTTGTCAAAAAATTTCTGTCCGTGGAAATGTCTACCAGATCAGGTCAATGCTGACTGACAAATATCCCTAAACATGTAAGACCGTGCCTACATTCACATTACAGGTTTTGCACCATGCTATCTCGTATAGAAGATGGTCACAGATACCCAGTGACATAATGTTTGGCCTAATGCCAAGGGCATTTGGTGCATAAATTATGTTGCCAAAAAGAGAAAGCACATGGCAGCATATGAGTTGTCATCAAGGACAGCCCATTAAGAGCGGAGTAGAGTGAAACAGGGCTATTACAGGAAGACATATGGAACAGAGCTCCAGCTGGGAAGCAGAGAGCTGGTGAGAAATTGTGGGAAGCATGGTCCAGGAGAAAAGAGACTTTAGGAACTACAGAATACCAAAACAATTGGGTCTTATTCACTAATAATTGTTTAGGTTAGACATCTGCATAAAACAAAGCCAAAATATTTCCATACAGTATAAGGTCTTTCTGCAAAACATTTCCTTTGTGGACTTTCCTCACTCGATCAAAGACAACCCCATATGCCACTCTCTACAGACGTGCTCTCACCAGATCCTTGACCAATGGCAAGTGTGCCATCCTCAAAACCAGTTAAGACTCATATCATATTTTATACAGACCAAATTTTACAAACTGTAATACTATTTTGTCAATATTACACCCATACTCGTACTAATTGTAAGTCTGTAAGTCTTGTAAGTCTTCTAATTGCTGTGCCAAGTGAAATCTGAATCACCCACCGAATCTTAAAGAGAAGGCGAGCGTGAACAGGAGCAAATTTTGGTAAGTATTCTGATTAATTATCTCCCATGACTTTATGCCTCCATGTCCCCTCGATTGCCTCATAGACAGTAAAAGATTGCCTGCGAGCTTCTCCCCCTGTCCATACGGTAATTTCTCTACTGAGCTTCAGAGAGTCGCTGGTTATGACGCAATCGTTAGCCTATTTTTTACAAAAACTGCTTCTACGGGACCATAATGTGAGATACAAGGTAATGGAGCCTTTTATACATTTTCGTGTTTCTTTAGAAATAATTAATGGACAAATGGAGTTTAAACGCTTCAGATGTAAAGTTATTCGCTGTCAAAGTGACGCCAAAATGAATGGCAGTCAATGGAATGCTAACAGCAGGTGGGGGTCCGCTAGCCAATCGCGGCGCCCAGGGGTGCTTCAATAAAATATGAAACCCTGCCCCCCTGGTGACCACACGTCCTGAAAAATTCGGGACAGTCCCAAAATCTAAACTGTTGTCCCGAATCCCGAATCTGGCCCTAATTGTCCCTAAAATTATACTAAAGCAAAATCTTGAGTAGTTATTGTCTGATAAACATTAAAAACTGTCTGCGGAGGTTGAGTCGTCCTGCAACCAGCCCCCGCCGGCTGTTCATTGGCTGCAGCATCTTTTTTCTAAGTTCTAAAAAAATACCTTAGGCGGCTAGGCACAAATTTAGATATTCATTTATCGAATTATCTATATGCACAAAGACAATACAACCTTTTTGTCCCCTTTTTGTTTTAAAGCTTGATGAAGAGAGCGCAAGTTGCTGCTGCTGCGAGGAGGACAGTGATGCACGCGTACAGGAGTGATTGACAGCTCATTAAGCGTTAGCGTTACAGAAAGGTCTGATTTATGCACTGTTACAACAGTCATTGTTTTTTTTTGTTTTTTTTACAATGACATTTGAGTTCATGATTTTAATGTTGTTGTTTCTTGTGGCAGACTAAAGAGTAATGACAGACGGTTGATCTTTGAATAAAAATGTGTTTAGTTAAGGTTTGAAATTCATTATCTTTTATTATAGGCTACGAAGTCTAATATCATAAGCCCCCATCCCGTCACCCAAGACCACAGACAACCCCCTTGTTGTAACCTCAGGGGATGAGGGGAGTCATCAAAAAAAAAAAAAAAAACTATATATATATATATATAGGCTATGATGGAGTACCGGCACCTCTTTTGGGCCACTTAAAGCACTGATTATACGCAATGCCATTCAAAAGCTTGGAGTCAATATCATTTTTTATTTTAATTTTTTTATTGGGGTGGGGGGGGGGGGGGGGTTATTGTAGAAATTAATACTTCTATTTAGCAAGGATGCTTTAAATTGACAAAGACATTTATAATGTTACAAAAAAATTATATTTCAGATAAATGCTGATCTTCTGAACTTTCTATTCATCAAAGAAACTTGAAAAAATTTTATTCAGCTGTTTTTAACATAATAATAATAATAATAAATTTGGAGTAGCAAATCAGTATATTAGAATGATTTCTGAAGCATCTTGTGACTGGAGTAATGATGCTAAAAATTCAGCTTTGAAATCACAGGAATAAATTACATTTTAAAATATTTTCAAATAAAAAAACAGTTATTTTAAATAGTAAAAATCTTTAAAAATTTCACTGTTTTTGATGTACTTTGGGTCAAATACATGCAGGCTTGATGAGCAGATGATACTTCTTCAAAAACAATGTTACTGTTCAAAAATGTTTGACTGGTAGTGTATCTTGTGAATAAAATAGTTTATCCAAAAATAAAACATCTAATCACTTACCTTTATCTTGTGAATAAAATAGTTTGTCCAAAAATAAAACATCTAATCACTTACCTTTATTTTGTTTCTTATCCATATTACCGTATATACTTATGAAAGGAGATGTTAGGCAGAATGAGTTGTCATTCAGTTCATTTTAGTAATTAAATATAAGTAATTAATATAGTAATTAAGTGTTAAATAAGAAGGTTTCTCTGTCATCTCATTTTGTGTGTCAAATATATTTATTTGTATAAATGAATTGTATAATGATTGTAATTACATATTATTAATTCCCAAAGCTGACGTGATTAGACTATCTTTTATTTATCACGTATAACAATATTTAAACTAATTGCAAGAGCTGAATAATCAATCAAATTCTACTGTTTAATCAGTAAAATAATCGATGATTAGATGATTAATCGGTCTAATAATCGTTAGATTAATCGATTATCAAAATAATCGTTTGTTGCAGGTATGTGTTATATCACAATGACACGAATCACGTGATAAAATTTCTATGTTATTATTTGTCCTAACCAGGCATCTACATCCGATGGGAGCGATGGGATCATGCATAGTGACAAAAGAACCCATTATATTCTCTCCTACTTGTAAGTCGCTTTGGTTAAAAGCATCTGATAAATTAGTAAATGTAAATGGACTACATAACTGATTATTGGGTTCTTTTGTCACGGTGCGCTGCTCGTTTCTGGAGTAGAATGATCCTTTCCCAATACAGCAAAGTTGTTTTTCTACAAATACTTATCGTATCTCATCGTATGTTATCATATTTTAGTACTTTAAATCATTACCGCTATGTTCATAACTTTACCCAGTCTGTAGGAAAGGCAGGCTGTGATAGAGTGAAGGGAGGACAGTTGCTTTAACTGGTGAGATTTGTTGAAAGAAAAGAATTGTCTATTTTAAGGCTGGTTGTTTTTTTTTTGTTTGTTTTTTTTGACTACTTGACAATGGTTTAAGGAATTAAACATATATATATGTCAGGAGAAAGCAGGCTGGATTCAGGTGCGGGTAAACTCAAGGCTTTATTCACAAAGCGGAGACAGAGAAGAAAGAGTCACGCTCCACAGGTTTCACTCGCAGTGACAGGATGAACAGCAGATGAGTCACGTTTCACAGGATTCACTCGTAGTGACAGGATGAACAGCAGATGAGTCACGTTTCACAGGATTCACTCGTAGTGACAGGATGAACAGCAGATGAGTCACGTTTCACAGGATTCACTCGTAGTGACAGGATGAACAGCTGAAGCTACTAGGAGCTCTGGGCTTGTAAGAACTAGAGCAGAGAAATAAGCCAAACACACTGGAGCCTGAGGACAAGACACGACAGGGTGAGTACAAAGAACTGCTAGATGATCGGAGCTATTGGAACGAATAACAACAGTCTGACAATAGACAGAGAAACACAGGGAATAATAAAGGGGAAAAAATTAGAAGGACATAGAGAACAGGTGGCGAGCAATTATGGTTAACAACGGGGAACAAGGGAGGCGGGGAAAACACAAACAGGCAGACGTGGTGAGCTGTCACCATCCCAACACACACACCCACACCAAAAAGACAGGTGATTAGCCCCGAGACCCGACAGTACCCCCCCTCCCAGGAGCGTCACCTGGCGCTCTAGGAAGGGGCCTACCTCGATGCCGCCGGAAGTCCTCAATCAACGAACGGTCCAGAATGTCCTGGGACGGCACCCAACACCTCTCCTCTGGACCATACCCCTCCCAGTCCACAAGATACTGAAACCCCCTGCCGCGGCGCCGCTCATCGAGTAATCTCTTAACCGTATAGGTAGGAGATCCATCCACAAGACGAGGGGGTGGGGGGGTGGGGCGACTGCAAGCAGGATTAAGGGGGGAAGAGAACACAGGCTTGACCCTGGAAACATGAAACACCGGGTGAACCCGACCAAGAGTAGGAGGGAGCTTGAGCCTGATCACCACCGGACTAACCACCCTGGTGATGCGGAAAGGCCCAATGAATCTGGGTGCCAGCTTACGAGAAGGCGCCCGGAGAGGCAGATCCTTGGTAGAGAGCCAAACCCGTTGACCACCCACATAGGTAGGAGGAGAGGACCGGCGACGATCAGCTGCAGCCTTGGTTCTGTCAGAGGCTTGGACCAAAATCCTCCTGACTCTCTCCCAGGTGCGACGGCAGCGCTGGACGAAAGCCAGGGCGGATGGAACCGCTGCGTCGGGTTCCTGTGATGGGAACAGAGGTGGATTATAACCAAGAGCACACTCAAAAGGGGACATACCTGACGCGGCCGCAGGAAGGGTGTTATGGGCGTATTCTGCCCAGGAGAGCTGCTGACACCAGGAACTCGGATTGTTGGATGCTAGACAGCGGAGCATTCTTCCTAGATCCTGGTTGGCCCGCTCACACTGCCCATTGGTCTGAGGATGAAAACCAGATGACAGACTAGCAGAGGCCCCAATCTGTCTACAAAATTCCCTCCAGAACTGGGAGACGAACTGGGGACCCCTATCAGAAACCACATCCACCGGTAACCCGTGGAGACGGAAGACGTGATCCACCACCAGTTGGGCGGTCTCCCGGGCGGAGGGTAGCTTGGGCAGGGGAATAAAATGAACCGCTTTGGAAAAGCGATCCACCACCGTGAGAATTACAGTGTTTCCCTTCTACGGAGGAAGCCCAGAGACGAAATCAAGGGCAATGTGTGACCAAGGACGGGAAGGGATAGGGAGAGGATGCAGTAGACCATCAGGAGGGCGATTGACAGGCTTACTTTGGGCACATGTGGGGCAGGCCAACACAAACTGTCTAACATCTGCGGCCATAGTAGGCCACCAAAAACGCTGTCGGATGGCAGACAACGTTCTCCGAATACCTGGATGGCAGACTAACCTGGATGAGTGACCCCACTCAAGGACCTCAGAGCGCAGCGCAGCCGGCACCAGCAACCTGCCCGCCGGACACTCTCCCGGCACCTGCACCCCTCGACCGGCCTCCTCAACTCCCTGCTCGATACCCCACGAAAGAGCCCCGACCACCACCCCCTCAGGAAGGATGGCCTCGGCCGCAAACTCCCCCCCCGGAGCACCGAACAGGCGAGAGAGGGCATCAGGCTTGGTGTTCTTTGATCCCGGCCGGTACGAGAGGGTGAAATTGAATCTGGCAAAGAAGAGCGCCCAGCGGGCCTGACGCGAGCTCAGCCTCTTGGCCGAACGGATGTATTCAAGGTTCTTGTGATCCGTCCAGACCAAGAAGGGCTGCGCTGACCCCTCCAACCAATGACGCCACTCACCCAAGGCCAATCGTACCGCCAGCAGCTCTCTGTTGCCGATGTCATAGTTACGTTCTGCAGGGCTGAGACGACGAGAGAAGAATGCACAAGGATGAACCTTCCCATCATGGAGGGAACGCTGAGATAGAACTGCGCTAACCCCAACGTCAGAAGCATCAACCTCGACAATGAACTGGGCCTCCGGATCTGGAACCATCAGAATAGGTGCAGAGACAAAACGGGACTTTAAAATGTCAAAGGCTACCTGCGCTTCCCGGTTCCACCTGAAAGACACCTTAGTGGAGGTTAAGGCTGTCAGCGGTGCAGCGATCTGACCAAAATTCCGGATGTAACGCCGGTAGAAGTTGGCAAAACCCAGGAAACGCTGCAGAGCCTTCCGGGAGTCAGGGACCGACCACTGGGCAACAGCTTCAATCTTAGCGGGAACAGGCTTGATCCCCTCCGTAGAAATAATATGGCCAAGGAACGTAACAGACTCAGCGTGGAATTCGCACTTCTCCGCCTTGACAAACAACTGGTTCTCTAGTAACCGCTGGAGAACCCGTCTGACATGCTGGGTGTGTAATTGGAGAGAAGAAGAAAAAATCAAAATATCATCCAAATACACAAAGACATATTGATTAATCATGTCACCCAACACGCTGTTGACGAGTCCCTGGAAAACGGCTGGAGCATTGGTCAGACCAAACGGAAGAACCAAGTACTCGTAGTGTCCCGAAGGGGTGTTAAATGCCGTCTTCCACTCATCCCCCTCCCGAAAGCGCACCAAGTGGTAGGCGTTGCGCAGGTCTAACTTGGTGAAGACCCGAGCTCCCTGTAACAATTCAAAGGCAGAAGACATTAACGGTAGGGGGTACCTGTTCTTGATAGTAATGTCATTCAAACCTCTGTAATCAATACAAGGGCGCAGGGAGCCGTCCTTCTTCTGAACAAAGAAAAACCCTGCACCAGCGGGAGAGGAGGAATGGCGGATGAGCCCAGCCTGAAGTGACTCACGTATGTACTTGTCCATGGCCTCTCTCTCTGGACCTGAAAGGGAATATAAACGACCCTTAGGCGGAGAAGAGCCCGGGAGGAGATCAATGGCACAGTCGTAGGGGCGATGCGGAGGTAGCGAGGTGGCCCGGGCCCTACTGAAGACCGCCCGAAGATCATGGTACTCCGCCGGAACACCAGTCAGGTCAGAGGGATCCTCCTGAGGAACACAAGACACAGAGACAGGACAAAAAGCAGCACCCAAACATGACACGTGACAAGACTGACTCCAGGCTAAAACAGAATTATAGACCCAATCAATGTGGGGATTGTGCTTGTGCAACCATGGGTGTCCCAGAACTAAAGGAGCCTTAGGGGAATCAATAATAAACAGTTCAATCCGCTCATGATGACTGCCAGCAATATGGAGGTCTATCTTGGGAGTGACGTGGGTGATGGTGGTAAGGGGACGGCCAGCTAATGACCATGCTGAAACGGGGCTAGCCAAAGGAACAAGCGGGATCTTCCAACGTTGAGCAGAGGCAGCATCAAGGAAGTTCCCCTCAGCCCCTGAGTCCACAAGGGCGAGTCCAGTGTGTGAATGACTCTGGAAGGAGAGTTGGAACGGCAGCTGAGTGCGTGTTGCAGGAGAGCTTGAGCTGAGAACCGTGCCCACCAGGACGCTCCGCCTCACTGGTGGACCCTGGCCCTTTAATGGGCACTGAAGGGCGAAGTGGCCTCCCTTGCCGCAGTATAGACACGCCCCCGACAACAGACGCTCCTGCTTCTGCCGTGGTGTAAGCCGTAGACGACCCAACTGCATGGGCTCCTCCTCCGAGGGCTGTCGGCTGACTAAACTGGCTGAAGAGAACTCTAGGCGGCGCCACGGGGCGGGTGTTTGCTGTTGTTTGCGGCGCCGGCTGAGACGACCCTCAATGCGGAGCACGAGACTAATGAGCCTATCCAATTCCCGCGGGAGCTCTATGGCCGCGAGCTCATCCGAAATGGCGAAATCCAACCCCTCAAGAAAACGAGCGCGCAGCGCGCTCTCATTCCAGCCGCATGCCGCAGCTAAAGTCTGGAACTGGATAGCATAGTCAGTCACGGAGCTCCTCCCCTGAGACAGTCGTGATAACTGGGCCGCCGCCTCGTCACCCTGAGCAGAGCGATCAAACAATTTGGCCATCTCTTGACTGAAAACCGCGAAAGTGGCACAACAGGGAGCCTGCGATCTCCAAACGGCGATACCCCATTCGCGGGCACAGCCCGAGAGGAGTGTAAGGACGTAAGCCACCTTGGTCTCTTCATTAGCGTAACGCCGGGGCTGCAGAGAAAACACCAGCGAGCATTGGGAGAGAAACGCTTGACAGGCGTTAGGATCGCCATCGTAGACCGGCGGATTGTTGGCATGGGGTTCGGACTCGTGTGACATACCGGTGTGAAGAACGGGACCCCGGCTCGTTGCCTCTTGCTGAAGATCGTCCACCCGTGTGAGGAGTTCGGAGACTCGGGCACTGAGAACTTCCACATCCAGCGCGGTGGTGTTGAGCTGAGTGGCATGCTGCCCGATCAACACTCCCTGTTGAGCGAGAGCCGCGCGAAGCGGACCAGATCCCGCTGAATCCATACTATGGTCAGACTGTTCTGTCAGGAGAAAGCAGGCTGGATTCAGGTGCGGGTAAACTCAAGGCTTTATTCACAAAGCGGAGACAGAGAAGAAAGAGTCACGCTCCACAGGTTTCACTCGCAGTGACAGGATGAACAGCAGATGAGTCACGTTTCACAGGATTCACTCGTAGTGACAGGATGAACAGCAGATGAGTCACGTTTCACAGGATTCACTCGTAGTGACAGGATGAACAGCAGATGAGTCACGTTTCACAGGATTCACTAGTAGTGACAGGATGAACAGCTGAAGCTACTAGGAGCTCTGGGCTTGTAAGAACTAGAGCAGAGAAATAAGCCAAACACACTGGAGCCTGAGGACAAGACACGACAGGGTGAGTACAAAGAACTGCTAGATGATCGGAGCTATTGGAACGAATAACAACAGTCTGACAATAGACAGAGAAACACAGGGAATAATAAAGGGGAAAAAATTAGAAGGACATAGAGAACAGGTGGCGAGCAATTATGGTTAACAACGGGGAACAAGGGAGGCGGGGAAAACACAAACAGGCAGACGTGGTGAGCTGTCACCATCCCAACACACACACCCACACCAAAAAGACAGGTGATTAGCCCCGAGACCCGACATATATATATATTGTAAGGTTTCAGAGCGAACCAGTCAGATTAAAGATTTGATCAAGAACATGGTTGAAATGGAGGAATAACCCAGGGCAAAGCCTAATCCAAACAGCAGAATACCTGTTATCATGGTTCCGAATAGGTAGATGTTGAATAGGTAGAGCCGCCAGACACACGACCTGCCAATTCGCCCACGCGTCCATCGTGTAGCCAGCTGCTAACGTTCCAGCAGGGCAGTCAGGTTCCCCCGAACCCAAGCTTCTCGTCCAGAAGATGGTGTCAATTGCGTTGAGAGACCAATTAATCAAATCTGTATTCCAGTTTAGGAGAGCAGTGCAGAGAGAGTCTATAATATACACAGTGACCTGAAGTATATGTTTGTTCATTCAAAGAAAGGTTTTCCTATGAACTAATTAGAGAAGAGTCCATTTTTATGGGCATTATGCATTATCTGTTTTAGAGAGACTTGAGTAAGAATTGCTCTGCCCGCATTCCTGTAAGCAATACAACTAGTGTAATCAGATGTTTTGCCCTTGTTTTTTGGTTTGTTTTATTTTGTTCTCTTAGGTGCAATTATAGTATTTCTATAGTATTGCTAAAAACTTTTAACATTTTATGATTAATGCCCTTTTTCCACCCTGTTTCTCATCTTCTGACTCAAACAGTCAGTTTTGGGGTGTTTTCCCCTTTAAGAATTCAGTTTTTCACCCACTGTTATGATTGGCTAATGTCAGTGCTTTAATTAATGCATTAATTAACCCGGGGCCTGAACATGACAGACTCTGAAAACAATATGCAAGTAAACTAAGTAAAAACACTATCAGAGGTGTCAAGTAACGAAGTACAAATACTTCGTTACTTAAGTAGAAATTTGGGGTATCTATACTTTACTTGAGTAATTATTTTTCAGACGACTTTTTACTTCTACCCCTTACATTTTTACGCAAGTATCTGTACTTTCTACTCCTTACATTTTAAAAATAGCTTTGTTACTGCTATTTCATTTCAGCTTGTTTTCATTCCGGCTTGTCATCATTCAAAAAAAAAAAACCTATCCAGATAAATCGCGCCATCCGGGTGGAGTGAATTTGATTGTGGTTGGATGAGAAGTATAAACATATACCATTCCGACACCCTATTGGTTTGTACGCGATCCATTGCACCTGCACATGACACAAATCACATCACACCCCAGCCAGGACATAGCCAATGTTGGGTTCGTTTATCAAAAATATATTTTTTTTAGACAAACAACTGGTTCTCTAGTAACCGCTGGAGAACCCGTCTGACATGCTGGGTGTGTAATTGGAGAGAAGAAGAAAAAATCAAAATATCATCCAAATACACAAAGACATATTGATTAATCATGTCACCCAACACGCTGTTGACGAGTCCCTGGAAAACGGCTGGAGCATTGGTCAGACCAAACGGAAGAACCAAGTACTCGTAGTGTCCCGAAGGGGTGTTAAATGCCGTCTTCCACTCATCCCCCTCCCGAAAGCGCACCAAGTGGTAGGCGTTGCGCAGGTCTAACTTGGTGAAGACCCGAGCTCCCTGTAACAATTCAAAGGCAGAAGACATTAACGGTAGGGGGTACCTGTTCTTGATAGTAATGTCATTCAAACCTCTGTAATCAATACAAGGGCGCAGGGAGCCGTCCTTCTTCTGAACAAAGAAAAACCCTGCACCAGCGGGAGAGGAGGAATGGCGGATGAGCCCAGCCTGAAGTGACTCACGTATGTACTTGTCCATGGCCTCTCTCTCTGGACCTGAAAGGGAATATAAACGACCCTTAGGCGGAGAAGAGCCCGGGAGGAGATCAATGGCACAGTCGTAGGGGCGATGCGGAGGTAGCGAGGTGGCCCGGGCCCTACTGAAGACCGCCCGAAGATCATGGTACTCCGCCGGAACACCAGTCAGGTCAGAGGGATCCTCCTGAGGAACACAAGACACAGAGACAGGACAAAAAGCAGCACCCAAACATGACACGTGACAAGACTGACTCCAGGCTAAAACAGAATTATAGACCCAATCAATGTGGGGATTGTGCTTGTGCAACCATGGGTGTCCCAGAACTAAAGGAGCCTTAGGGGAATCAATAATAAACAGTTCAATCCGCTCATGATGACTGCCAGCAATATGGAGGTCTATCTTGGGAGTGACGTGGGTGATGGTGGTAAGGGGACGGCCAGCTAATGACCATGCTGAAACGGGGCTAGCCAAAGGAACAAGCGGGATCTTCCAACGTTGAGCAGAGGCAGCATCAAGGAAGTTCCCCTCAGCCCCTGAGTCCACAAGGGCGAGTCCAGTGTGTGAATGACTCTGGAAGGAGAGTTGGAACGGCAGCTGAGTGCGTGTTGCAGGAGAGCTTGAGCTGAGAACCGTGCCCACCAGGACGCTCCGCCTCACTGGTGGACCCTGGCCCTTTAATGGGCACTGAAGGGCGAAGTGGCCTCCCTTGCCGCAGTATAGACACGCCCCCGACAACAGACGCTCCTGCTTCTGCCGTGGTGTAAGCCGTAGACGACCCAACTGCATGGGCTCCTCCTCCGAGGGCTGTCGGCTGACTAAACTGGCTGAAGAGAACTCTAGGCGGCGCCACGGGGCGGGTGTTTGCTGTTGTTTGCGGCGCCGGCTGAGACGACCCTCAATGCGGAGCACGAGACTAATGAGCCTATCCAATTCCCGCGGGAGCTCTATGGCCGCGAGCTCATCCGAAATGGCGAAATCCAACCCCTCAAGAAAACGAGCGCGCAGCGCGCTCTCATTCCAGCCGCATGCCGCAGCTAAAGTCTGGAACTGGATAGCATAGTCAGTCACGGAGCTCCTCCCCTGAGACAGTCGTGATAACTGGGCCGCCGCCTCGTCACCCTGAGCAGAGCGATCAAACAATTTGGCCATCTCTTGACTGAAAACCGCGAAAGTGGCACAACAGGGAGCCTGCGATCTCCAAACGGCGATACCCCATTCGCGGGCACAGCCCGAGAGGAGTGTAAGGACGTAAGCCACCTTGGTCTCTTCATTAGCGTAACGCCGGGGCTGCAGAGAAAACACCAGCGAGCATTGGGAGAGAAACGCTTGACAGGCGTTAGGATCGCCATCGTAGACCGGCGGATTGTTGGCATGGGGTTCGGACTCGTGTGACATACCGGTGTGAAGAACGGGACCCCGGCTCGTTGCCTCTTGCTGAAGATCGTCCACCCGTGTGAGGAGTTCGGAGACTCGGGCACTGAGAACTTCCACATCCAGCGCGGTGGTGTTGAGCTGAGTGGCATGCTGCCCGATCAACACTCCCTGTTGAGCGAGAGCCGCGCGAAGCGGACCAGATCCCGCTGAATCCATACTATGGTCAGACTGTTCTGTCAGGAGAAAGCAGGCTGGATTCAGGTGCGGGTAAACTCAAGGCTTTATTCACAAAGCGGAGACAGAGAAGAAAGAGTCACGCTCCACAGGTTTCACTCGCAGTGACAGGATGAACAGCAGATGAGTCACGTTTCACAGGATTCACTCGTAGTGACAGGATGAACAGCAGATGAGTCACGTTTCACAGGATTCACTCGTAGTGACAGGATGAACAGCAGATGAGTCACGTTTCACAGGATTCACTAGTAGTGACAGGATGAACAGCTGAAGCTACTAGGAGCTCTGGGCTTGTAAGAACTAGAGCAGAGAAATAAGCCAAACACACTGGAGCCTGAGGACAAGACACGACAGGGTGAGTACAAAGAACTGCTAGATGATCGGAGCTATTGGAACGAATAACAACAGTCTGACAATAGACAGAGAAACACAGGGAATAATAAAGGGGAAAAAATTAGAAGGACATAGAGAACAGGTGGCGAGCAATTATGGTTAACAACGGGGAACAAGGGAGGCGGGGAAAACACAAACAGGCAGACGTGGTGAGCTGTCACCATCCCAACACACACACCCACACCAAAAAGACAGGTGATTAGCCCCGAGACCCGACATATATATATATTGTAAGGTTTCAGAGCGAACCAGTCAGATTAAAGATTTGATCAAGAACATGGTTGAAATGGAGGAATAACCCAGGGCAAAGCCTAATCCAAACAGCAGAATACCTGTTATCATGGTTCCGAATAGGTAGATGTTGAATAGGTAGAGCCGCCAGACACACGACCTGCCAATTCGCCCACGCGTCCATCGTGTAGCCAGCTGCTAACGTTCCAGCAGGGCAGTCAGGTTCCCCCGAACCCAAGCTTCTCGTCCAGAAGATGGTGTCAATTGCGTTGAGAGACCAATTAATCAAATCTGTATTCCAGTTTAGGAGAGCAGTGCAGAGAGAGTCTATAATATACACAGTGACCTGAAGTATATGTTTGTTCATTCAAAGAAAGGTTTTCCTATGAACTAATTAGAGAAGAGTCCATTTTTATGGGCATTATGCATTATCTGTTTTAGAGAGACTTGAGTAAGAATTGCTCTGCCCGCATTCCTGTAAGCAATACAACTAGTGTAATCAGATGTTTTGCCCTTGTTTTTTGGTTTGTTTTATTTTGTTCTCTTAGGTGCAATTATAGTATTTCTATAGTATTGCTAAAAACTTTTAACATTTTATGATTAATGCCCTTTTTCCACCCTGTTTCTCATCTTCTGACTCAAACAGTCAGTTTTGGGGTGTTTTCCCCTTTAAGAATTCAGTTTTTCACCCACTGTTATGATTGGCTAATGTCAGTGCTTTAATTAATGCATTAATTAACCCGGGGCCTGAACATGACAGACTCTGAAAACAATATGCAAGTAAACTAAGTAAAAACACTATCAGAGGTGTCAAGTAACGAAGTACAAATACTTCGTTACTTAAGTAGAAATTTGGGGTATCTATACTTTACTTGAGTAATTATTTTTCAGACGACTTTTTACTTCTACCCCTTACATTTTTACGCAAGTATCTGTACTTTCTACTCCTTACATTTTAAAAATAGCTTTGTTACTGCTATTTCATTTCAGCTTGTTTTCATTCCGGCTTGTCATCATTCAAAAAAAAAAAACCTATCCAGATAAATCGCGCCATCCGGGTGGAGTGAATTTGATTGTGGTTGGATGAGAAGTATAAACATATACCATTCCGACACCCTATTGGTTTGTACGCGATCCATTGCACCTGCACATGACACAAATCACATCACACCCCAGCCAGGACATAGCCAATGTTGGGTTCGTTTATCAAAAATATATATTTTTTAAAAGTAGGGTTGGGTATGGGACCGGTATCCAATCGCCTCAGAGTCAGTCCCCTTAAATTTCATATGAAACCGGCGTCAGACCGGTCTCCTCTCCGTCTTTCAGCGCGCTTTTCAATCCGCAGACCGTGGCGGAGCAGCGGCAAGCGCACGTAAACACAAACAGAGGACACAAGGTATGTGTTTATTGATAGATTGTTAGAATATTAGTATCTGTGCAGTTCTTTGTCATAAATACAGTTTACAAAAGGTCACGAGGGAGCAGTCGGTTTCTCATCTAGCTACTGTAAAGTTTTCGTGTTTCCTCCAGCGAAAACCTAGCCCTTAACTCATACTTTAATTACACTTATTTAAATATACTTATACTAATCATACATACTTTATACATACACTGCTGTGCAAAAGTCTTATAGGCACGTTATAGTATTTTCACCCAAAAGAATGGTGTTCGGTGTAAAATATCAGTTTACATTTCCAAACATTCATTTTGCTGTTGTCAGACTGTTTGTGCATTCAAAATCGCACTAGATTATTATTAAAATTAATGGCAAACTAATATTTCCTACTGACACACTACAGTAAAAGATATAAATAACTGGCTAAAAACCCTTTTTTGGGGTAAAAATACTAATGTGCCTAAGACTTTTGCACAGTAGGCCTACTGTATTTTAAAAACGACATTGTTGCTACTTTATAAAGAATGACAATACAGTCATTCAAAGAACTGATTAAAGACAGTGACAGACAGCACTCATTTTAACTAAATATCAGAGTGAGTGACAGATACAGTAGAAACATTATGTGTGGTTTTGTATTAAATAATGACCCAGATTGTGAAATACGTGAAAAAACATTTATTAGCCTTAGATTAAGGGAAGCATAAATTGAGAAATGAGAGCATCCAAGGAGCGTGGGAAAGCTATGGATTTATTTTAAATATTTGAAATGTTCTTTAATGTTATCCATAGTTTTTTTTTGGACATAGCAGACGTATGTACCGAATACAGGAAGCTATCAATCAAGAAGGTATCAGGATTATGAGTTATTTTTCATTTTTAGTTTTTGATTATTCACTTGGATTAATCATTCATTTTGACAGCACTATAACGTTTATTGTAAATAGACAACCATACAAGAGTAATTGTTACTAAGCCTGCACCAATGTTCTTGTCCATTGCCCTCGCAGATTCCTGCAGCTAAGCTTGGATGATACATTTACATTCCATTAAAGGTTATTGATGACATGCCTCTGAAGTTTGACTTTTTGCACCAATACAATACTTATAGACATCTAGTCATCATATCTCTAGTTCTTTAATGTATTTGCATTGTACTAAAGTGCGTTCATTTTCAATGGGCATATATGCGGCTGAAACAGGTAACCTAGTGCATCCCAAATTTTTCAACATGAACATTTTAATATAACATTATAGTCATTATGGCCTTTAGAAAAATGTTTTTTTTTTGAGGAGGTGGGGTAGTGCACAATAGGCCCCTGTGGCGCGGCCTAAGCTTTGGTTCTTAATTGCATTTTTTTTCCCTTACATTACTTTTTACTTTTATACTTTAAGTAGTTTTTAAACCAGTACCTTTACACTTTTACTTGAGTAAAAAGCTTGAGTTGATACTTCAACTTCTACAAAAGTCTTTTTAAACCCTAGTATCTATACTTCTAGTTGAATAATGAAAGCCAATACTTTTGACACCACTGAACACTATTATTATTTATTATGAATTAAACTGCAATTAGCGTTTTTACATTAAATAAATTACTTATAGTGTGCAGCATCGAGGTCAGGTCCAGAGTAGTCATCATGACCTGATCTTTGAGGAAAAGTGTTCTGGCAAAGCCAGCATCATACTGCGATTTGTTCTCAAAACAGTCATTCATGTAGTAAACACATGTAAAACACTCACACTGTCCGATTTTGGCCACGGTTTGGTTATCTTTAAATTCTAAAAGATTCCTCTAATCCTAGGCTAAAATCTCTGATTTGACATGTTCACCGACAGCTGCTGTGATCAAATTTTACCTCAGAAAGAAATTCTGGCAGTGTCAGATTTGGGGCACAGTCCTGCAGAGTGACTTCTCCTACGACGAATGTAAACTGTCTTCATTTTTCAAGAAAAGCCATGATCAGAATTAATGCTAGAGAATTTTTCTAACTGCATTAACTTCCATTCTCTACTGATGGAATTCATATGTGTTGCCTTTGCTATGATAAACACGAGCCACTGTTTTCATGTGGCTGTGTAATGCTGCTTGCACTTTTCTTCTTAAATATGCTGGTATTGCCGCCATTCTTTTAATGATAGCCAACATTACAGCCCTGCGTGCAATGCAGCTCGCAGTCACTGAACATGTATGAGTTGATCATGTAGAACTGTACAGTCTGACATAAATGACAACTGAGATCCCACAGTGTGACATGATCAAAACGGCCTTATATGATGCCTGAGATGAGAACGGGTTAGTTCATACAGTCTGTCAAGTACAATCCTAAAGGTCACAGTGTGAGCATGTCTTAAATTAACACTGATGTGGCTAAGGGATCATTCTGTGGCAATGTCCTTTTTCTGTCCCTAGCCTTTACAGAGATATTACAATTGAAAAACACTTTAGTGTTACATTTATATATATATATTTTAAAACAAAACAGTGTGTTATTTGAACAATTACACCTTCTTGAGCCATCAGTTGTTGCAATATTTGTTTTTTTAATTAATTAAAGAATTCCAAGCACTATAAAACTGCTCGTCCCCATAGCAACGTACAAAGGGAAAGTGCTTTATTTTGAGGTCAAAAACAGGTTTTTCTACCATTCAAAATACAATGTATTCATAACTATCAGATATATGATATAAATGACATAAAACAAAAAAATGAAATGCCAAATAAGTATTATAACCACATATTGATAATCTCTATCAAAACCATAAGTAGTTTGGAGATCAAACGGCTTAAAGATGTGCAATTTCTAGTTCGTTCTCAACTATGACGGGTTCGTTCTCAAATTTATCTAGACTTTTAGTGCTATGTTTGTTATGGAGATGTTTTCTAAAGCCTGAAAAAGTCCAAAATCTCTAGCGGCATCCAGTCTGGTCACACATCAACTGAAACTTCTTACCAGGATAAAAGGCATGGAAAACTATGAGATGACGGATCAACATTTGAACGGTAACAAACTAGACTTGCAAACAAAGCATCTGAACATCATAACTCTTTAGTTGAGGAGCTTAGCTCTTAGGTCCTTGACTCTGGGAGTTTCATGAGAATGACCTACATCAATGTTGTAGATGGTGGTCTGCACATATGTGTACATGCCATTTAAGGCCTGGTCATAGGAGATGCCGAAAACTTAATGTGCTTTGAAAAGTTCATCAAAGGCTGACAGGGAAGACTTGCCCTTGCAGGGAAGGAACTCACCATCCAATGCAATGTAGAACTCGTGGATGTGCTTTCTTGTCGTCCCAACTGCCAGGATGTAGGGCTGCCTCCACTGGTTTGGAACAGAGTGCTCCTGAAAGCTGCGACATGACTGTAAGATAACAATAAACTGAAATGAATCTACACTGAACATCACATTTTGATGGATAAGTCACACTCTGATAGAACCCTTTTATGGCACAGTTAGCTTTCCCATGCAGGATATATTCAGCATGTGATAAGGCAACCAATGTTTTTGTACCACGGTCACTGGTACAAAAGGTCACACTGACCTTATGAAATTTGACTACATGGTCCACAGCTTTCCGGGTACTGATCTTTACAGCTCCCTTCTTTCCACTTGGAGCTGGTGGCAGTAGGTAGACCAGCAGTAGCAGTGAGGCCATGTCACTATCCCAACCTGAGAAGGCAGAAGCACCTGCTTAAAGCATGATATACATCAGACCAAAACTTTTGATACAACATGAATATTAAAACTCAAAACTCTTTTCAATAACAATACTAGTTCTGCAACTAACATTTTTTTTTTGATAATTGATTAACCTGTCAATTATTAATCAATTGGTTGTATTAAAAGGCCAATTTATCGAGGAGATTTTATTCTGCACAATGCTCTCCTTCAAACATTGTACCAATGGAAGCCTATGAAAACGGTAGTAAATTAATCTACGTGGGCTTCAGTCAAGGGTTATTGCGCTTCCATTCCCACCACCGTTTGATTGATGCATGGACTTGCGCTCATTCAATGAAGTTTACAAAGACTCAATTACTGACAGGACTTTGTGTAAAATGCTGAGGAAAACATCTTGAAACACATTAAACATCACACACATTTGTCGTAGCATTTGACAAGACAGGCCAGGTTAATACAATTACAAGTCAGTTTGAAGAACTTAATATAAAACATTCTCATGTTTTGTATTGTGCAATTTTCCTGCAGCAGTTAACTCTGCGACCTCTGCTCTGTTTTTCAGATGCATTTTATGCATAGAAATGTGTTTTACACCATTGTGAAGTGACATCACTGACTGGAATTTTCCACAGTTATGTCCAAGACCCAACTAATCAATAATTAAATTCTTTCTTGATTATTTTCATTATCGATTAGTTGCTGCAGCCCTAAAAAATATATTATTTGTCTACACAACTATTTGTCATGGTAAGTAAATTAAGTCGACATTTGAAAGATAACACAACAGATTCATGTAAATTATTTACCTGGGACCTCGTCATCCTCATCAGTGTCCTCCTCTGCAGACTGGATGAGATGGTCAAGCAGGGGTCTCTTGCTGATGTCCTTGGCTTGCTCTATTACTTTGGCCTTCAGGAAATCCCATTTCTCAAGGTGTTTTGATGAAGTCTCAGCTCCAAACAACAGGTCAAAGTCTTGCACCACCTAAAGGGGAGGAAGCAAGCATGTGTATATTTGATGATGGTGGTATAGTGGTAGGTGACCGTTTTCATCTTTGAACAGCTGTTCTTGACATTGCAAAAACATAATAAATGTGCTTACAAAAAAAAAAAAAAAAAACTTACCAGGCCTTTTGTGTCAAGAAACCTTGGGAACACTGTAAGCACTGTGCTGCATTGCTCAGGATCATGGATCAACTTTTGCCTGTGCTGGAAGGTTTCTCTCATTTTCATGAAGACCGGTTCGTTGTCTGTGCTGTGTTTCAGTAGAGATATGGCCTCACGACACTGGTCTCCCTCCAACTGCTGCACTTTAGTCACTTCTCTCTCTAAGTTTGGTCAGCTGCTGCCTCTGGTGTAAGAGCTCCTTCTCCTACCCCCATTGGTACCGCCATTGCTGAGTTCTCGTTGTGTGTTTTTAATCTTCCAGGCAATGTAGCCCTCATTGCTGTCGATGTCAAAAAAGTGTTCCTAAAGACAGTATCAACAAAGATAGAAATATATAAAAAAAAAAGTTTCATCATGAATCAATAGAGATCTTTAGAAAAGAGTGTTAGACTTCTAAAATGCACCAGAACATTATTCATTTGTTTATTAAGATTAACCTTACTTTTAAATATGTACTCCCATAGCCTTTTTTGGAGTAGGGATCTTTTAGAGAGGGGAACAGTTTTACTATCCCCAATGCATACTGTGCTCTTTTATCCATAGGGGGAGCACGTCTGTGGAATAAATGTTGTGTATTAAAACCAACACAATGGAAAACCTATGATCTGCGCAAGGCCACAGTTCATTGGCCACGGTTGTCATTTAATGATAATCACCTATTTGATTACAACTACCAAATCTACAATTGAATATTATGAATATACACTTTACCAAATCATGCACCATAAAGCATTTTATTTACCCATACTTTTCAAACTTTTCATGCTGATGAGATCACGGTGTGCTCGGTGTCTCTCCTGTCATTGCATATTTTGCAAGGATTTTCTCCCCTC